>NC_138784.1:59974473-60424597 GCF_965178545.1 Coloeus monedula | reverse complement strand
GAGCGAAAACAAAAAGGAAAAAATGTGATGTGAAGACAGAAAGGGGAGATACTAAAAAACTTCAAGTTTTTGCCTTGAAGAAGATGGAATGGAAAGGTACAACGAATGTGATGTGGTGAGATCAAGGGCTGGGACAGCACCGGGAGTACTTGGCAGCTCCATTTTATTTGAGCTGGTGAGTATTGGGAACCATGTGAAGGATATTTTGTTAAACAAGAGAGAAAATGAAACTTTGTTTTCAAATCAAAGAGAAAAAGCTTGGTCTTAAAAGTATTGTGAAAAGGAAAGCAAAAAGACTAGTGGTTTAGATATACACATTATGCAAGAGCTGAAAATATTTTCTGAGATTGCAGTCAGTGTTTTCAGAACCTTACAGTTCAATACTATTACAAAAATAAGGTCTTAGACTGTATCTATGTTTAATATGCTAGTGAAACTCCTTAGTTTGTCATAACAAACACTGAAGATATCTATAACACAGAAATCTGTATCTGAATGGGCCAACCTAGTTAATTTAGTCAATGGAGTTTGGGATGATACATCTCTTAATGAAGCTGACATTTAAATATATTTGATGAATCATAAACCACACAAAATAAATATTTTCTTCACCAACTACAAAGAGATCAAAGAGTAGCCATTTGGAATGACTAAGGGGTTCATGGATTCAGAGTAGCTTTTGAAATTAATCATGCATCTCAATAAAATGCTGAAATGAATCTAAATATGGGATACTGACTTTAAAAACTGCATTTATTTTTAGTGCATTTAATCAATGAGAAAACTAAAATAATTCAGTTATCAAGCATATATTTGGTAATATATACCAAAATCCCTTTGGTAAAAAAATAGCTGAAAAGATTTAAATGCAAATGAAGAAAGGAAGAGTAAAGAATTTGAAAGTTCCAAAATTATAGATACCTAAATTTAAAAAACTCTCTATAAATTCCATTGTACCCTAAATCTTCTTTCTCCCACAAATATATAGCTTTTCATTATTCCTGTATATTTTAAGAGCATAGCATGGCCCTAAGAAAACAACTTACCATTTAATAAGCTTAACATGCCAAGCTCTGGTTACATGGTACTTGCCACTGCCTTCTTTAATTTAGCATAGATATCAAATGGAAAGAACATATCAGAAGAACATTTTTGGCAGCAGATTTTGGATAACACATTCTTTTGCAATACAGACATATAACTGATTAGCCCTCTGCTTAGCTGTGATCATACCACAGTTCCCAGAAAAAGAAGCATAACATTGTAAAAGCATAATATTTCAGCGAGCACTTGAAAAGAATGACGTGTGAAACACATTTGCATCACCTAGAGAACAAACACCCTTCAATGGAAGAATAAGTTAATGAGCTACTTTTAAAGCACTAACTAAACATCTAGTCTAAGGTATGGCTATCCTTCTCCTCCCTACTGACTCTACTATAACCTACCTGGCTTCACAGTGGTAAATAGATGTAGTGAGTGGGTGAGCAGTAAGTAGAAAAAGTAGCCAAGATGAATCTGTCTTGATAGGGTAGGGCTAAGTGGCTAGGATTATTAATAAAATAAATAATCCCAGATGAAGTAACTATCATTAGATACCAGTTTCTGGTTTTTGCCTCCACATCATTTAGAAAAAGTATCTGCAATTCTAAAATACCTTTCTAACGTGCTTTCTCAAGCTGATCAGAATTATAAATGCAAGATAAGCAAAATATTCAGCAATTACAAGTCAATTTTGTCTAGACTACTGTTTTTAGGAAGACATAGAGAGACTGCTGAAATCATGGATTTATTTGTACCATGTGGGATGTTTGCTTAAGAATTGTTACAGGCTAATATCAGTAAGAGAGCCAGACTGAAACGTTCTGTAAATTAAGAATTTGTATTTCCTTTTTCAAATGCAGACAGCAACTTCATAGCTATTTCCTGAACAGATACAAAATAAACCAAGGGAATTATCATGTTCACTTGCTACACCTCTCTATAAAAATTGAGAGGATATTTTTTGGTTGAAACGCACTTGAATGACTAATAAGGACTCACATCTTGCTCTGTGTCCCTTATAGTCAGAGAATGTCATTTACTGGGCCAGTGAAATCTGACTGCCTAGATCAAGTTGACTCATATTGCGACACTCACTAGCTTAACAGAAAGGGGAAGTAACCTGAGCCCTTCATAGAAAAAAATCTATTCATGAGAGCTTTTTTTTCTTCCATTCCAGAAAAGTTCTCATTGCAGTCTTCAACAAGCTCTTTATCCAAATGTTTTTATATTAATAGAAGTGAGGCTGCCTTAAGTGAAAAGATGAGAGACAGAGAAAACACTTATGTGAAATGCTGTGATATTTGCCTTGCTGCTTTCACTGTATACAACGAGTTCTCAAGACATTATTGAGGCCCATGACTGGATTCCATCTTGCAGCACTTCTCCCTTTTAAAATCCATGTTGCAAGGATTTTCTCTACATCTCAAATCTTCAACAAATCTCTGTCTTCTAAAGATTAGAGATGCATAGCAAAAAATTCACAGAAAATATATTGTATGACAGCTCATGGTTATGTGTAAAATATGTCTGCATTCTCTGCCCTATAGAATTACTGAATATCAGTCCTTTTTTCCAGTGCCAGCATTGCAAACAAGGAACAGACCTATTAAAGTCAACAGAGTCAAACATGGTAAGAGATGATGTGACAGGAGAATCATATCCTTTATCATTCTCTACCTCCTTCACCAAAGAAAGAGCATTTTCAGTTTTAATCTAAATTCATTAATGCCCCTGGATTTTAGATGTTGTACACAGAGTCAGCTCAAGTGTATAATAATTAGTGATCCTCCAATGGGACACACCTCTTGTATTGTATCCATGAAGAAAATACTGCTGAGAGCACTGATTATGTTTCATTCCCCTCCTATTAACTTAATGTTATTTATTGGCATCACTTTAATGGTACTATTGTTCTCAAAATATCATGTCCTTTTCCATCCAATGTGTGTTATTTTCCTACTTATGAAGACTTTTCTTTCTAGCAAATCTTTTCTATTATATAGTTTAGAGTTCTCTGTCCCTGTTGTTGAGCACTTTTGCTTGTTGCTGAGATTAAAAGAGCACTCAAATCTTCAGCGAAAGCTCTTTGCCTTGCAGGATTGATCCTTTTGTTGTTTCCTTGCAGGATTGATCCTTTTGTTTCCTTTCTCCTTCATCCTGTCATTTCTGTACTTCTGTAGAAAGGGGAAGGGTCAACTCCTCCTCCATCTCCTTTTCACTACTCTTTTCATTTGCAGAGGATAGAAAGTTTTGCAAAAGACAGAAAAATACCTGTATAATGTAGGAGCAATGCTCTCCAAGTGCATATGACCCAGCACTTCCCTGCTTCCAGGTTCCAGTGTAAAGGGGATCGTGCCATGCTACCATTTTGAAAAGTGTCCTGGAGATCATTGAAGACCAGTTTAAGGTATTAAGCAGAAAATGTGCTAGTCTTGAGTTGGGGAGGGACCATATATTTTTGAAAGACAGCATACCAAAACTTTGCTCTTGGCCTTCTGTGATCGCAGGCATGTGCTTGCATACCAACTCACTTCTGCAAGATGGACCTAAGAGCCGCCTTATTTGTTTCAGTTATGAAATTTTTGAAAATTCCCATTTCAGAAAAAAATTTCTGATTCCAAATAGACATTTGTTCTTATTTATTGGCAAAGTAAATAGGCTCATATTACAGGATTTTGAGGGGGCAAAAATCCCCCCAACCCCCAAAAACCCAAAACATTCTGAAATGTTGTCAGGGATTAAGTTGTGACACTATGAGTAAGATGGGATTTCATGTTTTTCGTGTTTTGTATTCAATATATCTCATATTTTATTTAGAAAATCTTGATCAAGCCTGAGGTTTTCTTAATTTCTCTGTAGGAAAATTTATCTTTGGTTTCTAAGGAATGTGTGCTTCACAGAGGCAATAAAATTTTGAATTATTTTGTTGTGTACTCAAACAAGTGAATATTTTATGCTTTCAACTGAATTTCCAAAATGTTCTCAGCAGTTTTATCATCCACATAAAATGCCTGGTGTTATACATTGTATGGAAAATTTCCATATGGAGGAGTACTAAATGAAAGATTATGAGTGTTTTAGTAATCCTGGTTCTGGAAGGCAGATTTGAAGAAGTGTGGTTTTGCAGTGTAGGAAACAGGTACAACATTTTGAAACTGAATCAGCTGCATACTAATCAGGACTCTTTCAAATAAATTGTCCCAGGCTTAGCCATATATCTACAAACTTCATCATATCATTGTATGGATTGTGCTGTTAAACTAATGGATCAATTTTTAGAGTAGAAGGGTGTCAGGCCAATGTCTTGGTACATATTTGAATTGCTTACTAATGTCTTACAAAGGTAAAAAAGAACCCAAGGTTATCTGGTACTTTACAGTCTCTTTACTACATGTTCAGATGCTTGTGTTTGCTTTTATTGCAGAAGTACTTCTTTGTGACTAGTAGCTCAAGCTAAATGACTGGATTGTAAGTGTCAACTGTTTTTCTTTGCTGTTTTAACTACTTTCATGTAGCTAAGCATCTGAGTGACATAGAAAATCCATTTTAAAATCTACAGTGGTTGCACAGTTAGATATTTACACAATATTCTGCTGCTCTGCATATTTACCTTTGGCCTTCCACAGTTACCAAGCACATAACTCTTCACCTCACTTAAAGTGAAACACCCAGATGGAAAAAGGGCTTCAGTAAGTCTAAGTCACATGCAGGACCTTGCTGTAGAGCCTGTGAGGAACAGAATGACCTTTCTTTGTGGACACATTCTCATTTCTGATTTGTTTCAGTTAATATTTGAAAATTGTAAAAGTGAAGTCTTGATCCTTACAGTCAAAGCATAGTACAAGGCCATAGGTATATCAGAGAACTAAATATTTTTAAAAATCCCCCTCAGGTTTTGAAGATATTCTTTAAAATAATAAGGCTATTCATATTTATTTTAAAATTTCTTTAGGATGGGCCAAGTGCAAAAATATAATTGTATTTCTGTTAAACATACACAGCAGTGAAGGAACTCACAGCTTATTGAAGTGAAGCTCATCCTTTGCCTTCTGTGGTCCCTCTTAATTCGGTTACCCTGCCTCTCACACAGCAAAACATTTGGCAGTTTATTTTTAAGAATCTTAAGACAGGAATTTTCTCAGAGCAGAGGAAATTGAGCATCATTCCTTTTATTTCTTTGTCATAAAAGGGTGTTACCGTTTCTCTTGGGTGGCCAGACCTCAGCTTTTTATCATCACCTTGAAAATCAACTGTCAATCAATGCAGATCATAAATCACAGGTGTAATATAATGAAAAAATGCAGGTCCCCCAAATTCAAACCCACATCAGTATCATACAATTATACAATAGGGAGAAAGTTTTCCTTTTTAGCAAGTAGATGGATCTTTGGAAGTTTGAAAGCACTGTTGCTGTTTTTTCAACAAATGTATTTCTGTAGACACAGCATAAATGAAGATATCTGTGCTAACTAAGGGAAAAAAATCTTATTCCTTACCAAAACCACCAAAGAATCACAGAATGGTTGAGGTTGGAATAGGACCTTTGAAAATCATCTGGTCCAGCCAGGGCCACCTAAAGCACTTTGTCCAGGCCCATGGTCAGACAGCTTTTTTAATATCTTTAAGGATGGAGATCTGACAACCTCCCTGGGCAGCCTGTGCCAGTGCTCAGTCACACTCTCAGTGAGAAGGTGTTTCCTGGTGTTCAGAGGGAACCTCCTGTGTTTCAGTTTGTGCCCATTGCCTCTGATCCTGTCACTGGGCATCACTGAGAAGAGTCAGGCTCTGTCCTCTCTGCACCCCCTCATCAGCTGTTTAAATACCTTGATGTGATTACCCTGAGCCTTCTCTTTTCCAGGCTGAACAGTCCCTGCTCTCTCAGCTTTTTCTCACAGGGAAGGATGTCCCTTCAACCACTTTGTGGCCCTTCATTGGACCATCTCCAGTACATCCACGTCCAGAACTGGACATACCACTCACTAGTACTGAGTAGAAGGGAAGGATCACACCTCTGAGCCAGCCAAATACTGCAATACTTTTCCAAATGAAGTCCAGGATACCATTTACCCTCTTTGCAGCAAGAGCACGTTACTGGCTAATGTTCAACTAGGTGTCCACCAAGACCTGCAAGTCGTTTTCTGCCTAGCTGGTTTCCAGCTCAATGTTGTGCTAATTTCCCCCCAGCCCCATCATACAGCAAGAATTTCTGGGTTTTGATACTCACAATAAAATTTATCACAGATTTATATAAAAGTAACAGAGGGTATTTCTCATAAACCCTTACAAGTTGTAAGTTCCTGAATCTTATGCAAAAATCCATTTAAAACACATCTAATGGATGGGAAAAGCTTAGAAGTTGAATTTTACTCCAAAATTATACAAGATTATCCAAAATTTATATTTGTCCACAAGCTCTATCCAGCAACGGTAATAATATTTGTTATACTGTTATGTGAATTTTCCTTTCAGGAAGTTCAAGGATGTATATAAAAAAATGATTTTACATTGAAAAGGTAGTTGAAACTTCTCTTAGATTTGGATGGGTGTTTTAGTGAAAGAAAGATTTTGTTTTATCTATACCTATATGAACATCCTTAATACTTATTATGGGGTTTCTGTCCTAAAGCTCACTGTGAAGTGCTGAATATCACCCATTTTGCATGCTAAACATGTTATAAAAGATATGACTTCTGCTCTTTGTACAGATGTGCTGGTGCTCCTGTATCAATAACTTTCAATGCTTTCCTGAGCTATTTTGAATGAGCCGTCTAAGGTGAAGGATGGTGGTGATACCAGAGTGGGCCTTATCCTAAAATTTTGTAATGAGGAAAGCAGTGGTTTCTTACTACATCTGTCCAAATGTATCAAATGTCTGGTTGTTGCTTTAGATTGTAAACATTTGTGGATATGAACGTGTTCACATAGATATTAGATCTGAAATGGGACTCTTGAGGACTACAATAATAATAGTAATAATAGAGCTGATAATTCTCATGTCTATTAAATTAAATGGTAACTATGATGATAAAGAGGAATAAATTTTCTACTAAAATTATGCAATTATACTGAAGAGAGACAAGAGGATTTTTGTGGTCTGACTATAATGAATTAAAACTTCAAAATATGAAAGAATTTTGATTGGAGTTCAGAAAAAGCCTTTGACAACATTCTAGGGAATTAAATGCTTTCCATTTTTTAAGAACAGTTTCTGGAATGGCAGTTTTTGTAGATACAAAAAATTAAAATTATCAGCACTCTTTTTTCAGATTTTGTATCCCAACAAACACATTGCTTTTCATGTTCTGTTGGTTGAGATAATGTGCAGTAAGTTAGTTAAATTGATTATATAAAATATGAAGCTTAGAATTTACCTAAGAGAAGTAGGAAACATCTAAAATTATTTGTGTGTTTGCCACAAGAGGATTTTTAAAACATGGAAAATGTGTGAAAATTAAAGAGTAAGTACAATGTAGTAAATGTAATATTCCTTATGTGTTATTTTCAAAAGTATCAGAAATAGCATACCAGTACAATGCATTTGTTTTGTGTTTTACTTTTTAAAATATATTTGAATATTCTTTTTACAGGATCTTGGGAATATTATAAAAATGGAATAGATAGCAAGTTGTTTAACCAAAGGGAACCTTAAAATTATATTAGAATTTATTTGTCTTTGTTATTATTAATATTACTGTCTAATTTTGTTTTGTCAAATCACCAGAAGAGTATTTAATGAACAGTTAGTTTGCTGGATGCTATATAAACACTGGGAAACTTGGCATTTTCCATGCTCTAATCGGGAGGCAAAGAAACTGATATGTAGGTCAGTGATCTTTGCTGGGGGAGTGGGGGAGCTCTGAGCTTCTAATACAAAAAGCACAAGATTCCTGTGAGTCACAAACAATCCATTCAGTCAAAGACAGGCTGCAATTAAAGAAAAATGAGTTGACGTGTGCTGATTCATATCATAATGATATGAAATTATTTCCATTCCTTTAAGGGAGAGATAAACAGAATAGGACTGATCAGACTGTCAGGGCAATTACTGTCGTCCAGGCATCAGTTAAAGCATAACAACTATTTTGTGGTGTGTTCAGAGGAGAAGTTGTAGGGTTGCACCCAGGTTAACATTTGGGTCTAAACACAAAAAATGGCTGGAGCATCAACCCAAGGCCCCACTACTCATCAGCTGGTCCAGGTTGATGTTTGCCAGCTAATATGTATTCACACACAGACCCCACCCCCCACCTGGTCTGGAAAAGATACAGGCACTCATTTTCCCAGCAGCTGGCAACTGGAACACAGACTGTATCCTCAGGTCTTGTTTCAGGCACTGATCCCCTCACCTGCTCACACCTGTCCCCCCCAGTAGGTAGGTGGTTTTGGGACCTGCATTGTTCTCCAACCACAAGTGGAGTTTAAAGAACCCACTCATTCCAGTCATTGACACTGAGACCCCACTTGCTCCCATAGCTGACACCACAGGTCAGGGACACCCACACCCTGGTCTGGCTCCTGGATCTGACAGCAATTTTCACTTGCACACATACAGGTCCCACTGGTAGCTGGCAGCGAGTCTTTGCAGCACACACACCCAGAGGATAGAGTGGGATTATACAGACAGATATTGTAGAAAAAGAATTAAAAAGAAGATTGTACAGACAGTGTGATCAGGTGCAGGACTCAGTCAGACAAGCACACTGGCTCTGTTTTACACAGAACTGACCCCTTTTTTTACTTTTATGTCTACCCTTGTATTTGTTCCTCCCAGCTCCCTTTTGTCCCTGTGCATTCCTTATAGATTTGTACAACTCTATAGGTTCCCACACCCCTCCCAGTCTGGGATCCTCCTGGTTTACAGTCTTGCCAGTTACCAAGTTTAGGCTGAGCTTCCTGAAAGTTGCACCCTTAATTTCTTGATAGTCCATCAATTAATGTGAGTGGTGAAGTTTATTTCTTGTCATTATTTCCATGTTTGTTTTGCCAGGTCCAAATCTCAGTATACTTTGTTTCTGATTTCCCTTTTTCCCTTTACTTTCCCAACTGACAAGGTCCCCAGTCAGATAAGTTCTCTGGAATAAACATTCTCACACTCTCGTTCCCTTATCAGTTAGTATGACTGACCATGTTTGGTTGTTGTCACTGCCTCCTTTGCCATTTGTCAGTGAGGTGTTTGGCCATCTATGTCCTTGTTTATGGCTTTCTATTTTACTTATCTCTTGCTGCATTTGAAAATTGTCCTTGATCAAGTACTTTAAAAGAGCAGACTCTTTCCTTCCACATACCCTTACTGAAACATAGTATGAAAGGAACTATTTGGCTGCTGGATGCCACTGGGACTCGGGCTTGAGATTCAGCAAAAGGACTTGTAGCTTTTTTAGCCAAAATCAAGAGGTCTCCCAAAAGACTTCCATGTCCCTTGAGGGTCTGTAACTTCATAGATAGTCGACAAACATCTATGTTTGTGTGTACTTCTGTGCACCATTGTTCAAAATTTGAGGTATTTTAAAAATCTGGTTAATAACTTGGAACAAAATAATATCCCACTACAGTAATAGCCAGATGATACAAAAAGTCTCTAAAGTGAGCCAGAAGTTATAGTAACAGTGTGTATGACAAATTGAAGACATCATATACAAACACACAAATTCCAGCTGACCCTTTCTCAGTAGGTTCAGGGAGTGGTGGAATCTGGTGGCCTTTTCCCTAGGGCCCACATTCAGATTTCTATCCTATCTTTGCAATGAAGGTGCTGCAGTTTGAAACCAGGAGGAAGATGATTGTCTCTAGCACAAAGGAACCATATATCAATATTACCATAAGCACAAATAAGCACAGATTTCATTACTGCTCTGCATCTATGGACAGAATCACTATTGCCATCCATTTGCTTCTTCAGTTTGGTGCTTTATATTTTTTGACAGGCAGGAGGGAAAAATAGAGAGAGTTGGAATAAAAATTAGATGATAATTTGCATTTCCCAAACACTTCCCCAGTTTGAAGCACAGTATTAAAAGTGCCACAATATGGTACTACCGTGCAAGGTATTGTTGATGTCACTGTTAATCATTTCGGTTTAAAATAGGTTCTGCAAGAGGTAGTATCATGTGTAACTTGCCACTGCCTAATGTTAAAAAAATATTATTGTTTTTGCTAAGAAATATTACTATGTAGGAACTGCATTGTGGTAATGCATTTCTTACTGTGAAGAGCTGTTATGTTATCACTACTGAATTCTCCTCCAGGTGTAGGTAAATTTAAACCCATGGAAGTAATTGTTATGTCATCTTCTAATCTTCACTCAAGTCTCTATAATTACATGGCCTGCTGCCTCAGATGAGCCAAAAATGTCAGTTTCTAGTTTCAAGCTTATTTTCACAAATCTTCAATTTTCTAATAAATTTTTTGTGACTCAAATATTGAAATTGTATAGTTCCTTCACTCTGAAATGCATATGTCCTTCACTCTAACATGAAAAACTGATAACAGGCCAGTCTCCTGTCACTATATCCAAAGTATAAATTATGGGTATAAATTACAGCCCTTCTTCAGCAGCCGTTTTACACCATCACATTTCTATTTGAGCAAACAGAAGGATTTTAAATAAGAGAGTTTTATGGCTCAGTTTGCCATCTTTCAGTTCACAAAAGAAAGGGACTGGGTCATAGTAGCATGGGAGTTTCCATTGGGTCAGAGCTTGTCTTAGATAACAGCTGATGTTGGAGGATTCAACAGGCCCTTTCTTCTTCCTTTTCACACTAATTATAAAACTGTAGTTTCTCATGCAGACTTACACTTAATTAAAAAAACATTCTGCCCAGATTCAGAGGGCTAAAATATCTAGGGCTGACTCTCATGGAAGGATCTTATCTAGTCAGAATTAGAAGTGTGTACTATGGCTCCCAATGAGTAGAAACAACTGCAAGGGAACATATGGGATGAAATGAATCTAATAAAAATAAACACACTTCCTAGAGTGATATTGACTTCTAACAGCATCAGGCAACATGAATATTTGTAAGGATTTGAGAGAGAATGGGAAAATATGCCAGATCTAATTTGGTAGGTTTATAATTTGCAGAAGCAGAAGGTTAGGTTTCCATTTTAAATAAATGTTAAATTGTCACGAATTATATTTGCAGCCAGACCCACTGCCTAACTTGGGGGCTTTAGCATCTGCTGAGCATATTCCATACATTTGGTCATCAGAAGGGCATGATTTGTAGACTATGTTCAACTATGAAACAACTACCCTCCACCCAAAGAAGGCTGCAACCAGAAAATCTTGAAAGATACTGTAGAAGCTGTAGCTGCAGCATATAAAATCCTACTTCCAGGTTTTTATTGCATGCAACAGGATCTTCTTTTATGTAACAAAATGAACAAATCCAGTCCATGATATATGCATTATGTAATACATTAAAAACTTCAGGATGCCAGCTGGTATTGCTAACATAAAATAAGTTTTACACAAAAGACAGATAGGGATTTTAAAAATTAATGCAGCTAAAAATGAAGACTGTTATTCCTCATAATTACTCAAAAATGCAAAAATTATGCCTACCAAGAACTGGGAAAAAACCTTTCCTGAATATGAAACGTATCCTAATATTCTAGGCTCTCTCACACAGATAATCACTGTGCTGTATCAGTTGTATTTGGCACAGGTCAAATATTTTGCATGGATGTACTCCTTCAGCTTTTGTTTTAGTGTTCCATTAAACTTCTGCTCTCACAAGTAAAGAATAGTGTTGGCTCTTCAGTTGGTGTCTCTGTCTCAAGTTGCATTTAATTCTCTGATAACAAGGTTCTCTTGCTTTGCAGTTGCATATACAGTATCATAGAAAGACCAACCCTTATCAGCCCTGGAAAACTTGTGAGCAGTGCTTCTCATCCTCAGGCACCACATCCCATCATGTTACTTCCTAGCTGTTCATGCATCTTCTTGCAGAACTCTCTGTCAGGAGCCGCAGTACTCCAGTACCCAGTCATGCTGGAAATTAACCCCTCTGTTGAGAATAAGAATAAATAAACTCTGTGGAAACAGTGAAAACCTAGACTTATGAAAAAATGATTCTGATTGTATCGGAGAATACACCACTAATGGAAAGAGTGGTGAAGTCCTGGAACTGTCTGCCCAGGGAGGTGGTGGAATCATCATCCCTGGATGTGTTTAAAAAAAGACTGGATGTGGCACTTGGTGCCATGGTTTAGTTGAGGTGTTAGGGCATGGGTTGGACTTGAGGATCTTAGAGGTCTCTTGCAACCTGGTGATTCGGTGATTCTGGGATTCTGTGCAGTCTGGTGGTTTCGGGTCTGTTTTCTCCTTCTGGACCTTCCTCTTCTGTTTTACAACTTTATAAATTGTTTCTGCAAAAGACTGCTGAGTACTCGTACTAAAATCAGTTCCGTGAGGAGTCTGTTGCTACCTTCAGACCTGTCAGGCATGGTGGGTATTGCTATGACTCTTCATAGGTAGGTACTGCAGCCCTGTATTGCAACTCTTTGCCAAAAGGAAGGATCTCTCATGGGAATATGAGACACCTGAGATGTGTAAAAGAAGTTACATACAGGCCAAATCTGGCTTACAGCTTGCCATCATCCACAGTGCTTGAGAGTGTGGGCACAGGCTTGTGTGTTTCTGGACACACAAAACATGAGTTGGTGCAGCTTGTACAGTCCTCCTAACTGTGCATTCAGAAATTCAGTTTCAAGCTCTTTTGGGGGGGTGTTTTGGGGATTATTTTAAGCGGAAGAGAAGTGCATGAGATATGTAGTTGCAAAGTGAAATAAAGGGCAGATACACAGCTACTTTAATATTAATTAGGCCAGCTCTCTCTTGTGGCTAGGCAGCTTGGCTTAGTCAGGATTCACACTAAGCATAAGAGATGTCAGTGCAGCAGCACACCACAGTAGTGTCACTTGTGCCCAAGAAGCAATCCTGTAAGCTACTAAATAAGCGCCTGCCATTTTAAAAGAAATGGCAACTGGAAATGAAAATAAAATGTATACCATAAAGATCAAGTTGAAGAACATTTTAAAGTGCTGTTTTATACAGAAGAAACCATAGAGAAAGCCATGGGTCAAAATCAATCAGTTTTAAAAAGATTGCTACTGGCATATTTGAGGAATTACATAACCACAAGTCATTAAATTCAGAAAATTATTGTGATGTATTTTTGGTGGCTACATGCCACAAATTCTCAACCATTCCAAAGCTGAAATACAAGGGAAACATCATGTTTTATTACTTCCAGTGATCCATACCTTTAAACCATCAATTTGATCATTACAGGGGCTACTGAGAATTGGTTCCAGAAGACAAATATAGGTCACTGCAATCTGCTATGCAGGCAAATGCCAGAGTGTATTTCTGCTCTTATTGTGCTGCTTGTTTGAGAAAGTCATACCTCTGATGTAAGGTAAAAATTGCTCGTGCTGCAGAATTTGCAGAAATGCCTTTTTAGCTTAAACCAATAGTTCAGTTGGTCCAGTTTGATATTCTGAAAAATGAGTAATATCCAATGCTTTTGAGAAAGGTCAAGAAAATTCTGTAATGCACAACTGACCAGAGGGAAAATATATTCCTGACCTTGGGTAGTCTAGTGTTTGACTTATGCCCTAAAGCATAAATATCTGCATGTTCTATTTTTTTTTTTTTTTTTTTTTGGTGCAGCAGTGGGAAATTTTTACACATTTATACTTTTCAAATGCATTTTTGAATAAAAAGTTTTTTCATTCTAATATTTTGTGCCTGGGCACTGGTCAAGACTTCATTCAGGACAAGTCCCATTTTCCATTCTAGATTCTGTTTACAGAGAAGAGTACCTTAAAACCTTGAGCATAACAAAAATATATGTATCTTTATGTAATTTCAATTTCCCATGCAGACTGGAATATGAGGATGTGTAATGTCCTTTTTTAATACTAACATCTTCTCTGATACTAATTTAGGTTTCTGTTTCAAATTTCATAGTGTGATCTGGCAGACAGATTGGAGCAGGCAATATCCAGATCATAGAGCTGCCAAAACACTTTTCAGTTGTGTGAAAGAAGCCACTTTTCAGGCAAAGTCAGCCCATCACAGGAAACACATTGAGCATGATAGTCCAAGTTCCAGCTTGAACAAAATTATATTTCTTTTTTATGTTGGAGGCAATGTTTTGTCTTAATTTAGGTGTTTGCTCATTATTTAATTCACTAAACAGTGGCATAGTTTAAACTTCTCACTCTCTAAAGCAGTTATACTGCCTGTCTAAAGACCATAGAAAAAAGTACCCTATGACTACCAGATTAAGGACAAGATGAACCTTTGTAATGCTGCACAGAAGCAGGGAGAAGAACATAGGGGACGCGATGAAACTTTACATCCATTCATCCTCACAATACCCTCAAGGGAAGTCCCCAGACTCTACAGAGGCTTTACATGCTGTGGAAAAAGGCACATTCAGACTACATATAAAGAGGGAGGCAGAGATTTTGTCCATATTCATCCCAGGCAGGGCTCCAGACTGACAGAAGATCCTTGAAGAGGCAGCATCCTTGACCTGTCCCACTACATTGTTCCTCAGCTGACACAGAGATCTGCTAATGGCACATGGAAAAACTATGTGAAGTGGAAAGAGTCTAATCCTGCAGTAGTTTAGGGAAACTATTTATTAGGGAAACAGGAAATAAGTTTTGCTGGATTTTCAAATGTTTGTTTCACAGAGACATTTGTGTAAAAAATGGCTTTGTGTAAGAAAATCGGCATCACTATCATGTTTCTATTTCTCAAGTCAGAGAAACTGAAAGATTTTAGTAAGTATCCATGTTTATCTGTTCAGAAGAATGTGCTTCAGGAGGGTTGACGTGGAAGATTAAAGACAGACACAAATTTATCCAGTAATTTTTTAACATATTGTGGTGGTTTGGGCTGGTGTAGAGTTAATTTTCTCTATAGTAGCTAGTATGGGCATATGTTTTGGATTTGTGCTGGAAATGGTGTTGATAATATAGGGATGTTTTTAGCTAATTCTGAGCAGTGCTTACAGAGAATCAAGGCCTTTTATACTTCTTGTCCTGATCCACCAGCAAGGAGGTTGGGGATGCACAAGGGTTTGGGAGGGGAAAGAGCCAGGACAGCTGACCCAAATGATATTCCAGACCATGTGGTGTGATGCTCAGAGCTAGGGGAAGAAGAGGGAAGTGGAGGACATTCAGAATGATGGCATTTATCTTCCTAAGTAGCCATTATGTGTGATAGAGCCCTGCTTTCCTGGGGATGGCTGAACACCTGCCTGCCCATGGGAAGGGATGAATGAATTCCTGGTTTTGCTTTGGTTGCATGCACAGCTTTTTCTTTACCTATTAAACTGTCTTTACTTGAAGACACCTTTTGCAAATTGTGTGTAAATTCAGGTCCCATCTATGTCTGTAAGCCAGAGAGCTCAAAATAATAAAATGCAGGGAAGTGAATGGAAATATTTGAAAAATAGTGATGGAATATATAGTATTAGTTCTTTCTACTAAACTGATATATAGCTTCTCTGACATTGTACAGGTGTATATGTGAACAGTTTGCACTAGGAGATTTGATTGAGCTACATGCTCAGTGGCTTAGTTCTTGAAATTAAAAAGGACAACCTTTGCCCTTAATTATTTTGTCCCTAAATTCTGTGAAATGGTTATGATATAAAACCAAAAATGATTGTATGACCAAAACCAAAATCAATAAAACAAACAAACCTATCTTATTCCCAAAAAATCATCAGATTTTTTCCTTAATATATGTTGATGGACAAAGTTACTCAGAAAATACACTGTCTGAAATGAAATGAATTTTAGTTTGAAGTTTCAGAGTATTTCAAATTCTTTTGATCAAAGGGAAAAAAGATCATTTGTGATTCTAAAGAAGTGCTGATAGCAATTATAGGAAAATTAATGTATGCTTCTTCCTCTTCTCAGAAAATAATAGATTCTTTTAAAAGCATTAGAGTAAAATAGAAAACAGTCAGGTAATTCTGTACACAGTGTCCCCACTAAATTATGTATTATATAGGAGCAACTGAGATGAACTTCTGGATAAATTCAAGTAGATGGAGAGATGTTTCAGCCACTGATTGGATGACCCTTATTGAATTTTGTTCAATAATTCCTGCTAAGAGGTCTTTTCACGTTCTCTGCAATACCACAAAAACTATGAACCTTAAATAAAACCTACCACTCAAAGAAGCTGTATGTCTTTTGGAAAACAGTTGGAAACACAACCATTTTACTTTTGACACTTAGTGTTACATGTATGTAAATGTGATAATAGCTAACTTACATGAACATCTTACCCATATGAAGAGCTTTGCTTTTGAATTCCATGCATATATTATATATACGTATGTATATTTGTGCAAGAAACCACTTGTTAACAATTCTTTTGGGAGGGAGAGGGAGGCGGTGGTGAAATAAATGTGCTCTGGGTACAGACTTAGGTAGTTTAAGGAAATAGCTGTAAGTTTACAGGTAATTATCAAAAGAAACAGAGGCTTTATGCTTCCAAGATAGGGCAATGAATTGAAAACCCTCATTCTGTATTATCCTTCGCTTTCACACAACAGCATCTTAAGTCAATCATTTATCTAAGCCATCTGATGAAAACCAGGGTGTAAAGAGCAAAACAGTGAATGAAAATATCATGGCAAGACATGCAGGTCTTCAACACAAGCTTCTGTAAGAGAGAAAGACATTTCAGGCTCCCTTATGCCAGTTGAAAACTGGTCAATGTAGTTATTGAGACCAAGACATACATCAACTCTTTCTTGTCTTTCTATCAAATTAGCAATTTATAGGTTCCTACCCTGGGAGATAGGCTTATATTACAAGGAACTGTAAAATCAACAACAATGATGCAATCCCTCAAAACCAACCAAACCAAACCAAACCAAACCAAATAAGAACACCACAAAGAAATTGACTAGAAATCATGATAATACATGATTCACAAACCTGTAAATTCTCACTTCTAGTTTTTGGAAGGAAAATCTTTTGAAAGTCCAGCTTCACTGAGTTATTTTAAGACCTTGTGTCCTTGTAGCATTTCTTCTAATATGGTGCAAGATCTTCACTATATCACAAGAAGTAAAAAAAGGTAAGGGCATACAGCTGCTATTTTGTGCAATAATTATTACTATTACTGTACTTTTTCATTCAGGGAAGGAATATTGGGATTAACTTTACAGGTTCTTAACATTCAATTAGATAAAGTACAGTTCTGGGTTTGAATTTGGCAGTATGACTTCACTATGTAAAATTTGTTGGTATATAAAAACTTTAATTTTACTTTAATAATTTGCTGCCAGATATTTTCAAAGCTAAATAAGTTGTTCTTATCTTAATGTGGGACATTGCAAAGAAATAATGTACAACACAGAAACAGGATATATATATGCCTATATCTTTTCATTGTATTCTAGGTTAATATATACATCATCTTAACATGTCTCTTGAACAAACACAAATCAAAGTCTACAACCTTCATGGTTTTTTTCATGGTTAGCCAAATGAATCTTCACATATAATATGCAGATTTTTCTGTGTAGACCTGCACATAAATTAGTTCAATTTCTATTGAAGTATTGCTTCATCAATCAGTAACGCCCCAGGGGCCAGTTATTACTGTTACAGAAATTCATCTTTAAGGCAGAGTAATGTTTCATCATTATATTTGTGTCATGATTACTCTGACAGGTTAATTTCAAAGATAAGTTATTGAGCACTCAGGAATATTTGTCAAACAGACAAATGAAAACATTGTATATATTCATTTTCTGAAACAAGAAGACAGAACTATTGAAGAGTTGACAAGGACTGAAACTAAAACATTTGCTACATTCTGTGTCAGGAATTTCTTAACACTCAACAATGGAAAGAAATAAAAAGCAAAAGCAAGTCTTCCAAAAGTCTGTGTAATTCTCACAGCTCAGATAATACTTGTGCAGTTCTGGCTCCCTGAGTTATGGAAGAATTGCCAAAACCAGAACATACCTACTTTTTGCTTTTGAAGCATTCAGAAATACATTTTTCTTTCACACTTGTCACGTAAGTAGGATGGTCTTCTAGCCCTTTACCTAAGGGATTCCTACATGAAACCTTATGACTATAAACTCCAACACCTTGTTGTACTGTACTGTCAGAAAGCACAGTTAAATGCAGTGATTCTGTGAACTAGGCATCAGGATGGGAGGAACTAAATACCCAGGGATATTGCTGGGTCACCAACCCCAGAGGTATTTAGAAGACATGTAGATGTGGCCCTTGGGTACATGATTTAGTGGTGGACTTGGCAGTGCTGGGTTAGCAGTTGGACTCAATGGTCTTAAAGGTCTCTTCCAACCTATAGGATTGCATGGTTCTACTCTATGATTATTCAGTTTCCAGGAATTCAGAAAATAACCTCTGCATGTGTCATCTTAAAACTACTTATAAGGGAACATTTTCTATATAGTGTCAAAAAGTTACTCCATAAAAATCAGGTCCTGTACCAGACATCATAATGGAAGAGTCTAAACTCTTGAACCAGAGTTGAAAAAATCTGGTCAGTATCTATAACTGCTTATGGTTATGAATGATTGCATGGGAAAAAGAATGACAATTACTGAAAATAAGTAACTCCTCCCCATAAATTTATGAGGGCACATATTTATGTCTTTAACACAACTACCTAGCTTGTAATTGATCAGACTTGGGATTTCATAAGATCTAGCATTGAATTAATTTTTCATTTATGGTGTGTAACATATCTGTTAAACTTCCATTTAAGCTAGTTACCCATCACAAATTAAAGACAAGAAAAGGCACCTAGAAGAATGTTATTAGGAACTGTTCTTTGTATGGTGTTGCAAATTTTCTTTTGTAATTGAACAGCTTTCAAAGTGAACAGGTCAGTAAATCTTAAGGAATGTATTTGTCATGACTAGGTACAACTTTCAAAAAGAGAGCTGCTTCGTGCATTCAGAAATAACGCACTACATCTTCCCAATCAACTTGCTTGTCTTTGTGGTTTAGAACATATCCATACATCTTGATATGTTAATTATGATGAGGTTGAATGTGTCTGTCTAGAAGCTTGACGTTCCACATGACAATAAAGATGACAGAAAAAGGTTGCCTATAGAAAACAAAAAAAAGATGATTAAATGTGGGCTACCTCTATCCCCCAGCAGTTACAGGTTTAGCTTTTATTCCATCATCCTGAAGTCCTAATTCCACTGACAGTAGCGAGGCCTATTTCTCCCAGCTGGCATATCTGAAACAGTTACTGACTTAGGATATACAAACACACATTCATTAAACACACCTGGAAGCATTTTTTTTCTGAGACTGTGTCAACAAACATCTCTTTTGACAGGATTTTGGAAAGTGTTTGTGGGTGAGTGCGTGCTTCAAATTCGGGATTGTTTCTTGGTTGGATAGTCAGGGCAATTTTGTGAAAGAAAACAGAGGAAAGCTTAGCAGAGCTGGATAAGCTCCAGCAAATACATTTGATGTGTAGGACTTTCTTGCTTTATTCTTTTCAGAGCTTTTAGCTTCTGTTAATCTTTATATTACTGCATTTTCAATTCCCCTTCCCACAGATAATATGAAATATAAGGACTCTGCCATTTCAATCTGATGTTTGATTCAAGTTACTTGCTTTGGATTAGATCAAGCAGGACTGTCTATCCAGGTGCCAGGACAGCAAGATCTGTTGGTTTCTACGCCAACACAGTCCTTTCAGTCATCCATGACTCATGCAAAGGAAGGGGCTGAGGCTTCTGCTGTGAACTACAAATGAATTTGCAAAAATTCACTTTTTTTTTACCAGGAGTTTTGACATGTGATAAAGCGGCCATAGGCCCTTTAAAATGTCCTTTTTAAAATTAATCAAGCATGATATAACACTGTCTTGTATCCTGTTCCACCGATGTTGTGATGAAGACAGGAAAACATTTATCAGTGTCACATCTTTCTTCATAAAAATGACATAAGAAAAAAAAGGCTCCACTTGTGAAATGAGGCCCTAAGCAGTACAGTATATCGATACAGGATGTATTTTATCCTCTGTGCCCATCACTTACCTTCTCCATGTGCTGTAATCAGCAAAAGGTGAAACAATGCATTTTGTTCCTGCTTGGAAGAGCAGAAAAGTGGCCCACATGGCACATTACTGCAACATGCCCTGAAGAGTCTTACTGTAGGAAGCAGTTATTTTTATTGTGGAAGTGGTGTGTCTATTCCTTCATTCTTTATTATTACTTGTGTCCATAACATGAGACCTGATAATGAACTGGGTCCTCTTATCCCTTGTATTATACATGTAATGAGAAAACAGGTCTGTGCTGTAACAGAAAGGTCAGGATTTAGCATTATAATTGTTGCAATAATTTTACCGTAAGTCCATGGTAACAAGATAGTCAACTACTTTTTGTGTTTGCTGCACAATCACAAAAAGCAAGATGATTGACTTTAGCAAAAAATAATTGGATGATGAGTTCTTCTTTTTTCATGTAATGTGGTGCAGTCCTTTCTTATTTGGATCAACATTCAATTTAAAATAGATTTTTCTGTAGCATTTGCAGGTCAGTGAGCAAAAGCTTTCCTCCTTGAAATACAGGAGCAACTTTTCAATTTCCTGTGATGTATATAGGTCTACATGGCAAAACAACTACTTTGGCAGCACAGAAAAATTGAATTTGAGGCAATTTTTGGCAGACTAAGAAAGGAAGAGAAAAGTGAATTGGTCTAAATTCGGGAAACCTCATGGAAAAGTTTGGAAGGATAAAAATGTGATTCAGAATTGTATGGTTACAATGTCTGAATATAATATTGTAATGTGAAATTGTTTAAATATTATAGAGGCTTTTGACCTGTATAGGGCAACGTTTAATGATATATTGTACAGAATTAATTCAGTGAAAGTCTGCACACACGCAGGAAGATAAGTAAACAGTCAGCCACATAGCAACTTATTTGTAAGCAGAACCATTGACTTTAATGCCATGGGTTCCCCCAAGTTATTTATAAAGGTCTGACCAAGCTCATAAAAACATGAGGATTTAGGCCAACAACAGCATATTCTCTAAGAGAAGGGAATAAAGGTGATGTCATTTGTCAGGCACTGGGGAGACTGCAGAAGATCAGACACACTTCTGCTAGCTCATGAATATTATAAATATTATAAAGGATCAAATCTGAGCTGCTGCACAGCAGACACAATAAAAATGGGAGTGTACTGTGTAAGACATATGCAGGAGGTAGGATTTCTTTACTCTTTCTCTCTGTACCTCTAAATACATGTATTTATATTAAAAAAACAGGTTATGATTATAAGTCTTACCTGCATCCTCCATATGGTATTGGTTCAGGATCTGACAGCACATTCCATCCACAAACACAGAGGATGAACTGTACCAAGATGTGTTTCTTTGTCAACGTTTCTTCCACCTCTCAACTCATACACTTACTCCTTTAGCAATATAGCAGTGCTCTGACTATGCTACAGACTTCCTGCCAGCTTGCTTCCTTTTGTTCTCTTCATAGTGGAACAAGGAAGCTCTCATTCAGTTTTGCAGAGGAAAAGAAATACTTTCAGCCAGTATCTGCTTCACAAATAGCCTCTCTGTCTCCTCTTGTTCAGCAGACTGAGTGTCATCTTCACATGACCCAGCAATGTGTACTCACATTCAAGAAAGGCAACTGTACACTCTGTGCATCAAAAGAAATGCGACAGGAAGGTAAAAGAGCTGATTCTCCTCCTCTGCTCTCATGAGATCCCATCTGGAGTACCATGTCCAGCTCTGGTGCCCCCAACATAAGAAGCACCTGGATCTGCTGGAGTAAGTCCAGAGGAGGAACATGAACATGATCAGAGGGCAGGAGTGCTCTCCTATGAAGACAGGCTGAGAGAGTTAGTGGTGTTCAGCCTGGAGAAGGCTCTTGGCAGATTTCACAGCATCTTCCAGTACCTGAAGGGGCCCTACAGGAAAGCCAGAGAGAGACTTTGTACGAGAACTCATAGTGATAAGACAAGAGGAAATGGCTTCAACCTGAGAGAGGGTAGATTGAGATGAGATATAAGGAAGAAATTCTTTGAGGGTGACACAAGAGTGGAACAGGTTACCCAAAGAAGCTGTGGATTCCTCATCCCTGGAAGTGTGCAAGGCCAGGCTGGATGGGGCTTTGAACAACTTGGTGTAGTGGAAGGTGTCCCTGATGGTGATGCCTTGAAACTAGATGATCTTTAAAGTCCCTTCCAACTCAAACTCTTTTAAATTTCTTATAATTTTTTGACATTTTCTTTTAAGAATTAGTTTTAAGGGCTATTGTAGTCATACAGTCATTAAATGATTACCATTACATAGTTGAATTTGTCCCACCTACTGAGGAAAATGCATATATGCTGTCTTCTGACTGAGAATGAAAGAATCACAGGAGTCCATTCTAGGAAAGATAAAAGCTTGTGAAACATGTATATTTATTTATAGGAGTAAGGAGAAGGTGGATTCACTGAAATAGAGAAGGAAAGCATCAGAGGAACAATGGCCTTATGCCAATGTAATCTCTCAGAGTACTCAGTGTTTTGATTCAAAAAATCATTTTAATTTCTATGCAATTAGGACATCTGATTCCTCATTTTTCCAAATGGTTGTGAGCTCACTTTTTATGCAATATAATGTTTAATATTAATTTATTATGTGTAAAGTAATCAATAATGCATATCATATAGATGTCTTCTCTGTGCTTCATTTAAGCAACTGCAGTGTGTGGAAGAGATCATTACTTGAAGTAAGCAGCAAGTTACCTTGATTTACACTAGCTGAAAATGTGGCTTGTTAACTGTAAATCAGAGACGTATATAATTAAGTCAAATAAAATCAGAGGTGGATTTAGGGTACTTAAGAAACTTTCTATCTTCAATGTCAGCCAAAAAGAAGCCCAGTATTTCAGTTACTGTGAAACTAAGCACAGGGAAAGATGCAGGATGATTATTAATCGGTAACGACATTTTGTCTTGGAAAGGAGTGATTCATAGAAGGATTTAGGGGTCATTGTAGCTAATCAGCATGACCTTTTAGCACGATACTGCAGTGAAAGGTCCGAAGGAAATCTTTGTATAGACATATATATAGTGGATGATACAAAGAAAAAAAAGTGATTTGGCCTCTTTAAATTCCACAGGCAAAATTACTACTGGAATCCTGTTCCCCATTTCAGTATCCTCAGCAAGCAAGGTATGGTAAGATTGAACACAGTTTAAACAAGAGGTACATGGAGATCAAGGACTGGACACAAATGCTATGATGTAAAATTGAGGTTGCTGATGTCCAAGAAGTCCCATCCTTACTCCATCAGTACTGTTGTGTGCTAGTGTTCAAGGAAGAATGTGTTGGGATATGACAGAGTGGCAGTCCTGGCAGTAGTGACCACAAAACACTGGAGCTCAAGATCTTGACGGATGGAAGAAAGAGAGCAGTAGAGCACAGATCCTGGACTTCAAACAAATTATGGATGTACACCTAAGGATCTTACAGGAAAAAATTACAGAGACCTAATGAACATGATTTGTTTTCAAACATGAGATGAGCCATCTAGCCACACAGTGGAACTAAATGCTTAAACGTGATAATTTCAGTTCAGGTGCATCCTGGAAAAAAATGCAAAACTACTTTTTCTTGTGTAACTTGATGTCCTGATTTTTAAATCTAGAGCATCCGAAGAAGATAGTATTTTCATTTGTCTCTAATTTCATAGTTATATGTAGCTTCTTAAAAAAAAAAGGAAAAAAAGAGAAAAAAGTGAAATAAAGTACCCCTTCCTACAAAATAAAGTGTCAAACTTAAAATGAAACAAAACTTATATTTTCATAATCTATTTTCTTAACAGTCAGAAAGCATTCCAAAATAGAATATATACATTGACAAAGGAATTTTTAATAATTTCAAAGCATATAAAATTATCTTGATATACCTTTATGAAGGAAAATGTGCAATATTTTCATTGAGTTTATTTCCTTAATGATTAGACACTTTTTTTCTAAATTTAAGAGTGAAGGCTCTAAGTCCTTGGCACAATTGGAAACATTCCTTCTTCCAACCTTGATGTGAATTTTTAAAAACATGTATGCTTTAAAGATTTTGTTTTTCTTCCTATGCAAGGTTTCAGGTTTCTCAGCTGTGTATTAAAAAAGTTTCAACAGAATGGATGATAATTCCTTCTTTCTAGCCAAGGAGGTTTTATCAGTTTTCAAAACCAGATAGTAACAAGTAGATTGTAATGATTGTAGAAAACAAGCACAAGGCTTTCATATTCAGAGCAGCAGTGCTGAAAAACACCACCAGCAAAGAAAAAAAATAGTAATATACCAGTACTTGAGGAAAAATTCAGTAGCAATTTAAATATTTTCCCAATAAGGAAACATCAAATCACAAAGAGATCTTCAAATATTTTCTCCAAGTTACTTGGGCTTCTTTCAGAACAGAGAATTAGAACCCTTGATGATGCCTCACTCAGGGAATTATGATAATATTCTCTTATTATTCAGATAGGTTACCAAAGACAGCTAGATCAGAACTGCCCATTAGAGGTGCTAATCTTTGTCAAAAAGCCTGTCTGGGCAGCTGGAATGTCAGTGAACTGACCACACTCGGTCAGGATGAATGCAGTTTTTGATATGGAGTCCCTACCCATGGCAGGGGTATTGGTATTATATGATCTTTAAGGTCCCTTCCAACCCAAATCATTCTATGATTCCATGATGTTGGACTTCTGTGCCAACAGTTGTGCATTTATAAAATACATTAGGAACTGCTTGTTCTTAAATATTTTTTTTTTTGGATGACAAGCTATTACTGTGAAGCATTCAAAGTGAGTTTTAACTAACAGGAGCAAAACTTAAAACAAATTCATCTTTCTTTTTGACCTCAACATAATGCTTAAACAATGTGAGATGACAGAGTGTGAGTAATGAAGCTATAATTCACACCTTGTGCATGAGTAGGTACAAGAATGGAGCCTCAGTGTTGTTAAATTCACGAGGTGTAAAATATTATGCCATAAGTCAACAAGAAGTCAACTCTTCATTTAAACAAATAAATAGAATTGGAACAAGGTAAAACAACACCAAGCAGCAAAACTTCATACTACAGCTTGGTAGTTTTGTGTAATAGTACATCCAAAAAGAAGCGTTTCTACATATTCTTTACTCATAAGGAAAAGATAACCAACATTTTCCTGTAGGTTTTCAGAGGTTTCAGAAGTGCTTATCTACAAGCTGCCAGACCAGGTGAGCTCAGAGTGATGTGTGCTGTGTTTGTGCTCAGCTGCTTGTCGGCTGCTGTGAGGTGCATGGATAAGTGTTACAACAGCAGCTGGGATGGAGGTACTTCTGCCAGGAGAGCTAAAACATTTGTGTAGAGATAGGAAAACAACAAGGGGGAGATTTTAAAGTTCTCAGTTCTGAAAATATAAGGGATAGGTGATGTAGGTAACACAGGGGTCTACCTTACAATGACCTTCTTTTGTTTTTATGTATAGCTTCCAAGTCACTGACTGCTGGCTGAAACTCAGTAATCAGTGTCCATGGATCTTTTCAAAAGATTATTTAACTATCTGTGCATTTGGTCTTCAGTACAAAGGGACGATAAAAAGCTGTAGGAATTCCTTGTTTGTCTGGGGTTTTTAACATATATTCACAGTTTGTTAAACTACTGCTTTTTCATTAGTCCAGTTCTGAGTAATGTTTTTGTTGAAAGTTTTGTGTAAGAATCATTGTTTTCTGGTAATGTTTATATGCTATTTAAATAAGCTTTTCATGCACTTTTCTTTCAAAAATTAGAAATTTAAGATTTAAGGAATTTATTTTGCTTTTTTTTCCTTATAATAATGAAGAAACAGCAAGGGCAGTCAGACCTGGATTCAGAATATGAAATAAAGTCTCTCAAACACAGGCAAATTCAGTCAATCAGCCAGTCAGGATGCTATTTTCTCCAATTGCAATGAAAGCAGTTAGGAGTAACTAGTCTGGACCTGACACAGATTCTGCCATTGTCTTTTTCAGTCTCTACAATATTCATAATTAGGGAGTTTTGATTTAGATTTTCATAAAAGTTTCTGTGAGGAATGAACATTTTTAGTTTGTATTTAGATGCTGAAGATATTATCCCTTATTTCCTTTCCTGGTACCCAAATGAAATCTGGTGTCAGTTACATCAAAAATGTTTTTCATTGTCATCTTTGAAAAATCATAAATTCTGAGGTTCTAATTTCATTTATTTTTCTATCTTCATTGCATGTTCATAAGGAAAAGACTTTTCGACTACCCCAAAGTATTTATTTCAAAATTAAAAAGCACTTAAAGGTATTTAATTTGTGTTGTTCATGACATAATCCTGCAAAAAGCTTCACTGAAGAACAAGATTTGCATTGAACTTGTTGCAGCTATAGGAAACATGAAGTATTCAAAGGTAACATTTATAGGACTCTTAGGAGTCTTAATGCAGCAAGAATTCAATAGACAGAATTATTAATGTGAAAATTAGTAACGTTTTAATAAATATGTTTGTTAAAATTTTAAATGTTCCATCTAGTTCTGAGCTGTGAAAGAACTAAATGGAAAGGTTTTGGTGAAGGGTGAAGGGTGAAGGGTGTTTCTGTTTTTCATAAAAATCAAGTTCAGAAAAAATGTATCTCTAAAAGAGAAATGAACTACTGAATAACATTATGCATGCAGAAGAATTATGGTCTGTGCTCCTTCTTCAACTTAAATAAGCAAATTGCTATATATATATAATAATAAACCACTAACAAATAGTGAGTATGTGATTTAGTATGCAACTAAGCTGTTAAATAGGTGGAACAGATATTTTAACCTCTGTATTCTTACTTATATATTAGAACACATTGCTCATAACAGTAACATACTACATTAATTGTTTATCAAATTTTATAAAATAATCATTAATGTATGTTTGTTTAAAATGTGGCTAATATATTTTTTATAGCCACAAAATAAAGTAGCGAACACACTCAACAGTTCAAAGAAAACGAGAATTGCAGTTTTCATCATAATCTGTGGGTAGCTGCTTTGGCAAAAACGGCCATAATTATCTAACCTCTTTCCTCTTTTGTAAAATATTTTTAGAAACAAATATCTCAACTGAAAAAAGAACATCTGCGATTCTAACACTCCGGACTGCTAAAACAATTTTATTCAGTATTATCAGTTAAAATCTGAATAATTGAACACTTAGAACAAGTGTTACAAGGCAAGAGCTGGAAACTTTATTCATTTCTTCAGAAGAACATGAAAAATGAATAGTCATGGAAATCAAGTACTTTCTACTTCATTGAGAACACAATATAGTGGAAGACAAATCAGATAAGAAGCAAAATGCTTAGTCTTCAGTCTAATAGTAAATAACTTAGTCTCTAATCTGAAACAAGTGCTTGAATTAGAAAACTTAAAAAAAAAGGAGCAAGTGTGTTCTATTCTTAAGCAGCAGGACAACGTCTGGAATAAACTATTTGAATTGCCAGAATTACCTTAGTGCTTCTTGTTATTTACGTTAAGAACTACTGAACCTTTGGGTACCAAGAATGGAATACAACATTGAAAAGTACATGACACATCAACGATTATATTTTTTTAATGTCTAATATAAATTTTAGAACCATAGAATCATTTAAGTTGGAAAAGACTGTTGAGTTCAACCATTAATCCAGCACTGCCTAGTCCAGCACTACACCATGTCCAGTGGCACATCTACACATCCTTTAAATACCTCCATGGATAGTGAACCAATCACTTGGGCAGCCTGTTTCAGAGTTTGACAACCCTTACAAGGAAGAAATTATTTCCTAATATCCAATTTAAACCTCTCTTGGGTCAACTTAAGACCATCTCCTTTTGTCCTGTCACTTCTTACTTGGGAGAACTGACCAACCCCCACCTCACAACAACCTCCTTTCAGGCAGTTGTAGAGAGTGATAAGGTCACCCTTGAGCCTCCTTTGCTCCAGGCTAAACACCCCCAGCTCCCTCAGGTGCTCCTCATAAGTCTTGTTCTCCAGATCCTTCATCAGCGTTTTTACCCTCCTCTGGCTGCACTTGCCCTTCTTTGAACATTAAATTTGGATTTTAAATCTAAATAATTCAAATACTGTATTTGCTTTCTCTTTAATTGTGTTTCGTCCCAGTCTCTATTTCTTGTCTTTTCAAGTAGATTTCCTAAATTCCATGTTTTGTCTTCCACAAAACATCATCACAGGGATGGTGAACATAATTTTCCTGACTTACTAGAGATGCTAAAAAGTTAGGAAATGTATGCATTAGTCCTTTTGATATCCCTTTGAATTTACAGAATTATGGACAAATTCAATGGCTATTGTAAGTGTCTACTTTATATCTTATCCTCTCACACACAAGAAAACCCCAGAGAAACACTAACAGGTGGTGTTTTGTAGTGCAATACATGAGCATGTAGAATCCACCTATTAATAATTAGCAATTTCCAATATTTTAGGCCTTCTGTCATCTCACACGAACAAAAAAGCAGCTTTTTGGCAAGAAGAACAGGATTGATATACAAAAATAACACAGAAGAGTGCACAGACTCACAAAAGCTTGCTGTGGGAGTTAGTGGACTGTTCCTAGACCACAGAAACCATTTTTAGCTGATGTATAATTCTAGACAAAAGGTGGCAAGTGCATGCATACAACAGATTAGATAAATAATTGACAAAGATTAGGATGTCACTTTGGTAACAAATTTTAAAAGATATTAATTTAGCAGGATTTAAAGATGAAGATTAGATTATCTGATAGATACTTACAATCTTTTCTTTCTTGAGGTTTTATTGGTCTTGCACATACTGGGTTTTACAAAAAGACACTGTGTTCTGAATTTTTTTTCAATTTTATTAAAACTTTTGCTATTTGATTGTCTTTGATGTTATCTTTAAATGGCTCCTTGAAATGGATATGGCTTAGTGATCATTATGAAATTACTATGTTTAATAGTTTTAACATAGATCTTTAATAGCTGGTTAAAAGATGCATTCCTTGTGTGTAACTAACATTGTTAATTGTCTTATGTCAATGATTTCTGATGGCCTTCTCTGCCACAAGGGTGCACTGCTGGCTTGCGGTCATCTTGTTGTCCATCAGGACTCCTAGTCCCTCTCCACTGAGCTGCTTCCTAGCATGTTGAATCCAAATGTGAATTGGTGAATGGGGTTATTCCTCCCAAGTACAGGAGATCCATGTATCTTTTCCACATAAGAAAGAAACATAACTTCCACAGCTTTTTAATGTATAACTATAGGCTGTTCATTCAAGTACATTTTTGAGAATTGAGAAATGCTATTTAATTTCTACAGAGAAAAAAGGAAGTTATCTTTAAAAACTCAAAATTTCACTTTTCTTGAGCTTTGTGTGGTACCTGTTCTTCCATTTTTCCAACCTGTTGAGATTCCTCTGGATGGCACATCCAGCTAATCTATCTGCCCCTCCTTCCGGTTTTGTTTGCAAAGCTCCTGAGAGTGTAAATTGTGCCTTTATCCAGATCATTAATGAAGACATTAAGCAGTAGTCGCCCCTAGGGAACACCAATGGTGACTGGTTTCCAGACGAAGTTCATGCTGCTAATTACAACCCTTTAAGCCCAGCAGTGCAGCCAGTTTTCAATTTGCCTCACTGTCCACTTATCTAGCCTGTATTTCATCAGTTTGTCAATGGGGATATTAGAGTAGGCAGTGATGAAAGCCTTGCTAAAGTCAAGATAAATATCTCGTTATCCACTAAGTCAGTCATTTCATTATAAAAGGCTATCAGCTTGGTAAGGCAGTATTTTGCTTAGAAAATCTATGCTGTTGATCAATTCCAAGTCATTTTCTTGTCCTTTTCAAACTTGAGTTTTGTCAGGATTTCCTTGTTCATCCACAGGCCTCCCGTCTCCTTGGCTTTATTTTCTGCTCATAGGGATGGGCCATTCTTGAGCTTGAAGAATGTGATATTGGAAAGGATGAGGTGATCCCTCCTGTCTCCAGGGTGATCTCCCATGGATTCCTGCAAGAAGAACCTTGATCAGGTCAATGTCTGCTGCCCTGTTGTCCAGAACTGTGATTCTACTGTTTCCCTTGTTCCTTCCTCTCAGGATCCTGGACTCCACCATCTCATGATCACAGCAGCCAAAGCTGCCTTCAAACCTTTACATTCCTCAAAAGATATATATTTTTTTGGTAAATATCATATCCAGCAGAGCACTTCCGCTATGTCCATATCCAAATCCATGCATGTAACCCTTCACTGCAGTATTCTTGTTGTATGAGCTACCCCAACACATCTCTGTCCTATCTATATCCTACCTATATCTGCCCTGAACCTTTCTGTGGACCTCTAGTTCCTACCTGTGTATCCCACTATCTGTGTATTAGTGTACAGACACTTCAGAGAAGCACTGAGTCATGCTGATTTTCCAGGAAAATACTAAGAGCTTCCCTTTATGCTTTTCTCTTAGCACCTCTTCATTTGTGTGCATGAGCTTGGACTAGGACTCCTTCTCTGTTTTGTTGATTATAAGGCATTTCATGCCCATATCACCTTCCTTCCTTTGCTTGAAAACCTGGTTCACTGCTTCTTCACTTGTTTCTGAGTTCTTAACTCCCTCACCCCAGCACCCTTGTGTTAAAGCTTTCCTAACCAGATTGGCCAGTCTCTTGGCCTTGCTTTTATTAAACACACTGTATATGGAAACTTAATAGTAGTGGCCATAAATTACATAATTCTTGTATCCTACAGAACATTCAACTTACTCCTGATCTTTTCCTAATCCTTCCCAAGATCTTAGCCTTATCAGAGTAGTGGATAAATAGCAAATATCAGATGAGGATACAAAACAGATGAAAGTAATAGGAACAAATAAATCTCTGTTGTTCTAAGCCGAGTCAGGCACTAGCAATTTTTAATTTTTCCAATAAAACATATGTTAATAACAGATGTAAGAGAAGATAATGAGGTTACATTGCAGTCATGTATATAGAGAGTTGTTTCTAGTTATTTTTGTCTTGCAATATTAACTACCAGTTTCTCTCCTCCTCAAAATGTTGGCAAGTATTACCCATCCGGGTTTCAATTATTATTGCTAAATATGTCTAAATGTTGTTATTTTTTTCTTTCTGGCCCGGCAGTGCTCTTAAAACAAATATGGTTTAGACTTCCCCATGTGAAAACATCACAGTACAAAACTCCCCATATTTAAATCGAGACAAATTCTACCTTCCTTCAAATCAGAGATGCTGCATGCTTCATATCTTTCGTAATTCATAGAAGAATACAAGTTGTAATGCAGATCTCTACTCCAGCCTCCACTCCAAAGCAGGGTCAGCCATAGTTTCTCAGATTTTTATCCAGTCAAATCTTGACAACCTCCAAGGACAGAGATTTCACAGTCTTCCTGGAACACCTCTTCCAATGATTTGCTGTCCTCATGATGAAAAGGTTTCTCCTGTACCTGTGTGGGCGCTCTCTTGTTTCAGTCTATTGAATTTTCTCTTCTCACAGTGCACCACTGTGAAGAGCCTGGCTCCATCTGCTTTATAATCTCTTCAGAATTACCAGGGCTGCTGTTAACATCTGCCCAAAGATGGCTTCTCTCCAGACTGATCAAGACTGGCTCTCTTGCACTCTCTTTCCAGGGGAAGTACTCCAGACCTTGATCACTGTGGTTGCTTTGTGCAGAATGCACTCAACTTTATTAATATCATTCTTCTACTGGGGGCCAAAACTGGGAACTGTATCATTCCAAAAATGTATTTCAGCTAAATAATAGATATTATATTAAATGAATGGCCACAGTGCTTTCAATTACAAGAATTTTCAACTACTTTTTTTCATCATATATTTCAAAGATGATGCAGAAGAAAGCATCTTAAGCTTTTGGAACTGCAGAGCAGTGCCTCCTAAGAAACAAGGGATCAGGGAATGAAAAAAACTAACATCAGTGGCAAAATGAAATGAAAAATTTCCTGTGTGAAACAGTAGAAAAAGTACAAGGGAAAAACACAAGAAAATAAAATCCACCAAATGATATTCAACAAGAATTTAAAACCTCTGTTTTAAGAAATCCTTAGAGAAAAACCTTGTGGAGGTAATAAGAATGTACCAGTGCCTTGTGATTTAGCTGTTCTGTACTCTTCCCACTGTAGCAGTTTTAAATAGGATAAATTGCTATAGAAATTCTAGTCTGACTTGATTTCAGTTTGTCCTTCTGAATTCAAAGAGAAAGCTCAGTATTGTAGCTCTTCTGAAAGCCAGTGCCTTCTTTTTCAAGACAAGTGCTGTATCTGTATCCAGAGGTGAAGGTATCTAACAGCATGTAGTGATAGGACAAGAGAGAATGGCTTCAAATGGCAAAGAGGGCAGGTTTAGATTACATATTAGAAAAAAAATATTTACTGGGAGGGTGGTGTGACATTGGAACAGGTTTCCCAGGGAAGTTGTGGATGCTCCATCCCATCCTTGGCAGCATTGAAGACCAAGTTGGATTGAGCTCTGAGCAACCTGGTCTAGTGAAAAGTGTCCCTGTCCATGGCAGAGGGGTTGAAACTAGATAACCTTTAAGGTCCTTTCCAACCCAAATAATTCTGTGATTTTATGATATGTACTTAAAGTCTTCACTTATTTTAAATGAGTGGTCTGGAAGAAGTCAGATCACTGCAAGGTTGTGAAAGAAGAGTGATTTATTGTGCAGGTTGCTAGTTTAAAATGTATAATCAGTGCCAAATAACAGAATTGCTATGCACTTTTCATGTGTGATGTTAAAAACTACTGTAAAAATGCTTTCATTTTGTCATGTGCCCTGTTTGTTCCTTAGGTGGTCTTTAAGGACTGTTGACAAATTTGAGAACTGTAGGTAGCATCTGAGAAAGGGGTCACATCAGAAATAACTGCTTGAGAGAATCCAGATTTCTAGATCAGATTCTGTCTAACTTTGTTATATACCTAGAATCTTACTCAAATGACACCATAAGCAGTAGCATATGCTAGATTTTGTAGTCTGTTAAATAATACACTGATTATAGCAATACTTATATCTTTTTTTGAGTCATGATAATTAGTGTCTGGAAGACTGTAAAGTATTGAAGTTTGTTGAATTAGCAAACAAACAAAACCATCTGAAATACCAAGGATAACTCATGAAAACATAAGTGCTTTTTTATTTTGACAATTAAATTTCTACTACTTTTTCTATTTCATAACATGAAACAGACTGTAATGGGTTTTTTTTTCAAATGATAGTTTAATAATTTGAGCTGTCACTAAAAGATTCTCATCTTTAAACTTTGTTGAGACGTGAAAGTAATTGCCAAATTTTAGTGTGAATTACAGAATCTGTAGATTACTGGAATGAGAAAGGTTATGCTATATTTCAAACGATCATTTTGCCAGTATTTACTTAGAAAGTGATTTCTGGTATTAATCTTGTCATTTGCATCAGAAAGGGCAGACTGAGCTGGGTTCTTTCTTTTTTTTCCCCCTGGAGTTTGTTCTTAGGAGTCACTTACTTGATCAGAGTGGAGTATAATGATGAAAAAGCCTCCGGGACACTGCTGTTTTATCTAAGGGTAAGACTTATCCCATCATTAAGCTCTACAGCTGCTTTTCTCTCCTGTTTCTTCTCAAGAAGAAAGTGCAGACATAGGAGAGGGAAACTCTGGACACTAGGGAGAGGTAAATGAGAAGGACTAGTCTTCTCTTTGAAGAATGAAGGTCTCTTCTGGCTGTGAGCACTGCACCGGGGTCCATGCTTTTGTAATCTCAGAGATTGTTAAAGTATGCACTACATGGAATATACTTACAGCCTGTTTGGAGACAGGGCCAAAATTTAGGACCTCACTCACTACAGAAGGGATTCAGAATCTGTGACAACGTGACTGGAGATAAGAGTCAGGTCCCCAGACAAAAAGGAAGCAAAGAACAAGAAATACTTAATTGAAAGCTCTAGCAAATAAAAGGAGAAAGAGTCAATGTGGAGAAAACAGCAGATTGTGTATAAAAAGTAGGTCAGAAATTCTGTTTAATATTTTACTATAAAATGATATGGCAACTTATATTTCAGGGAATAAATGTACCATTGACTGAACTGGGAAAATGTACTACTATGAGCAGGGTGTTTTTAATCACTGAATCTTTACCATCTACTACTAGCAATTGGATCAGTGGCAGAGAGTAAGCTGACAAGATAATTGCTCTTGTCTAATGCTGCAATAGTTGAACAATGACCCTCTAGACCTGACAGTGTTGAGGAGACCTTGAGCCCATGCCTCTAGGCCCACTAGTTTGGTTTTGCTCTGAAATTTACTTCAGGGCTCTAAAATGAAATGGGAAGAGTTAGATTTGTCTTTAAAGCATAATTATGTGGTTTTTTCAGACTATTCATTAACTTTTTACTCAATTCCAGGATACATGCTTGTCCTCTGGAGTTGTATCTGTCTCTGTGAGAGAGAAAAGCTTAAAAAAAATGGAGTTCTTGAAGGCATGTGTTATAGGAAACAAAAAAGTCTTGCTTTAACATTGATTATTCCTACTTATTTTCCAAACAGATGTAAATCACAAATCTGTTCTACATTGGTCTGTGAAAGGCATAGCAGTATGAAATTTCGTAGAAAGTTTTAATCTGTATGAAATCCCTTTAAAATTTTTGAGATTGTGCATGTGCAAGAAACCAAAGAAATCAAATAAACGCAATTATTTAGAGTATTGTTGCTGAGTGCCTTGGCAATGCTGTTTATTTTTTGGATGTATATGTATTACTTTCTGTCAGCTAATACTTTAAAAATTAGAAGAAAGGACTTATCACTACAAGAGCTTGAATTGCACTTGACAAATTGTGTCTAGTCAAATATTCTTTATAGGAGATAATTGGAAGAAGTCATTTTAAGTCCCAGTAGCTGTATCAAACTGATGGCTACTTACAAAAATATCCTTACCCGGTAGCTGGAGGAATGAACAGTAGTATATGTGTGACAGTTTGAGCTAAGATGAAGTGTGCTTCTACTTCAACTATATCACAAATGGGAATACCAGGTACAAGCTCTGTACTATATGCCAAAAGTAAAGTAACTTGAAGAGCTATACTGAATACTAATAAAACATATTCTCAGTGTAAAAATAAGATGCAAAGCAAGCAGGAGGAGCCTTGTTATGGCAAAAATAATAGTAGAAAGAAGAAAATGCATTCTTTTCTTTCTCATCTAATGATTTCAGTTTATAGTAGAGGTTAATTGAGGACATCAGACTTTAAAATTAAGGAGCTTTAACTTAGGCATGTAATTTATGGATAAATTTTAAGATATAATTGAAAAGATCATCTTTAATTCCCTGAATAACCAGAAGAGACAGATGCCTTTGAAGACCTCTACAGGGACAATGTTTCTGCCTAAGTGTTCAAACATATGCAAGCACAATTTTTTCTATAGATTTTCAAAGGCATCTTCTCTCCAGTGACTATTGACATTTTATTTGAGAGCATTGCTTTTTTCCATGAACATCTACATAATAGGAATAAGAACATTGACCGAGCCATGGAGGTTAGTCAAGAAAACTCACCATGCATTGTTAGTAGAACCAAAGCAAATACATTGGTGCAGAGACATATAATTTGTACCTATCCCAGGAATTAACAAAATTATATACTTATTAGCTAAGTAGTATTATTAGTTCCAAAAATTTTGGACCTTAATGTGTCAGACTCAACTGAAACATGACAATAAACTTGTTCAGTGTTCTTTTGTCATGCTCCAAATACATAAATGTCTGTTGTTTTTATATTCATAGGTACTAGCCAGTGAGGTAATAATTTTTCTCTGATGGCTTAAGAGCTGCAGGGAAAGAAATTACAAAAGGACTAAAATGAATTTAGTCTCTAGAACTGCACAAAGAGAAGGCATTACTGCATACAAAAGTACGAGACTCAGGGTTGCAGACATTTTCTGAGATGGTATATTGGACTCGTCTCCTTGGATTGACTGTGCAAATAAGACTTTTCTGACAATGTTTTTAGTTGATTTGAAACATATGACATATGACAAAGATTAGGTTTTACACTTCTCAGGAAACATACAGTTGTAGAAGCACACTGGCCTAAAGGCATCTCTAACTGGGATGTTTTCTGGTGTACCTATTATATGAGAAAAGGATTCTCCAAGAGATTTTATGTTATTGAGACAGGATACCTTCTCACTCAAAGATGTTTTAGTGGGACAGAAGTTTTTGAACAGCAATTAAAAGCAAGAGAACATTAATTATTTTCAGAACAGAAATTAGTAAGGAGAGTAATGACAAAGCCGTGCAGGCTGAAGTGAATTTTTGAGCATGGGTACAGCCTTCAGCTGTGAATAAATGCTGGGCTTAGTCTCAACTTGCATCAGATCAACACAACTTAAAAACACTACATTCATTACTAAAATTTCATGTAGTTGTGCAGCCTGGGGGAAGAATGCACAGGAGAAAACTTATTCATAGAGTAACATAGCTTATGTAATTTTCCCTATAAAAACTGTTTCAGGAGGTTTAATTCCTCAACTTTAGCTTTTGCTTGAAACATTTTCTGGAGTCTTGTCTACATAGTATTTAACACAACTATTAAGCAAGCACCTAGTTGGCAATTATTTCTTCATTCTGAAACAGCTGCTTTGGATTTAAAGATATTTAAATTGTTAATTACTAGGCTCACTTTCATTGCATCTTCCATGTTAATGGCAAATAGATAGTATAAATATTTTAGAAATGGATGGCATAATAAGTCAAAGGTAGCCATTAGGAAACAGTCATTTAAATCCATGAAGATGATTTCTCCAGTTGTGCCATCTCTTTCAAAGTTTGCAGAGGAATCCTGTCTTTGGAAAATTAATGTGGTGAGTTCTTTGGGTAGAAAGAGATCTGTCTGGCTTAGATGCCTGTCACTAAAATTTCAAGTGCTTAGGCTGTTAGGTTGTTAACAACAGGTTAAGTACTTCTCCAAGTATAAATTCCATATGCTTATGAGTGCAGGGAAAATGGGAAATATGAATGTCTCCATTCTCTTGGAGTTCAGTCTGCCTAGACTCCTAGGAACAATCTTAAGAAGGGACATACTACTGTTTCAGGAATGTTGCCTGCCTTCTGCTCTCTAGTTACAGTGGAATCATCCAAGGATATTGTAGTCAGAAGATCATGAGACATTTTTACTGAAAGACACTTTGTAGCCCAAAATGCAAGAACCATACTGACAGCAGAGACATCACTGGGAAGGACACCTAACTGGATATACTTCATGTTTTTTCTGGAACAGATATACATTTCCTATCAAAACAGTATTAATAAAGAAAGGTCTTTTAAGCTTATAGAGTACAAGTGAACACCTCCTCAAGTTCTCCCCTTCCTTGCCTGCTGACTGCCTTCAACATATTAGAAGCCAGGATTTCTTCCTGGGATGTAAGACTATGTTCTGTAGGTAGGAGGTCTTCTGTTGGTCAGAGGAGATTGAAACTGCATTCACAAAACAATTTATTTGCCTAACTGTCTACCCTTCTTAGTCTGTTTTTGCTGTGGGTGTGTTGGATGGCTGAATCATTCACTGAAAAGATGACTGCACATTATATTACATCACTAATTTCATATATATCCAGTAAAATTTATATGGTGAAAAGCACAAATGGAATCCTGAGTTGTTATAAACAAAGAGTTGAATGAATCTGAGCTTGTTTTCTTTGATAAAATAAAAGAGAACAAAAACTCAGGGAAAAAAAAACAAAAAAACCAAAAAAAACAGCCTTCCCCAAAACATCAAAGCCCCAAACAAAACAACAAAAAAACCAAAACCAGACCACCACCACAAAACTCTGTGTATCTCTTTTAATATGTAGATTACATCTCAAAAAGCATGGTATTGATGCATAATGTAGTTCTTTTTTCCAGTAATGTTATGTATTGAGGTGATGCTACTAGCATATTGACAAGTGGACTTAATGGGGGGCTATTACAAGAAGTTAAGTATTTTTACTCTAAAACCCTCAGATTTGGTTTCAATTGTAAAAAATCCTTAAGGTAACCTACCAGGAGACTTTCAAGAGCAGTTAAGAATGTTTTAAGGCTGATTGAGTTGAAGAGTAAACTTTTCGGTACTCTTAATGAAAGCACAGATAAGCCAACACAGACTCTGTAAAATCCCAACCTGAATTAATGACACAGGCTTTTGAGACAATCTTAAACTGAAAAAGAAAACAAATTCACTGTGAAGAACCAGAAATGGAGACTATATTTTTCTTATCTTCTTTTCAATTTGTGAAGCCAGTGGTTTTCTTCTGCCACTTGCCAACCCCACAGTCTTAACTTCTTTCTCACTTTACCACTCTCACCTCTCTCAAAATTTTCACCAAATATACACTTGACAATTTTCTCTCCCTCTGAGAAGTCCAACAAGATCTTATTTTATCTGTTATAAAAGCGGGGATGCAGTTTATCACACATCTGTCTGAAGGCTAAACATAAATAGAGGAGAAGATAATTTGATGAAGGTCTACTTAGTATCAGCTCTAGTACTGTGAATTTGTTTTTTTATTCCTATATAAAACCCACAAGGTTAGTTTGGTTCTTTATGGATTGATGTAATTGCCTAACAAAATACATAAAATATATTCTATCTGCTTGCTTTCTAAATAATACCAACAGAGTGAAACACCTTTTTAAACCTCTTGGCTATGCTGACACATAAGCCCTTTCTCTTGCAGTTTTGTTACTTAGAACAGGCTGTGTCCCAGTGTTTATCCATTCCATCCATGCTGGACTAATCATTTTTCTTCTTTTCACTCTAGTTTTGATTCCTTTGAAAGGATTTGTGCACTAGACAGAGGTAGCCATTTGGTGGTCACTTGTAAAATCACTCGGTATATGCAAAAATACATATGTTACATAATGACAAAACTTACAATAGATTGGTTTCGTTTGTGGGCTGTATTATATCTCTGAAAAGCAAGATTATTATTCACTTTGGTTTTGTCACTCTAATTTTGTCACCATTACTTTTCTTACTTGAAAGTTTTAACTTCCAGCACTCAAGCTTGTTGTTTGCTGTTCACATTGTACCTATGTTCCACTCTTGGCACCCATGAAGTAGATTTCTGACAGCAAGTCTTCTTGAAACAGACGTGTTGGGGAAACAGAGGTGTTGGGGAAACAGGGATGTTTTGTCTTGAAACAGACTTGTAGGGGAAAATAAAGGAGAAAAAATAAAATTTAACATTAAGGTAGAGAGTTATGACTCCTCTTACTCTATTCACTAATAGCTTTACCATACAGAAAATATTAAAGGCACTATCAAGAAATAATATAATCTGCAAAGAATAGTCTTGTGACAGTATTGGCTGGGTACAGATAAATAACTAACATTGGTCAACCCCTGAAAAAAAGGCACTTCAATCTTTTGTTTACCTAACTAAATTGGTTTTAAGGTTCCAGATATCTACATCTGCTATAAAAAGGAAAAAAAGAGAATGAATTTGTAGAAGAGAATATAAGGAGCAACCAGCACAGAAATGCCTTTTCCTGAATACTGTGTTATAAGAAATTACTATATTCATATAGTTGCAGAGGGAATAACATTATACGTTTAGGCATCACAAAAAAGCAGACCCTTAATTTTTTGTAAAACCTATCCCTGACCTCTTGAAGTTTTACTGGGCTTGTTGGAATGCAATCAAGAAAAAGAAAAAATAATGCAATCCCATGCCAGTTCCATTGTGCAAGAAATGTTGTTTATCACAGGCTTCCTGGGTGAAAAAAACATAAATTAGAAATATGTACCAGTGGAATGTAAGATACCCCTTGCTACTGTAGATTTTTGGTCAAGCCTCAGCAGATTAAGAGCTGTCCACAGTGTACATGAACCTATTTCCAGGTCATGGGAACCAGAATCTATGCTTGAGAAATAGCCTCAATGATAACTGAGCACCATCATAAGAGAGGTGACTGGCAAAGTTGCCCTGGTGTAGCTTTTACCCATCAAAGCTTAAATGCTCCTTTGCCTGCAGTCAGGCACTGCCCTGACTTCTCTGCCTGCTGCTTGTCCCCAGTGTAGCTATGATACTTGCATGGCAGACCCTAAAGTGAAAATGAGATGCTTTTGCTGACAAACCGACAAATAAACAACACAGTTTTCTGCGTGGTCCTTGGTCACCAGCTGGGGTTAAACCATGACATTCTGTCTATTGAATATTGCCACCTTATGCTTTTAAACACAATTTGTGTTATCTTGTGGATATAAATACATTCAGTTATAAGACCCTTCACATTTTTAGTGTTCTTTAATTAGGTAATCTAATTATGAGATTCAGACACTTTTGGTAAGTAGAACTCCTGTCAAATATGATACACCATAATTTCCCAGAATCAAAGAGGAACTTGAATTTGACTTTTCAACTTTTTGAATATCAGCCTCATAATATCATTATGGGTTTCTTCAAAACATTACATCACAGATAGTCAATTTAATATGTTTAAAATCATAACATTTTGCAATATTTCTGATTTCCTACCAGTAAAATTATGTCTATAATCTGTTAAAACTCAAGTCAGTGTGTTCTATCTGCTAAATAGTGTTTCTTGCTTGCAGTTCTTTACCTCAAATTTCTATTTTCTACTACCTGAATTTAGAAATAATGATAATAAAACTGCAGTATGTACTTTCTTTCTGGAAGTTGTATTTCATTAAAATATTTCATACCTGTCTTGGTTTGAGAATTATTGCATATAGGCCCACAATTTCTGCATGTATTGTTCCAAGATCATTTGCTAGAACAGTTCTTCATTTCAACATGTTTCATTCTTTTCCTCCCTCTTCTATATTCAGTTGGGGGAAAAAGGTTGCAATACTGGCTTACCTTTTCTGGTTTTAGTCCTAATAATTGTCACACACAAATGGCTTTTTTTTTTGTGTAATGCATTAGAAAAAGATGCCATCTGCAATGTGAAGTTCACCTAGTTATGAAGACTAAATCTGAAGTGTGCAAATTAACAAATGCCCTTGTTCCTTTTGCAAATATTTCTTATGCTTTCTATATTAACAAAACACTTCTGTCAGAGACCGAACACACTTTTGAATCATTTCTGCATGCCCAGAATTGGATTTCAGTGCTTTTACTTCACACCATGGAAGACTCTAGGCAGGTTATCTGCTACCACACAAATTTGTCAGAATTATATCCAAGTTTGTAAATCACGCATCTAGAGCAGTCTCCTCAGTCTCTCTGCTAACTTCTTTTCTATCATTGACACTTTCACCTGAGGGTATCCTTTCATGTTGATCCCTGACAATACTGGTCACATATATAGAAACAAAACATTTGGCAACTATGCACTAGAGTTTGAGACAATTTCATCATTGTGAATACTGATGGTAAGTTTAGATTAAGGTTTAGAGAGAGAGAGACTGTAGAGTAGAGGTCCCCAGTATTTACACAGCACCCTCAAGAACTTGTTTATAAGCATCAGTTAGAAAAACCCATATCTGATGCTTAAAATGTGGGTGTCAGTCTTTATCTGAAAGATTTCTAGATATGCTGTCTATTTCTTATCTTGTACTAGACTATGTCCTCAGGTGGAAGATAATGAGAAATGTGAGCCAGGATTTACAATTAAATTTACTGAGCCTTCATAACTGAGTTCTTATCATAACAAAAAATAAAGTAATAAATACTAACTGCCAGAAAGATCTGAATCTATGGGGGAAGTTATAAACACTCCTTGTATTCACCATCACTTTTATATTTGGAAGAGTGATGTTTAGAAATCTCTAGTGCTCCATGTATTGATTTTATTTTCGTGGAAACTAGAACACTTGTGGAAAAATGTAATTTGAGTGTTACCCATGGCATGCAGGCAGACATGGGAGATTGAAAGTGCTCCTTGTTATTTTAGCATAAATTCCTATTATTTTAGCTGAGACTTAGTGTTTGTTTCAGACAGCTAAAAACTCATGCAAATGAGCAATTCTGAAGTAAAACTAATATATTCCAGAAAGCATAACACTTCCGTGTGACCATCTAAAATGTCCAGTTACCTGAGTCAAAAAGATGATGCAAAGTCTGCCTTCTTATAAAACATAATGAACTCCACACTCATACTGGATCATATTTATACTGAGACAGGCTTGCAGAAGGCAAAGAGTTAGTTAGCATTGGTGCTACTTACAGATTTAACACTGTGGCATAATCACATGAATATGAAACATCAAATTATGCATGCATTTTTGACAGGGATCTTAAACATCTGTGGGATCCAGTAATAATATCTATCATTCTATCTATCTATCTATCTATCTATCTATCTATCTATCCTTTTTTTGCCTTTTGCAAAATTGCCTTTTATAGCAGTTGGAAAATTCTCAAAGGAAACAGACCATGATTCCAAATCAGAGAAATTTTCATTGGCTTAAAATTTGCTTTCTTATCCTTTCTATACCCTAAGAAAGCACAAGACAAACTCAGCAAACTGAACTGCTTCTTTAGAAGTGGCTGATAGTCCAGTCCTACAATTCAAGACCCCAACAATTTGGAGAAATGGACTGGTAGGAAAATCATGGTGTTCAACAAAAGGAATTATTAAGTTCTGCACCTGAAGAGTAATTATCACTCTAACTGGCACCAGCTGAGGAAGCGTAGCTGGAAAGCAGTTCTGCAGGAAAGGACCAGGGATTTGGGCGGACAAGTTGACCACAAGTCAGCAATATGCCCCTGTGGCAAAGAGTAGCTCCTGCCTGTAAGGTACAATAGGTTGCCAGCAGGTTGAGGGAGATGATCCTTCTCCTCAGCTCAGTCCTGGTGAGAAACCTCTGGGGCGGTATGTCCAGTTTGGGGTCTGAGTGCAAGAGAGACATGGACGTGTAAGAGTGAGTCCAGTGAAAGCCCATGAAGGTCTCTGAGGGACTGGAACATCTGTCATATGGGGAGAGGCTGAGAGAGAGCTGAAGGAGATAAGACTCTGGGGCAATTTTATCCATGTGTAAAAAAGCTTGATGGGAGACTAAAAGTTAAAGAGCCAGAGTCCTCTCAGTAGTGCTCAGTGAAAGAACAATGGGTATTAGACACAAAATGAAATACAAAAAAATCCACTATTTTAGTGTGAGTGTGATCAAACCCTGGAATAAATTGCCCAAGGAAGTTGTGGAGTCTTTAGTTTTGGAAATGTTCAAGATGAGATCAACACAGTATTGAACGAGCTGCTCTAGCTGATCCTGTTTTGAAGAAGGATGTTGGATTACATGATCTCCAGAGGTCCTTCCCACCCTCAAACACCCTGTGATTCTTTATGTTCCATAAGTTCGTCATCTCACTGAATTTCCACTAAAGTTTTAATGCATTATTCCAGTGAATTTGCTCTTCCTATGCTTATTTTTCTGATAGTTTCTGTCCTGTGAATGGTTCACTGAATGAGTTTATTCTGCTCCCAGAACAGATGAGTGTAAGTCTTAAAACAAGATTTGCAGTGTAAATCTGTGAGTGGTAGCTATTGATGATGAGCTACTAATCCACTTTTTAATTTTCTTAATTCAATTCTTAGAAACACTCCTCTGAAATCATTATATTGTTAATAACAGAGGAAACGAACCCCACTGACATTAGTTTCCCAAATTAAATGAATATTCATACCTTTTTTTACAACATTCTCAGAATTCTAATGACAACCAAATTCTGTACTATTTTCATAAGTGGAAGGTCTTGGTTGTGTATTACATCTGTTTCCACCAATGGGGGAAAGAATGAGCCAATTTTTTAGTACTTCATCAAGCTGTGGTATGTAAAAAGGACTCTTAGTGAAAAAGAAGGCACATGTGTACATTCCAACCAATAAAAGGAAAAACTCAACAAAATGGATAATTCACCTTAAATATCTTTTATGACTTATTGTCTTTCAAGAGACACTGTGAAGCGTATTATAAAGTTATACTGCCTCTTGTTAGGAAACATTAATATTTCCAGGGAAGACATGGACTCTCCAGGAAGGACATTAGAAATTATTGCAAGGACATGATAATTTGGTTTCCTCTTTTTTTAAACTTTTTTTTTTTTAACTCCCTCCACAGGAAGGGAGTAAAGATAAAATCAAGGGTAAAGATAAATAAAATGTTACTTTGAATCCACTGAAAATGTTACTTTGAATCCATTGAAGAGACTTTGTGGCATTGTGAAGAGAATTCCAGATCTCCTGTACTGTGATCTATGTTGAAGCTGCTGAAAGGGACATTTCTCAAATTTGCTTTAATAACCACTATTTAAAGTGATACAAATATTTTGCAAATACAGATCTGTCATAGCTATACTCAAATTTAAAGATAAAAGGTTGTTGTATTAATCCAGTCTAAGACTTTGTAGGAAAATAAATCCAGTGAACTCATTCAAGACACTATGCTGCATAGCATCTGCATTAAATGCATGAATTAAATATGTGACACCAATGGCATTATAAGACTAAGATGAATATGTAAGCAGAAACAGCCGTGGTTGTTTAAAGTTTCACACAGTCTAAATTGCAGGGTCATTTCCATAGTGATGAAATCAAAGTTAGAAAAAACCATGAATACTTAAATTTTTTTTCTGTTTGTGTCTACATTTTATTAATATGCACTCAGACTTTTTTTATCTTTCCCTTGCTAAAAGCAACACTCTGTATTTCTTTTCACAAAAGGGAAAAGGATATGATACTTATCTAAAATGTCAAAGTGATTTATATAGTTAGTTGTGAGTTATACAATAAGTTTTGTAAGTTACAAGTGCCATTCCTAAACATGCAGGTTTCATATAATGTTTGTATCTCCTAAAAGATAAGTGAATCACTTGAGAAAAGTGATTTACATATTTGAAGAAATATTTCATTACACACTATCTGAAGAGCAGAATATATTTAATATGTTGGTAATCTTGAATCAAAGAGATTATGTTTAGTTTCTAGTGTTAAATCTCCATATGTTTACCTGGAAATAATTTATGCATATGGTCGAGAAAGTTTGAGTGCTGTTTTCAAGGCAGACAGAGGGATGCGATCTTTTTCTATTACTCATCTAAAGCTGTACAAGCATTCTGTATGTGTACATTAAGACTTAGACTAAACTGGAAACCACAGTTACACATATTTAACAAATATCAAAATGGAGTAGTAACTTACAAAAACTGAAAAATAAGTCAATGCTAAACCAGGAAATCAGCCTCCAGGATGAGTTCAAAGCCCCATTTTAAACATATCTCAGAAGCAATTTACAAATCCTATCTCTTTTGTGATCAATTGTCCCACATTTATTCTTATTTTAAGCTACCTAAAACTTATTACATTTGTTATAAGAAAGAATTAGGTAGTGAGATCATTGTTTGCTTTACTTTCCATCTGAACAAAAAAAAAAAAAAAAAAAAAAATTCAGTTAAACTTCTCCATAAAACTTTATGAAGGATCATAGCTCAAGCATTTTGCTCTCTACATACATAGAGAAATATGCCTTCAGTTAAATTAACTAAAATTTCAGAAGCACACAGATGTTCAAAGGTATAATCTTCAACTCATTTAATAAATTCTATTCTTTTTCTTGCTGACTATAACTATGGGCTTGTATGAAAATAGAGACTCTAATGGATTAAGAAGATTTTTTTTTGTAATTTTAAAATTTTAACATGATTAAAGCAGAAATGAATACAAATAACACTGGTACCTAGGTCATACATAAAGAAAAATGAGTCTGTTGATTATATATGTTAGAACAGAATCACATTTTCATGCTCATAAGACAGTACATTATTTAAATTAGCATTACTTTATTATTATAGTCACCACTTCTTAATGCATATTTGAAAAAGATTTTGGTTTTAATATTACAGATTGTTTCCTACATAGCTCTTCTACCTGTAATCTCTGAAATACCCCTTCTCACCTTGTTTCAGTTTTACCTGATCTACAGGGTCTACAGTCCCCCAGATTTCTTCCTGGGACACAGCTATCTCCATGCATCTTCTCAGGGCCAAAATTCACCATGTTATACTGCAGGTTTTAGAATAATTTCCTCTGAACTACTACTACTTAAGTAAATTGAATTGATGTTTACTAGTTAAGACAGTTAAGACAATTTGGGAAGAGCATATTCTTCCAGATTTAAAACATGATTAAACATATATTTCCATAACTTGTTATTTGTTTTCATCAGCTACATATTTTGAACTACCACCTAGAATTCAAGGTATGATTGGAAATACTGTTTCCTTGTCAAAACATCACATATTCTGCTGACTTTCAGAGAGAAGTCCTGTATTCGCACTTGGGGTGCTGGTGGATAAGAGCATGAGCCTGCAACTTGTGCTTGAAATCCAGAAATCCAACCGTGTCCTGGGCTGCATCCAAAGCACCATAGGCAGCAGGGCAAGGGAGGGGATTCTGCCCCTCTGCTCTTCTCTGTGAGACTCCACCTACAGAGTCCAGAGGAGCCACCATGTTGATCAGAGTGATGGAGCACTCGGAAAGGAAAAGCTGGGAGAATTGGGTTTGCTCAGCCTGGGAAAGACAAGGCTTTGGGGTGACCTAATTGTGGCCTTGCAGTACCTGAAGAGGCCAAAAAGAAAGATGGAGAGAGACTTTTCACAAGAGAACATAATGACAGGACAAGGGGGCATAGCTTCAAATGGAAAGAGGGCAGTTTAGATTATATACTAGGGAAAAATCTTTACTGTGAGGGTGGTGAGGCACTGGAACACAGTGCCCAGAGAAGGTGTGGATGCCCCATTCCTGAAAGTGTTCCAAGTTGGATAGAGCTCTGAGCAGTTGAAACCAGATGATCTTTATGGTCCCTTCCAACCCAAACTTTTGTGGTTCCATGATTTTCTTACTTAATGCAAATTTTAAAATTTCTTTCTTCAGGTGAACTCCTTTTCAAATACTTCATATGGAATCTGAAGAAGTATTTTTGAAGAAGAAAATAACCAAAACAACCCTGTTTGCTTAACTTCAGCAGCTGTCTTGAGAGGGTTACCTCTACTCCCTCTCTTCCATTTTAATGCATTTATTTCTCTCCTGTGCTCTACTGACGTAGAAATCTGGGAAGTTAGCAGAAGAGCATAGTGGGTAAAATACTCATTTATTCTGTGCAGACAAGGGTAAGTGTTGTGCATAGGCTGCAGAAGCTGAGTCAAATCAGCTGAATAGAGAGAATATTCCAGTGTGAAAAACCTGAGATATAAAGCTAAATTTCATTTCCCCCGGACTTGTCATTCTTTATCAAAGCTTACAAGTTAGAGTGTCCCTTGATACAAAGAGACATTCTGAGAAATTCCAAAACCAGCTGCTTTTGAGTCTTTTACACATTCTTCATAGTGAAAGTAGTATTTTGAATACCTAGCTAGAAAATATCAAGTTTTTCCTGAGAAAATGGAAGGATCATAATTCTTCCCAAAAGTCATTTCAGTTCTCCCTTTGGATAGATAGGTATGAAAAGTTACTCCTGGAAACTAGATTATCTAATTTGTCTAGAAACAGGTAAAAATGGCAAAAGAAGTAGCATCCAATTTGATAAGAAAAACCTGGGTTGAAAAGGATTCCAAGCTACAAAAACAACCTGTGGACACAGGAAACAAAGAAGGTTTTAAAGTGTCTTCCTCTCCTGGATTCATAACCCAGGACACTGCAGAAGACAAACTCTTATGTTGAGAGCAATATAAATTTCTCACCCATGTATTTTATCCTAATTTCTAGTTCTAATTCAGAAGTACTATATATCCTCTGAAGTTTTCTCAGTGCAGGGTAAATTAGACAGTGCTCTCTATACCAGTATGTGAAAACTCTTCCTCTAAACAAGTGGCACCATCTTCTGCTAATTTTTCTTAATTCAGTTTGCTTCCCTTCTGTTTTAATGAGCAATTCCTTCCTGAAAAAAAAGATGGCTTGTAGTGTTTTATGGTTCAGAATATTTTAACATATTTGGTCAAAAATTAGAATTTTAATGTTGCTTTAGAAGGAACGCTAAATGAGACTCAGATTGACTCTGCTTTTTGGTATCCCTGGTATCAGGAATTTATGGAGCTGGAAGATGTCAAAAATATCCAGTTAGTTTTGAATGGGTCTACAGGTCTGAGGTAATTAATTCATGAAAGTTTGTGCAGGAGCTATTGCTAGAGGGAGCAGCAATGCACTCAAAATACATGAGTTGATCATTCAGAAGTGATTGGCATATATTCTATCTAGTTAAATTTATAGATCTCTTACATTTTTGGTACTCTGGATATAAATTATGTTCCTGTAACTTGACATTGCAAGGAAGCATGCAAAGGAATGGCAATTATATTTCCCTTCTATAAAGAAAATAAAATCAAATTTTAACAAAACCAAACAGAACATTGTAAAATGCAGGTTCAGATAATCTGCATAATTGGTATAACCTAATTCTTATGAGTTGTACTTAGAAAGTTGGAAGTATGAATAGTGTTAGCTATTCATACTAAGTGTTGCTTTAGCTATCATTTTTTTCATAAGTATTACTTATTTCAATAAATCTAATCATGGAATTAGAGCTCTCAGATCTCATTTTCCATAAAGTTCTTCATTGTATGAAAAGCAAGGGAATGGTTGAGCTCAAATTTCTCCAGGAATGATTTCTATGTCTTTTTCAGAATTGTACTTGACATAAAAGTACAAAAAACATTTTGCTTTTAAATAGTATCATGCATATAATGTTCACTAAGACACTTTCCTCCCAATAAACCTGCAATTACTTCCAAATAATAAATGGAAAATAAAGAGAAGTGGAGTTTTCCAGAGGAATTTTGAAACAGCTGTGACTATTGAGTTAAAGATAGGAAAGAAGTAGTTGAAAGAGGGTAGGTTTAGATTAGATGTTGGGAAGAAGTTCTTTATTGTGAGAGCGGTATAGCACTGGAACAGTTTGCCCAGAGCAGTTAGGGATACCCAACTGGAAGTGTTCAAGGCCAGGTTGGATGGGGCTCTAAGCAACCTGGTCTAGTGGGGGTGTGTCTGCCCATGGCAGGGGGGCTGGAACGAGGTGATCTTTAATGTTCCTTCTGATCCAAACTATTGACTGATTCTGTGACATTTGCTATTATTTGATTTACATTCTGATGTATGCACTAGGCTGCTAATTGCCATCTTTAAACAATATGCATCATAACTTAGTTCAAGATATTTAAAAACTTTTTGGTTTTCAGTTATCCACTTTTCCCAAGATACAGCAAGCATCCTCTACTAGAAACCAGGTAATTTCTCAGCATCTTGAAAAAGATGTATTTTTTTCCATATTACTTTTGAAATTTCTCAGACATGTCACCTCTAGTACTATTACGCCTTTAGTTAATTCAAAATTTAAATATTTCCCCCCTGAAAAGTGTTAGGACAGTGATCAGAGAGGAAGAAATTGTACTGAACCCTATTTTACTACGAAGCATGGGAGCAGTCCTCAAAAAATAGATCAAAAGCCTGTATTATCCTAACACCAATAAATACCATAGCTCCTATGTCTACCTATGGATTCAGGCATTCCACATGTCTTCACTCTTCCACATAAGAAACAAACAATTCCACAACTTTTTCATGTATATGTTATTGACTGTTTATTCAAATACATTTTTTATAATTAAGAAATGCAGATTTAAATCCCACAGAAAGAAAATGAATCTATCTTTAAGAACAGAGCACATAATTCTTTATAGCTTTTGCCTTTAGCTCCTTTTGCCTCACTTCTACCTTCTTCAAATCTTGTGAGAATGATTACAATAAATATAATGAGTTACTCAGGTGCTGTCATAAGGGGGCCTTATATACAGCATACTAAAATGGATAGGTTAAGATTAAACACTCCTCTACTTCCTAATGATATAATTAGAAAGCTTTTAAATTTAAATAAAAGAGCACTCAAAGTGCCTATCCCTGGCTTTGTGTGTGACCTAAAAGACACTTAACTCTGGAGATCATTGAGAATACATTAAATAAAGATGCAAATAATAAGAAACCAATAAGTGCTGTAAATATGAATGTATATTCCTGTGCCACTTCTCTTCATTTAAAGAATTTTGTGTTCCTCTAGCAGTCAGAAACTGTTATTTCTGTTATGCTGATAGCTTCTAAATCCTCAACAAGTGAAATCATCTGTTCTCTCAATCCATATGATAATACAGTGTGATAATTATGGCCTACGAGTAACTGTACTTTCATTGTAGCAGCAGAGATTGAGGCAGATCCAGGCAATTTAATCTCCTGTACTTGAAAAAAAAATATATATATATTAAAAAACCCTCAGAATATTAACAGCTGTGCTTTTGTTACCTATAAGTCTGAAAAAAAATTGCATGGTAGAAGTTCCACTGCCTGGGCTTTCAATAATGCTGTTTTGAAGTCAAAGACAACTGCTGCAAATATAGCGCATCTCTCTCCCTTATTCTTGCCGAGCTATAATATAACACTGCATAAAATCTCTGTGTCACAGTGGATCATACAGAACTATGATTTCCAGCTTTCAAGCTGTTTCTTTCTTGTGAGATAGCTATAAAACACATTTGTTCTGAAAAAGAAGGTGGCTGCGGGAAGGACATCTTTTCTATAACTGAGCAAAAATACAGGGAGCAAAAGCTACTGGCAGACTGTGTGTATCATACTGGGGATTTCCAAGTTCAAAGTCAGTGCCCCATTACTGGCCTGATTTTGTAGATATTTTGGGAGTAACTGGTTGTACTGGGTTTACTTGGGTTGGTGTTAATTTTCTTCATAGCAGCTCATATGGTTCTGTGCTTTGTAACTGAAGCAGTGCAGATAACAAGCCAATATTTTTGCTGAACAGTGCACAACATTAAGGCTTTCTCTGTTTCATACTCTACACACTCTGTGCTCTCTCCCTGTGAGTGGTCTTGGGGTGGGCAAGAGCTTGGAGGGGGCACAGAATTACAGGTATTTTTAACATAGGATGGTTGGACACAGCAGCATTCTGGATCCTTGCCAACAAATTCTTTTTGACCTAGGCTAAAGGAGAGAAGTCTGGACTGAATGAATGCCACACTTGCAGAATGAAAACCTCATCATTCGTACCGGAGTCCAAAAAGGATTTAGCAGGAAAAGAGTTGAAAACAGAGAAATGATACACAATGATTTTGCAAAAAGGACTAGTATCATTCACAGAGGGATAAATGAGGAAAAGTGATGTTTGGATTTAGCATGTGTGATACTGCTATGGGAATCATGTATACAGCTGTTCTGTTGCCATTGCTAAAAAGAAAAAAAAAGTCATTATTAAGAGAGAATTTATCTTGTAATAAAACAACCAGACCCAGTAACTCAATTAAGTGCATAAGCATTTTCACAACAAAGAGTAGACATGTACTACAAGAGTTTTTTATCTAGCCAAATACATAGACAAGAACTTAACATTAACTAGAAAAAAAAAAAAGTCATAAATTCAAGGAACACTCAGAACAGTTGCTTGTTAGAATACATCACAAAGAGGAACAAGCACAATTTTCATATCTTGGTCAAAACTGGATTTCTCTCTGGAAGACATATTTCCATCAAACACATATTACTTGTTTAAGATAGGATTAAGTGAAATTTTATATCTTGTGACTTAGTTGCATTTCCCATTGCAAAATCAAATAAGCACCAAAATTGCCCTGCTAGATATAGATTAAGAAAAGACTGTCACATCAGCTCTGAATAACAAAACTATTTTTGCTTTTTGTATTGCAAAGCTACTCACCAGCTTTCCCAAGACTATTTTCAGTGTCATCTCTGAAACTTGCAATTGAGTCTATTTCAGACAGTATCACAATTTTTTCTGTTCTACTTCTATGAACTGAAGAGTTTTTTTAAAGAAACTGCTCCATAAGTGTTGTGTTTTTACTGACCTGTGTGGTACATTTAGAATTCCTTCGTTTAATGGTTTGACCACAGCTACATTTTATGCAGCATGAACAGATCTTGGCTTTCAGCTTATTAACAATTTAGTCAAATGTCACTCTCTTTTCTCTACTATAAAGAATCTGGTGGCAGTAAGACTCGGGAGCCATAAAGATGAAATCTTATGAACTTCCTTGCTTTTGTCTCTTGTCCTAATATATGTGTGTCTTCTAAATGATATAATAACTCACTGTAGCTGCAAGTCATTAGTACTCAGAAATCTGAGTTTTGTAAGTTCTAGATAATGCAATGCTGATGTGAGAAAGTCTGGTAGAAAATTGCCTGCTAGGGCTTAGCACATTCCTAATACTTAAGCAAAAATTTTCCCTTAATGACAAAATCTTCTAAATTAGTTGTGTCAGAGTCATTACAGTCGTGGGTGCAATTCAACTTTGGATACACATAGATGGCCTACAGCACTGTGTACCTGGAGTATCTGCCACTACAAAGGCCATGTGTCTCCTGTAGGTCTTTGGTTAAGTCTGCCAGTCATGACACTAAATACATGTGCTTACATACCTGAATCACTCACATAGTGCTTTCATTCATAATTTCTTTTAACGTATACTGCCTCAGCCTAGCTTGGTGTTGTGTTTTAGATTTTTGACCAAGACAGTGTTGGTAGTACACCCATGTTTTAGCTATTGCTAAGTAAGGGGTTTATAAGTTTCCCACTCTGCCACCTGTATTCTGGAAATAGGCAAGAGGTTGGGAGGGAACACAGCTGGCCCAAATTGACCAAAGGGATAATCCATACCATACAACACAATGCATAAAAAAAATGGGGGAGGGTGCAGGGGGAGGTGTGGGGTTTGCAAGGGGGAATGTTTTCAAAGTGGCCATTACTCAGAGACTGGCTGGGCTTTGGCCTGGTGGTGGGAGGTGATCTTTTATATCATTTGGGTTTGGTTGGGTTTTATTCCTCCTTTACTTATTAAGGTGTCTTTATCTCGACCTATGACTTTTTCTCACATTTGCTTTCCGCCTGCTACAGGGGCAAGTGAGCAAGCAGGTGGAGAGTGCTTAGGTGGCAGCCAAGGTAACACACCACATAAGGTCATGCAGAAAAACTACTTACTGATATTGAAGAGTCTGGCAGTTTGAACCCTCTTGAGAAAAGCAGTGTTCTCAGTGCCTTGGCAATTGCATCTCCAAAAGGTCAGGGCTCCTGGAGTTGGGGTGATCCTGCTAAGGGAAGGGGAATAAGCCAGTTTTTCACCCACTCTAATGCCCCAACATTTAAACGTAAGGGATTTACCAAGGTTCCTGTACTCTGGGTTAAACACACGGGAGAAATACCAACCAGATATTCTCAAGAAGTCAAAACATAGAAATACAATGAACTTTGGCAAAAGATTTAGTATAACATCAAATCAACATCAAACACTTATCACAGAATTAATTTGGCCCACCCAATTTAGCAAATTTTAAACCTGTTCAAGCTTAAGCTAGAAAACTTTAAACCCATTTGATGGGCTTTTACCCATAATGTTCCAAGGAAAGGGAATTAGAAGAAAGCCTGAAAAGATATGGAAAACCACACATACAGCTACCAATGCCTAGGTTCCAGCAGTGTCCAAATAGAAAATCCAAACAGGGCATTGGGTCAAGGCAGGTGCTTACCCCATGCTCAGCCTTAAAAGCCCCTGGGCCTCCATGGGCCCTCCCTCCAGGTGGGACTTCTGGTCATTCAGCCACTCAGGAGCTGGCTTAGGCGAGAGTGGGGCATTGCCTCTGATGTGCCAGTGATTGCCAGCTCTGCCAGGCTGTGGTGCAGGCTCTAGGCTGGGGGGTGGGGTGGGTGCCAGGGCAAGGGTGAACCTGCCCCATTGCACATACACATGCATCCCAAAATGTCTGGAGACATCAATTTTTCCAGTCTCTGACACCCACTTACCTCCATGGACAGGAAAAAGGCAAATACATCACCATATTACCTAGAGGCAGCCAAAAATCCAGGTAAACAAATCACTAGGGAACATCAATTACCACTTCTATGTCTGTGAAAAAGTCAATAGAAACTTAAATGTAATTCTGAATTGGCAATAATTGATCAAACAGGGGCGTTGGAACAACAGAATTTTAAGTAAAATAGTGGTATTTTGCACCAATGTTAAAAAAGTGATCAGAGTGGAGGTTTATCTAAAGTTTGTAATTAACTCCATTAACTTCCAACTAGAATGAACCTGATTGTAATGGAAACCTGAGGACCTAACTCATATAAGGACATCAAAATTACAAACACCTAAAGCTTGATAAAATAAATCCCAACCAAAATCTAAGTTTATCTATCTTCATTACCTCATACAAAATTAGCAGAACCTATGTGACTATGTGGCCAAAATCAACTGAGATCAATCTCACCATTTCTAAAGAAAGAGCCACAGAAATATTCTTTCATATCACCGTGATATGGTACAAACCCCAAAATGTTTCTGACTATCAATATAAAATGCTGAAAAATGTACGGTATGCACGGTATAGATACTATATAAAGACATACACACTGCGTGGTACAGAGAAAGGCCAAACCAAACCAGCCCAGCAAGGCTTTTTGACATTTTGAGCTGATTGTCAAAATATTCCTGTCCATCTCTTTAATCATTTTTTTTTTTTGCCTGGAGGGTCTCTATATTACCTATAGATGAAAACTGGGCATATACTAAATCAATGAATGCAGAAATGTGATGGCTTAGCAATTCTGATTTTATACTCTGTCTTGTTAAAATTCACAGTTCAATACTATATTTAATTATGAAGAAAGAAAAAAGAGAACGTATGACAAAAATCAGTTTGATATTAGCAAAATACCCAGAAGATCCTAAATATGACCTCATTATTATAGTTTCTTAAAGCTCAGATGACAGGAGGCTATGAGATCAGTCAGAAAACCCAAACAGGGAAAGCAGTCTGGGTTAGCCTAATTTGAATTTACTCTCTGATGTGGAGGGTATCTTAAAAAAAAAGCTTTTAATATCTACTTTTTTAGTTTTGCTTTAAATTTAAAATGATCCTTGAATATTGTATTATCAGGTATTTTAAGAAACTGCTCATCATCCCAAAGATTTTAATGAATAAACTTTAAAGATCTAATCCTAACCATAGCCACATTCCCTTAAATCATTCTGTTAATGTCATTCCCATTTTAACTAACAGCAATTTATGAGTAACAACCACTAGGCATGTTCATATCTGAATTGCTTAATGAAAAAATACAACTTAACTATACAAATTTGCATAATTGTGTTAGTAAAATGGGAATTAAGATAGCAAATTTTACTTCTCACACAAAAGTTGGTAAATAATTCAGTGTAATATGCAAGTATTCTTTACACAGACACTTTAGTTGTCACTGCCCTTAAACAGAGTAGTAGGTCAAACTCCCAGCAGTCCCACATATATGACCCCAAACTCCTACCCTTCTGCAGAATTAATCTGTGGGTCTTATAACTTACTCATACAGGTATAATTACAACAGTTATAATGACAGTTATTAACCATCATTTGATATCTTTGTAGGTGTGTGGATGAGCGTTGCCTTCAAATGTCAGTGAACAATTCACATTTTTCTGCAAATAGCATGCTGTAACCACCTTGTACCCCTCCTCCCATGTGTCCAATCCCACCTGTTTATGGTCCAGGGGTCCAAGCTTTGGCATCGCCCAACTCAGTATCCTCAATTTTTACCTCTGAAGAAATTGTTAAGCTGTGAAAAAGACTAATTATAAAGTTTATACAGTGGCATCACACAGGGGAAGAAAGGTAAAGATAGAAAGAGAGCATTGGAGTAGAGTTCATTAGTTTTTCAAGGACTAAAGAAGAAAAACACCACCATGGAAAGGTAGAAAATTATAAAGGAAAAGAAACCTGGAGAACTGACTAACAAATGGCAACCCAGTAACTTGAGTATCTGTTTCAGAGAGCAGTGGAGGATGACCATTTTAATTCCTGGTAAAACCTTAACTAACTAGCAAAGACCTTTAAGATCATTTTTTGGGACTAGGAGCATAATACTGCTTATACTAGCCACTCCTTCCATCCTGGCTGTCTTTTGTGTGAACTAGGTAATAGAGACTTGCTTTACACTTTCAAAATGCTTGCAGAGTATCCTTGTACATGGCTAAAAAAGGCACCTGAAGAAAATGATCTTAATAAGAAGGGCTAACAAAGTACCTTTTTAGGGTATCTAGTGATAAAAAATTATGTGAGTCCTTTAATCAAACTTTAGATGTTTGTAATATAGACATCTTCACTAGACAAACCTGAGATAACTGTTTCCTTTTGAGTCAAGGAAGAAAAATAAGCAATTTCAGGGTACAATTCAAATGACCTATTTTAAACATCAGTCTTAGGTGAAATCAATACTACCTTAAAAGTACCTCCTTTTCTCACTCTTTTATTTTCTCACTATTGACAAAAAAGGGGGCCCTAGAGGATTAGCATGGATGTAGATGTATCCTTTGAAGACATGTTTTGGGTTAGATGACATCCACTCAGTATATGTGAATCTGTATGGTTTGTTAAAATCAGCACACAATTAGCTCAGCTCTCTGTAAGGACAGAGAGAGATTCAGTGTGAAGCTCAGACAGATAGTCTTCATTTTAATAGATGTTTCCTTATCTTAAAGCTTCCTTAAACAACCAAGTTTCGTAACAGGCTCAGTAGTTAGAGAAACACATCTTTTTACCCATTAGTACCTCAGGAAATTACATATTTTCACTCAATTCATATCAAGAAGGCATGCTGAACTTTTTAGTTCAAGTGCTCTCCTTCATTTTATCTTATCACCCTTTCATTCAGTGACAGCATCTAATTTTTCATGCTTTGCTTCCTCACTTACCATCTCCTTACTGCTGCTGGAGTACTGAACACCATGATCTCAACATTAACCAGATAAGGGGATGAATCATGGAGCAGGTTTTCTGATCAAGCAGCTATACACTGAAGGCAATCATAATCTGGCTAAATATGTAATGTATCACAGAGACCTTGAATAAATATGCACTGCAGCACTATAAATCTTACCCACATGTTTAGATATACTCAAGACTTTCCTTGATCACTTAACTCTGACTCTGGTAAACAACATATGGTAACTGTGATAGAGTATATTTTCTGTAATTGAATCCTTTTATGTTATTTCCTATGGGATCAGACACTTCAGGTCAAGTTTGGAGGTGACACACACACAGAGTGTTGTAAATTACACACTCAGATCAATGTAAAAAAGAAGGTCTAAGAAATAAAAGATCTCAGAATTTGGCCCCATGGTTATTGTCCTCTGATTATTTTAAGCATGTGTTATAAAACAGTGAATGTTACCATACCATGCAGGATATGGGCTGCTTTGAAGTCATTACTTTGAGAAATCTCTGAGAAGGTTTTTGCAGTGCAGCTGTTGTTTCTAGCTGATGACCTTCCTTGATGGCTCAATGGACAGGCGAGAGGGAAAAGAACAGGGTTACTGACCATGAGTGGTTTTCCCCTGCATCTACCTTTTGTTCTGCTGCACAGTGAGAAAGGCTTAGTGTTTCAGGTCCTAACTTTGCACACTTAAATACTTTATTTGCCAAAATATTTTGTGAAAATGGAGTCTGATTTTTTTTTGTTTCTGGAGTGTGTTCAGACTGTTTAGGCTGAAGGCAGTATAACTTGGCCCTGGCCTAATTCTGAGTAATATCCTATGGGGTATGACTTGAGAAGCCTCTGGTCATAAAAAAATAACAGCAAGTTATAGGTCACACCACAAGGTTTCACAGGTGATAAAGGTGCAGTTACATAAGAGACCATGGAACTGCAAACTGCACAGATACCTGGAGGAGAGCATCAGGGACCTTTTGTGCAGTACAGTCTGGCAAGGTCAACAGCAGCTAGGTAACCATGTGAACAATGTGAGAAGAACAAGGTAACTACTTGACCAAGACTTTCTGTGGGAAAGCAGCTTGATCACCACAGCCTAGTAAGGACAGTAACCCAAATCTGTCATTCACACATGTAAAACCTTCTGAGATTTTCTCTGGAAAAAGAGGATGCTTTCACAACAATAAAACTCTCAGATGAACAGATTAGGCATTCTTTGAATACATTATTCAGTGGTATCACTGTGCCAAGTCCATTCCAGGCCCAAAGGCATCGTCATCTACTCATCACTTTACTTCCAGACAGATTTCTCGAAAGAACGCTAATGACAGTGCTTTGTTAACACTAGTCTTAATACTAACACCTTACTGCTCTACTACAGTGAATGTCATTTTCCTGCCTAACAACCCTGTGACCCTGGTTTTTTGCTATCCCACAATCACACAATCACTGAGGTTGTCAGGAACCTCAGGAAATCATCAAGGCAAACCCCCCTGGTCAGAGCAGGGTCACCTAGACCAGGCTCTTTGGGGCCTCACTGTTCTCTCTTCCACTCATTATCTCCTCATTTTTTTAGTGAGTATGCTATGGAGAAAGATATCAAAAACCTTGTTAAGGTCAAAACAATCTACATAGACTGTTCTTCCCTTGTCCACCAAGCCACTCATTTCATCATAGAAGGCTATCAGGTTTGTCAGGCGGGATTTCCCATTCAGAAATCCATGCTGACAACTTCCAATCACTTCCAGTCCTGTAAGTGATTTGCAGGGTTATACACTCCTTCACTTTCTCAGTGATCAAAGTCGACTTGCCTGTAGTTCATCTATTCCTCCTTCTTCCTTTTTTTCCAGTTCTCAGGGAGCTTCCTTGGTCACCATGGCCTTCCCAAGATAAGAGAATGGCCTTGCAATGCTATTGGCCTTCTGCCTTTGCACTTGTGGATGAATTCCGTCACGTCCCATGGACTTCCATCTGTAAAATGTGTTTAAATGTTTCTTTCCTTGATCCTTCTCGATTGAAAATAGTGCTTCATTTCTCCAGAATGTGCCTTCTTTTTACTTTTTTTCTTCATGCAATGTGTAAAAAGATTCTTTTGTAACAGATTTTGTCCTGTAAATAAAAGCAAGAACAGACCTTCCTCATTTCTTTACTGGAATTTATTGTTTCTCCTCAGAAACAATAAATTCCACCTACATTCAGCCATCAGAAAATCCTAGACAGAAATGGAAGAGAGTACTGAACTGACATGAAGGAACAACATGATTACAAAACCTGCCTCTTTTATCTCTTTTGCAGTTTTGGCTTTGCAGTTTTATGCTTCTGTTGACTTAAATGTTTTTAAATAACTGCTTGATAATTTGGTCAAGGTCCACAGCCTTTGATGTAGTTCTTTTCTTGAAATTTCAATTTAGGGTACTGACATTCAGAAAATATTATTCTTTTTTCAGTCTGCAGTGTATATATATGTATAAGTACTTGATAGCATAGGCAGTATTCATTTGCTAAATGAGGTGTATATTTTTTGTTGTTTAGTTTGTTTGTTTTTCTGTAAAATAGCTAAGCTACAAACACTAAATGAAATTTAGACTGAAAAAGAAGTCATCAGTATTTTGTCTCCTTGAGCTTAGGTCACTCTGATCTTCTTGAATTCATTTGGCTAAATAATCTAACCAGTTTTATAAGAATGTCCCACAGATGCTGCAATATAGTTTACTGCTTCACAATAAAATGAAATAAAAAATTAATGCTTTTTGATTCATTACCTCTTGAGAAGAGTTTTCATGAGGCTGTGATGAATATTCTTCCTTTTCTATTCTGTCTGAAGAAAATTTGGAGCTGGAACAGATAAAAGCTTTTGTTCTCTATTGAATTTGACTACTTTGGAAAGTTTTCTTTCAGAAAAAATATGTTCAGAGACCAAAGTTCTTCTTTTAAACACCTTGAAATATTGTGAACTGTTTCAAGATACTAAATAGCAGTGACTGTAGAGCTAAAATTCAATATAACACATTGCATAAGATAGTAAATTTTCCTTTGAAGCAAAATTCATCACCAATTCTGGAATAACTACATTGAGAGATATGAAGTGGGAAAGTATAAAGGAAGAAAACAGCTAGATCAGCTAAAGTGTTTCACTTTACTGATGTTTTAAAATTTTACTAGCTCTTCCAACAAATCTCAACTTACTGTTAAACACCTGCATTATGTTTTGATATCCTAACGTGATTTAATTACAAAAGAGGTATAACCTCCTGCAGGAGTCCTGCTTGTAACTGCTAATGAGCAAGAGGCAATAAACTATCCTTTATAAATCAATATGTGAGAAATTAAATATGAGTGCTTGGACTTGGTTGGCCCCATAGCTAATGGAACTATGAAAGACATTATTAATTAGAAAGGTGTTTTAAAAAGGTTAATTAGTTTACTTTTTAAATTATCTGCTGAGATAATGTGGTGGTTAAGAAAAAATTCCTGCATTACAAATTAGCCAATGATTTTTCTGAAGATTCAGAATAAACATATTTTGGGCAGCAGGTAAATCTGTTTATTATCTGACAATATTTTTCATTGGTGACATTTATGACATCTCTTGTCTTTAGTTATCACTGTACAGTTAATCTAAGCAATAAAAATTTCAGGATAGGATTATGATTTTTAATCCTCTTAGAAGTAATTGAACTTAGTTTTTTTTGCTTTGCTTTTTTTTAAGTTAGTTTATTAGGGAAATCATAGACCTTGACTAATATCTCAATTATCTAGGAATAATTTAACCAGCAAGATGGCTTATGTCATCTTACAAATGAAGACATAATTTGAGTTCAAAAGTAGAGGAAACAAATGAAAAAAGATATAAAGAATTAAAATACTATTAAAAGTATTGATTAGTTTGAGAATGAGTTTTCTTAGCTCAAATAAAGATAATTTTCAGGGTTTTTTTTAAAGTAATAAGGTAGATGTGAGGAGCAGTGTGGGAGCCAGCTTGTGTGCATGTGTATGTTCAAAAGTATCTATGAAGGACATGTCATCATTGTCAAAATCTGAGAGTACTAAAGACAAAATTATATTCGATGATACACTAGCACTACTTTCAACGACTAGTGAAAACACTTGGAAACAAAGAGAAGAAGTTCATGTTTGTGAGACAAAAAATCTAGGGAGTTTATGCAAGGAGAGGGATCTCCTGGATCAAGGAAATGAATGAGTAGTGTCCTCAGTGGGTATGTAACTGACAAATTTACAACTGTGGAAGTCAAGGAAAGCCTATATAGTAGATGATTTGCAAAGCTGGTAGGAATCTACACTGCAACTACTTGGACAAAAGGATAGAAACAATAAGATTTATTCAGACCATGGGTGAAGAATTCTATTGAGTACTCATAGTCAAAGCTAATATTTCTGTTATAAATTCAAGCAATAGTAAGTTAGTGCTGTTGTCTGCAGAAGAAAAGCAATTAACAAAATGATCTGAAGAATGAGAAATACACAGATGTCTATGCCATATGTCAATTACTGAATGAGGGTTATGAACATTCACAAGATTTTAGGAGAACATCAGAGTACTAAAAAAGTGACCTTTAAATATGCAGATGCATAGGCAGATAAATATGTGGATACAAATCTCATTTTCATTGAACAATGGCATAAATCTTGCATTTTATTCATTGTAACTCACTAAAGGAATAAGCAAAAATGATCCACAGAAAGATACATAAAACAATGCACCGTATTTATTATTTATGGCTTCTGAGAAATGTACTGATTACTAACTAAATAGATAAGAAGCAAATAAAACTGCAGAACAGAATGGCAGAAGCAAAGCAGAGGGTCATCAAAGAAATGAACTCTGCAGCAGTTTCCTATGTTTTAGAACTGATTCAAATATTTAAAGAGATTTGATTTGTACCAAAATTGAAAGCGCATTGGATCACTGTAGGCCAGGCTGTTCCTGAGAAAGGTCTTCTCTTCCCACACAAAGATTTTCTTTTTTACATTGAAAGAAGATCTTAACCCAATTCTTCTATACCTTCTTTATAACACTTGTTGGAAACAGATTTTTTTTGTTTGTTTGTTTCTCTTGTCTCAACCATCAACACAATTTAACAACGCCATTTCCTTAATCTGAGATTATTTTTAAATTTTTTATATTTTCAGTTATCTCTTTGATTTCTAACTATCTTTCAGTTTCCAATATTCACTTTAGAGTGTGTAATATCCATTTCCTTAATCTGAGATTATTTTTAAATTTTTTATATTTTCAGTTATCTCTTTGATTTCTAACTATCTTTCAGTTTCCAATATTCACTTTAGAGTGTGTAATATCCATTCACCACTGTCTCTACATTTTCAATTTTCCTCTCATCTTCTTGTAGTCTAGGACCAAAGCTCTCAAAATCAATCTCCATAGCAATACTTGTTATTTGAATTGCATTCCACCATTTACTTACACTCACAAAGGGTTGCTGTGGGTTTTTTTCTTTCTTTTGATTCTTTTTTTTTTTTTTTTCATCTTAGAGCCTAAAATTACCTGATAAATCCAGTATGAGGATCATCTTTCAGCGAGGGGATACTAAACAAATGCATTTGTCTCAGTTAGTGGAAACTTAGAAATCAAGATTCAAAGATATGTAAAAATTTAAATTTAGGTTTTGGAGCATATCTGTCATGCTTGTCACTTCTCTCATCACATTAATGAAAATAGTGGAAGAAATATAAAATAGAGGTAAGCAGAAGCAGCAGCAGTTCAAGCAGTATTTGAGATATTGATTTTATAAACATTACTGGAATCTAGATTTTTTGATTATGTAAATAATTTTACACAAGTGTTGTGGTTTAACCCCAGCCAGCCACCAGGGCCCACACAGCTGCTCACTCACTCCCCACCAGCAGAATCAGGGAGAGAATCTGAAAGGTAAAATAAATTGTGGGTTTAGATAAAGACAGTCTAATAGGGAAAGCAGAATCCATGCATGCAAGTAAAACAAAACAAGGAATTAATTCACTGCTTCCCATTGGCAGGCAGGTTTTTCAGCCATCCCCAGGAGAGCAGGGCCCATCATATGTAACAGTGACTTGGGAAAACAAACACCATCATTCCAAATGTCCCCTCTTCCTCCTTCTTCTACGCACTCCATATACTGAACATGATGTCACATGATCTGGAATATCCCTTTGATCAGTTGGGGTCACCTGTCCAGATGGTGTCTCTTCCTAACCTCCCACGCTCCCCCAACTCCCTTGTCAGCGTGGCAGTACAAAAAGCAGAAAAGGCCTTGGCTCTGCGTAAACCCTGCTCAGAAATAACAGAAACATCTCTGTCATCAATCCTGTGTTCAGCACAAATCCAAAACACAGCCTCATACCAGTCACTGTGAAGAAAACTGACTCTACTGCAGCCAAAACCAGCACAAGGCAAATATCTGCCTATTTATGAAAAACATGGGTGTGAGAAGAGAATCCAGGCTGACAAAAGAGTTGGAAGCCTGGAAAACCAGACACTCGTGGAGTGATGATACCAAAGAATGGAAATGGTGATGGTATCAGAGAGATGAGTTTTAAAAACAAAGTATACGTGCTAAAAGCAATCTGAAACCTGCTGAATGACTTTTCAGTGAAGGTAGTGTTCAAACAGTTTTGTCTGCACACAATTGGCTAAAAAACATATCTCTAAAAAACTGAGGGAAACTCAAGAGGACTGAGGGGACTATTAGAGTTCACAATTTCCTAAGAACTTTGCTGCTGAGTGATTCTACATCATTGTCAATCTTGAAATTCAAGCTACAATATTGTAGCTTGAACTAAACATTTTGTATGTCAAAATATAGGAATCCGTGAGTCTTATTTTGTAGTGGTTTTCTGCAATCTGGAGGATTTGAAAATGTTCAATTAAAAAAGAAAGGACCTTTTTGAATAAAAAAGAGAAGTGAAAATTTGCATCTCTATTATTTACATTTTCCCCTAATGTAAATTATTGGGAAAAATCCATGTGAGACAACAAATTGTTTTAAGGCCATTAGAGTTTTTCTTTTATTTTCTTGATTTGTGATTTTACCAAAAATGTTCCCAAATTACAAAATAATTCCCTTAGGATATCTTCCTTAGTTCTTTGCTGAGAAATTATCTATTGTAGACAACAGGATAGCTTTTTATTTAAGCATGTAATTTTTTTCATCAGATTTTCTTTATTGCTAGATTGTGTGTTTGGGGTTTTTATTTGTTTGTTTTGATATGAATTAGCTTTTAACTGTAGTCCTGTGCTATATGAAAATCCTGTTCCCTATCCTCTTCCCCCAACTCATAATGAGATCACAGGTGAACATTCCTTGAGCTTCAGAAAGGAAATATTTTTTGTCTAAGGAACTAGTTTCTACTGTTCATACATTGACATTGGGCACTGCCTGAAGGGCGCAATTCAGGCTAAATCTCCATCCAAATAGTTTTTTCAATATGGGAAGAAGATAACAGTGACCTTTTCCATTTTGAAAGGTTAATGAATGAATTCCAGTGTCTCTTCAATGGTTGACTGTAAGGGAAACTCATGGCAAAGATAAGTTATGGTAGACACATAACGCAAACTCTTATTTTTGGTTCACTGAATCCCGTGTGTTGAGTTTGGTCTGCTATCAGTGAGACATGTAAAGTAAAACTCTACCTGAAAAATCAGGTGATTGCTCCATTATACTTCATTATAAGCTTAAAAACGTGCTTTGTCCTGACTTCTAACTGCATTGTTCATTCATGGGTTTACTGTGGTCTTACTGATAAGATCATGTAGTATCTGCTGTAATGCCAAAAGATAACTAAAAGGACTCATAACTCTTATTACCTTTCATATGGGAATGTTCTCTGTTTCAGGGCTATAAGAACACAGGACAATGGTCTCTAAAAGAAAAAAAATGTTCTTTTTTAGTTTTCTTATATCCAATTCCCTTGTTCTGATTATTGAAAGAAGATTAATTGACCCTATAGAGGAAAACTGTATCTGTGAGATGAAGATTTGACTTCCATTTATGATGACTCAGAAATGTCTTTATGGATTTCTTAATTAATATGAATAGAGTAATTCCAATCTGAATATTAGATGCTGCTTATGAAGAAATAGATGACTTTAATTGATTTTCAACCGAAATAAACTGAAATTAATATAATAATGTAATATAGACATTTAGTATAAGCTACTTTGGGAATAATGCAATGCAAGTATTAATAAATGTAGTGCTTAGGCATTATACAGTTGATAAAACTGAGCAGGTACAGGACAACTTTCAATATATGGGCCCATAGGATCTTATATTTTTATTCAACAAGTAGTTTTCAGTTTAGCCTTCCCAGAGAAAAGAAATTTCCTTACCTGTTCATATTAAAATCTGGAAAGCATGGAAAAACCAATAAATTGAAATTTGCTCTTTTTGAAGGGATTATGGTAAAAAGATTCAGTGCCAAAATATTCAGTGTAGAGTGTGAGAAGAATGATAACTCACAAAGCAGAAATTACCTCAAGGATATTATTTATGATGTATCTATTTTGTCAGGGAATTGAACTCATGACCCAAGTATTGGAAAGCGCTGGGCTTGCCTATTGAGTCACAGAAAAATCTCATTTACTGTCAGTAGCAGTCCTTTTAAACTCAGCTGGGAAAACTTTCAGACAAAGGGCCTTCACCTTGAAAGGGTGAAAGATTAAACTGAGGATACTATTAAATGGAACAATCAATGACGACTAGTTAAATAAAAAAGAAACTCTCAAATGAATATAAATAATTGGCTGAATTTGTCCCTTGTGTTTTCTTCAGTAGAGACACACAAGGAGTAGGTTTGTCTCTGTGTGCAGCAGAACACAGAAGACAAGCAAATAAAGAAATGTATAATATAAAATGAAAAGCAGTCACCTGGGGAAGTATTGAGGTTAAAACTTGCTGCATAATTGCAGATTTCTAAAAAAGAATTATCACTGTTTTAATCTGAAAAACATGAAGCGAGGGTTGTACAGCAAGGGTTGTATGTTGTAGCAAAAGTTCTTGGAGTTTCAAGTCAAGGAAAATGAGAAGCAAATCCTAACTTAGTTTTAAATAGCACAGAGGACCTGAAAAAATAAAGACCATTCTAATAGTGAGCACAGTCAATGGAGTTCAAAGTTATTAGAGGACAAAACCCCAAAACTTTTATATATATATATTTAAAATACAAAATAAGTATATTCAAAAATAAAGGAAAAAGCAACAACTAGCAGGGCAAACTGCTTGCAGTAGGCAGAAAGATTGAATAGGTATGAGAAACAGCATATAATACACTTGTATCTCAAAATATGTAATAAAATGGAATAAAGATTCAACTTTTCTTTTATCTTCAAGCAATATTATACTCCACAAATCTTTTAGTAGTCTCAGAGTCAAAAACTCTGAATAAATGTGATCTAGTCAGTACATCATAGTGTGATTGTCAGAAAGCTTTTGGTAAGGTTGCTTGCCACATTCTGAGAGACAAAACTGTTCTGGGACAAGAGATATATCCTTTTATGCATTAATGACTCACTAAAATAGATGAAAAATACAAATAAGTGGCAATTTTTCAGTTGAGGATTACACTGTGGAAATCCTTATCTTCAGGGACATGAACGTGATACATAAACTCTTCAATAAATTCATAAAATATCAAGGAAAGGGTGGTGATTAGTGAAGTAGTAAAATTTGCAAATGATAAATAATTACTTGTTGGGGTGGCTCAGCCCACTCTTGGGCCAAGACCATGGAAAGCCAATCAAACCAGGGCCATCCACTGGGTGGATTTCCCTGCCCAAGACAGTGGGTCAGAGGGTGCATCAGAGGATGTGACTGAGGTCTAAGTCGCCTCCGCCTGGGTGGTTCCTGGGGTCAGACTACCTCCCCCTGTTCTGGAAAGTTCTTTGTTCTTTGGATGTTTATTGGTTCCCTGTTGTGACTCCCGCCTCCCTTTCTTCCCCACTGGTTCTAGAAAATTGTATCCTCCTCTTTGTCTGCATCCCATTGGTTGCTTCCCTTTTCCCCGCCTTGCTCCACCCCCCCATAAAAAGCTGTGTCCTGTACTTCTTGGGGCCTTTGCTGGTCCCTGCACTGTCCTGCAAGCAGGCCTGCTGGAACCCACACCAGCAGCCCCTCTCTGTTCCTTTGCCTCTGGGCTGACGCGAGCCTTGACACCGGCTGCCTGTTGTGTCTCCTCTGAGGAGGAAGCAGCACGCGCATCTATCTTGCGCCTCACTTTTCCACCGAAGACGTTCTGAGGATGTCGTGGAAGTGACGCAGTGTTCCCTCTGACTGAGGGCATGCCAGGGCTCGAATATTTGAGCCAGCCAGCGTCAATTACTCAAGATGGTTAACTTAAATCAAACTGTGAAGACCTAAAAAAGAATTTCATGGCACTATCTGATCAAATCTAAAAGAAAAGAAAATTCCTATCAGCTAACATAAGGTATTACGCAGAAGAGAAACAACTCACCCTAATAGTTACTGTCAGACAGAGAATAAAAGCTGAGGTGAGTCATTTTAAAGGATGGCTTTTGAGTGTTATTTAGCAGCCACAGTGGCAAACAAAAAGCTGGGAATTGTTAGGAACAGAATAGGAAGCAAACCAGAAAATGTGATAAGGTTACCATGTAAATGGATGGTGTGTTCATGTACTGGCTGCATTTCAGTGTAAAATTCTGACTGTCCAGTCTCAACAGAGATATAGTGGAATTAGAAAAGAGAGAGAAGAGGATGAAGGGCTGAGATTACCAACTCTTCGACTTGGAACAGAAGAGTTGGTGGCAGTCTACAGACACTGAGTTTACTATTTTTCACAGCTTACAAACTGAAAAGGATCCAGTGACGTTGTCATGTGGTGGTCGACAGTAAATGAATATTTTTTTCACACAGTTTATTTAAGATATGAAGTTCCAGACCAAATATGTCAAAAGGCTCTTACTCAAAACTAATTAAAGAAATGTCCATCTGTGGCTCGACCAGATAAAAGATTCACAGAGTCTCTAAAGCATTGATAGCTGAGACTTGGGAGAGCATTGAATAGAAGGGTCAACATACACATCTGCTGTGTCTTAGACTGCAGGGCCCTGATCCCTTTAGTGCAACTCTAGGCTTCTGAGTTGGCTTAAGTGCCTCTAGATGTTCCTGTACAAGAAAGAAGAAGGAAAGTTTTGTCCTGAATTCTGCAAGCCTGAAATTATTTAGGTCATACTTTCATAATGTAAAATAATTGATGAATAAAACACCTTCAAAGATTTTATGTTATGCCTACCTTCTCTCCCAATACTTTGCTACTCATTTCTGCTCCCATAGTGAGGCAGATATCAGGTGAACCCTACACAGACATTTTTAGTTTGGGGTTAGAAATGAAATCAAGTTAGTGATTGATCCTAAGAGAGCCTTACACTTTTTTTTTCCTTGAAAGTTGCAGCAATTCCACAGCCTTGTTCACAATTCATCCCGTGAAAGACTAGTGTCAGAGCAGGTGAGAGGAAAGGAAGTTAGTTACAGCACAGTGATGGAAAGAGGTTGGAAATATCTTTGTTCAGTACTGCCATTCACTTCTTTACAGTATAAAACCATAGCCTCCAACACTTCAGTTGGATGAGATGAATCATTAATTCAAAGCTTTTCCAAAGTATTCACCATATTCAGATGTAGGATTCATTCAAGCCAGACTTCAAAAATGTCTGGTCTGACCCCCTATGGGTGTTCTCCCATAAGTGTTTAACTGATAAAATTGATGTTAAAGGGGTCTGTAATTATATTCTCGGAGTTGGCTGTTCCTGTGATTTAATGGTTTTGATCTACAGACAACACATGGAAGTGATACAATGCAGCACGGAACAGCATTATTCATATGGAAAAGACCAGACTGTGTCTCATTCATAAGAGCTGTCAGATGTACCATTGCTACTGCTGTTCTTTTGATGAATGTAGACAGTCTAAGGTGTTGAATGGAAACCATGGCTTGGTACAAGTCTCTGGACTTCATTTTTCATTTAAAAATGTTCATATTGGTTTTTGTTTCTGATTACTAGTTGGTTAGGGAGAAAATTACTTCTCCAGACACACTTTGGGCTTTACATGTAAATTTTATGTAAGACTGTTTTCTTATTTATGTCTACATTCTGTGAACACTGGGGATTTTCAAGAATAGAGTTCTATTTATCTGCAAATTAACATTATAAGAATTCAGATGCCCAAATACCTAAGCATAAGCCTTAAGAAAATCTGCCACTGTATGAATTTGCCATCAAAGAGAATAGACCAATTATGAACAATTATCTACTAGACATAATTCATAGTCAGTTATTGTCAGAATTTATGGGACTTTCTTTTAGTAACAAATAGCTTTGTTCTATTCCTGTTCAACATGATTCTTCCACTGCATTGTGTCACCTTAAATTTGGTTCCACTGCAGACTGATGTGATAATATCAGGCATAAGCCAATGGCAAATGATGAGCAAGAGAGGTGAATGCTCTCTCATGTTAGGAACTTCAACTGATCATAATTGTCTGCTTGTTTGGACATCTCTACGAATTTAATATAAACATAGTTATATGTAAGTGAATTTTAATTCAAAGTTAAAATTCACACTTAGGTATTCATGGGAGCTGTATTTTTCAAAAGCTGGTAATTATTCATGACTGATTCACATAAGATAGTTTGAATTTTAGAGTTTGAACTCTTCTGACTAATTTTTATGCCACTTTCTACACTGCTGTAAATTGATGAAGTAGTTTCCCACCTGTTTTCAACACATACATATTCCACAATGGATCTGATAGATTTCATTTTCCCCTCAGTAGGATTTTACATTGGCATCTAAAAGAGCATTTATAGGGGTATCAACATCGTCTTTAAATTTGAAAAAAAATTATATACTTTCAGAAGTCAACCAGTGAATGATTTTAAAAGAGAACAGATTTTACAGCTTGTTGATGTAATTGGATATTCAGACAAGCCTCCAGGATGCTGGGAGCCTTCTTTATTTTATGCAGAAATTAAGCTTCCAAGACCTAATGAACTATTTAAATGTGCCACTGCTAAAGGATACTTGACTATAGAGGTACTTCAAATTTAAGAATGTTTTCATTTTTTACTGTAAACATTTCTAAGTACCTCACAAAGGTTTCTAGATTTCAGAAAATAAGAGAAAGTTAATGTCTCATGAACTGCAAGGGAAAGCAGACAACGATAGCTCCAATGTACATTGAACCACAAGACCACATAGGTTTTCTTAATCAGAAAGAAACAATTACACTGTATTTTAATACTGTCATACATATTGTTTCATGGTAATAAAAAGGCATCTTTTAAGATTATTGGAATATGAGCTAGAGCTGCAGTGGTTTTATATGTTTGGCAGGTGTGCAAACTGTTTCATCTGTAGTACTGTGTTTACAAAGGTCACTACAAATGCTAACCTTCATGACCTTTAAAAACTCAGACCCTTGCCAAACAGTAAGAAATGTTCAGTGACCAATTTATTCTTCAAGAATTTCAATATAACTGAATGTGCTCCTGAAAGGGTATCTTATGTACACTAGCACAAATATGAAAGGTAGTTGACCTGTAAGATTATGACTTCTAGGGTAAAGAAGCATGTTGATGCATCATGCTGACAGTGTTGGTTTACACTTGAAATGATGAGATCACAGAAATCATGTAAACTTGGACTGCTGGGTCTCCTTAGGATTTCAGTGACAGGGACAACCATGTAAAAGATAATCAGATCATAAATAGTTATTAAAACCAGAATTTTCCATATGTCTTGGCCCTGTGCAGTATCCTTTGCATTCTTCTCACAGCAGAAACCATCAATGTACTGAAATCACAACACAAGCATTCTATAGCAATTGCAATACACAGCTGAATCAGAACACAAACATGATTACTATTACTGGTCTCTTATTTGCCAACTATCATGATGCTGGGCATCCACAATCAGGGGGAAAGAATTTGTGGGTTGAGTGAATTTAAGACTCTTGCACTCTTCAAAATTCATTTTGTTTGTTGCTCGATTTTGTACTCTGTGTTGGACTCAGCCAGACATACTGCCTGGGCTAGCTCAGATCTCCTTTGTGTTGAGTTTTCTTTCCAACAGCTGTGGTTACTCCCTATACTTTTCCCTGAGCTTCAGGAACACATTTTCTCCGAACCTTCTTCCATTCTTGGGGTGTGTGGGTGTTCACAGTAACTCAAAGTCAAGTTCCTTTTCATTGCTCTTCATTGCACAGCAAAAAATACAAACACCAGCAAAAACCATAATTGTGAATGCAATGGGCTCTATGTCCTTCTTCAGACCAATAAAATGGCTTATATACCCCTGATTTCAAACAAATAAAAACAATATCAGAAAAAGAAGCCAAACAATTTTTTTCTTCACTTCAATTTTACTGATTTTCATCTTCTTGTTTTGGGGGGATTTAGGGGTTTTAGGTTTGGGTTTGGTCTTTTGTCTTTCATGTTTTGGGTTGACTAAAGATAGACCTACTGAAATGCAATAGAATTGTTTGTGCTGACAAAAGGATAAAGCTTCATTCATAAAACCCATATCTTAATGTAGTGAGGTGAGTAAAGTACCCAGAAAATGAAGGTTGGAACTTTAACCTGTAGGAAGATGAGTAGTATGGAAGACTACATGCCTTTAGAGATAAAAACATTATCAGAAACCAAAGTCATTGTGAAGAGTCTTTGGGTAATTAAAAGACTTAATACGAAAATGCAATAAGGGATTTTGTGATCCATGATCTGTGGTAAGTGCTATATGATTTTAATGTTACTGATCACAGACAGATTGCGGTTCTAGTCAGAAAATATCTCTGTGATCACATTGTGAAACAGATCTTCAATTTGCAGGAATTGGAGACTTTTTTATTAGCTATGACTCTAGCCCAAAGGATAAGCTTTGATAAGAGGAGAAGTGGTCAGCAGCAAAGGATGAACATACAAATGCAGGCTTCAAGGCATTCATACAAGAAAACTACAGGTATTCACCTGAAGGCTTCAGAACTATCCTGTGTAAGTTGCTGAAAGGCTGTGAATCATATTACATTAAAAAAGTGCTCAGTACACCTTTGATCATTTACATTGTACATTCAATACACATGAATGATTTAAATGCTGAGCCTGTAAAATCTAGGCACAACATTCTGAAGTAAGTTTTTTCTTACACTGTCTTTAAGTAATGCAAGAACACCCTTTTACTTCTACACACATTTTATGCAGGTAAAAACCTCAATAATTTTAGGCTAGCCTTGTCTCCGTGCCTCATCATGACTTGCAGCACCAACCTTGCTACTGTTCTAGGACTCTTCTACACCTGTAAACAAGCTGGACATATTTAGATCCAGGGTACCAGATGGGATTCACCTAAGACTGTTGAAAGAGATGGACAATGTAATTGTGAGAATTCCATTTACATATGGAGCACTCTGGTATTTAGAAGAGGTCTCACAGTTGGAAATACTACTGTATTTATCTTAGAAATTGATTATAAGGAACCACAAGTTGATACATTGCATCCCACTCCCTGGAAGGACCAAGCAGCACATCTTGGAATCCAATTCCAAGTAAATGAAGCATAAGATAATCAGGAGTAACCATCAAGGATTTAAGAGAGACAAGTTGTGCCACAATACTCAACATATTTAAAGGTGGTTTGGGTGATCACACACAATACTTTTTGGAAAAAATTTGGAAATGACACTAATATGGAGGGAGTCTGACCCTTCATTCTGAGGGACCTTGATAAATTTGAGGATTAGGCTAAATGAAATCTAAGTTCAGTCGGAAAGAACATCGTTGAGTCAAAATAACTGCTGCATCTGTTTAGAGACTTTAGTGATATCCTGACTCCATATGGGGAAAACCACAATGTGCTCTACATGTTTTCTTCAATCCCTTCCCCCTCCTAGAGTGATTTTGCTTTTAAAGGAATCTTGTGTTTGAACAACAGTATTTTCTGTACATACCTGCAATTTCAGAGATGGGATCTTCTTGGTGTCCAGGGTGCATATTTACTAGTGAAACTAGATGCAGCTGTGGTGGCTTACTAATGTAACACTGGTCAAAGAGGCTGATTGCTTCAATGTCTGCTCTCTTTTTGCTATACCTCTGTAGACCATATATTTCTCTGCACCATAATAGGTTTCACTTAGATTGCCTGCAAATAATGTGGACAATGCAACCAGCAAACACATTGAATAGGGCTTATCATAACCTGGGGCAGTTCTCTTTCAACACCTCGCCTCAACTAGGTGAGGGCAGAAACTATCAGGAAAAAAAATGTATTACAGCAAGTACCCTTGTTCGATTGATTTGTGTGGCTTGGACAAGAAAAAATTGAAATATGAAGTCTTAGTCTCATCAGCAAGTCTTCTGGGTTTTTTGGGGTTTTAATTAAGAAGGCAAGTATGAGAAAAACTTCTGGTTAATTTTTGAAGACTCTAGATTTTCTAATTATATTTAGCAACGTATACTTGAAAAAAATTATCCACACTTTTTACAGACACATTTTAAGTGCTGCTACATTCCTCACTGAAAGGTTAAGCCATGTCAGCTAAAATTTTACTGTAGGTCAGAATTCCCAGTTCATTTGAAAAGCTAATATACCATGATATGTAGAAAATATTTGAAAAAGACCAGGGACTACAGAGTCTTTTTAAGAAAAGAAAAAAACAGGAAAAAAATTGCATGATAGAAAAAAAAATACACTTTGAACTATGTTACAGAATAGTCTTATTGCTCTTTTTCTGCTTAAAATCCTTTTCATAAAACCATAGAACAGTTTGTGTTGGAAGGAACTTTAAAAATCATCTCATTCCAAACCCCCTGCCATGGGCCTGGAAACCTTCCAATAGACCAGGCTGCTCAAAGACCTATCCAGCCTGACCTTGAACACTTCCAGGGATGGGGCATGCAGCCCTGGGCAGCCTGTTCCAGTACCTCACCTCACTCACAGTAAAGAATTTCATCCTAATATCTCATCTAAACCTACCATCTTTCAGTTTAAAGCCATTATCCCTTGTCCTATCACTGCATGCTCATGGTTAAAGTCCCTCTCCAACTTTTTTATAGGCTTCCCTTAGTTACTATAAAGCTGCAATCAGGTCTGCCTGGAGCCTTCTTTTCTCCAGACTGAACATGCCCAACTCTCTGAGCTTGACTTGCTAGGAGAGGTGCTTCGGCCCTTTAACCATCTTTATGGCCTGCTCTGGACTCACTCCAGCAGATCCACATCCTTCTTACACTGGTGGCCCCAGAGACAGACTCTGTCAGATGGAATCTCATGAGAGTGGAGCAGAGGGGCAGAATCAACTCCATTGGGGTGCTCCCCACACTTCTTTCGATACAGCCCAGGATACTGTTGTCTTTCTGGGCTGTGGGTGCCTGTTACTGAGTCATGTTGAGCTTCTTGTCAACCGGCACCCCCAAGTCCTTCTCCTCAGGGCTGCTGTCAATCAATTCTCTGCCCGGCCCATATTTGTGCTTGGGATTGTTCTGACCCAGGTGCAGGACTTGCATTTGGCCTTGTTGATCAAAGACTTACGAAGGCTGAGCTTGTCCGTGATGACCGACAGAAAGAAGGTGTTTGGTAACCCTGCCTTCCTGTGTCCTCTGTTACCAGGGCCTCCCTTCCATTTAGTAACAGGACCATATTTTCCTTAATTTTCCTTTTGTTATTGATGTATTTGAAGAAGCTCTTTTGTTGTCCTTTACATTCTTGGCCAGATTTAATTCCAGATGGGTCTTGGTCTTCTTGTCTTATTTCTACTTACTCTGACAGCATGTCTATATTTATTCCAAGTGTCCTGACCCTCATTCCCTATCGTGTATTTCCTGCTTATGCTTGAGTAATGACAGTTCTTTATTCATCCACACAGTTCTCTTGCTTCCTTTCTTGCTCATACGTTGTTCTTGAGCTTGAAGGAAGTGAGCCTTGAACATCAGCCAGATCTCTTGGACCTATCTTTCCTGCAGGACTTCTTTCCATGGGATTCTCCTACGAACATCCCTAAACAGACCAAAGTTAACTCTCCTGAAGTCCATGGTTACAGTCTTATTTGCTGCTCTGCTTCTTCCTTGCCCAATACTGAACTTCACAATCTCATGGTCACTGCAGCCCAGGCTGCCCCCAACCTTCACATCTGCAATGAGGCCTTCTCTTGTTTGTTAATATGAGGTCAAGCAGCACATCATTCCTTGTGGGATCCTCCATTATCTGTCAGAAAAATGCCATCAATGCAACCAGAACCTTCTGGACTGTTTGTGCTTCCCTGTGCTTCTCCAGGAGATGTCAGGGTAGTTAAAGTCCCCAACAAGAACCAGTGCCTATGACTTTGAAACTGCTTCAAGCTGCCTGTAGAAGATTCATCCACTTACTCCTCCTGATCAGGTGGCCTGTACTAACCACCCACAACAAATCTTCCTTATTAGGGCCCTTTTATCCTAACCCCTAAACTCTTGACTTGCTCATCATCCAACCCAAGACAGAGCTTGATACATTTCAAGTGTTGCCTTATCTAGAGTGCAACACCACCCCTGTTCTGCATATCAGGAATTCTTTATATTTTCCAGGGATGGGCTAGTGTTTTTCAGACCACTTATATAAAATAAATACGTGTTCATGGAAATGGTGTCAGATTCAAACAGCTTTAAAATTTTTAAATACAAGTAAAGCATTCTTTATATTATGCAGTCTATATCTGTCTTATAATATGGTAGAAATGCAAATAAGCACTCATAATTACAGTTTTTTTCCAAGATCAACTTCAGGTCAAATTCAACCCCTGGACTTCCCAATCAGGTGTGTTATATAATGGACTTCAGCGCCAAGCTATTGCTGATGTAAGCACCTCATCTCAAAATAATTGTTGCCCTAAAGGAATGTTTTAATACAATACTTTTAACCCAGAATACCCTAAATAAAGCCAAGCAGTAGAGAAAAAGCTGTCAAAATTGTGTCTGACAGCATGGTTTTCTTTACAGTATTTTTGCCTATGTGACATTCTACATTAGAATATGAAAAAGGTAACACTCTTCACCCATAACTCTTACATGATATCTTCAGTGGAATGTCATGTGGAGTTTACTGTAAATTCTGAATTTGAATGAGAAACTGATAACATCTGACAAATTGTTTACATATACATTGAATGCATGCTGCTTTCAACAGAGACACGTATTTGAAGCCCAAAAAGTTATCATATTGTGCTATTTTTCCAGTTATTTACAACAATTAAAAATTCATTTAGATACAACTGAGGTAGAGGTATATGATGTAATAACTTTAGATTAGTCTTTTGAACTAGCAAATATTCTGCCCTATCTACATGGTCCATAAACTTTTCCTTGTTGGGTACTAGTGTCATAGAGTCCATCTCTACAGGAATAAATGGAAAAACAAGCTATCACCAAAACCCAGTGAGACTATGGTACAAAGCGTCAATTAGCTTTTTGTGTTCAGTTTTAAAAACATTTCATGATAAATAAGATGATCAGTATTTTCAAAATGAGGCTGGAATGACCTTTTTATTTCTGGATTAAATGGATTAATTTGTACCATTGTGCTCTGGCTCTCACTCACAAGCAGCCTTGTTACAGCTTCTATTTCAGTAGGTCACAATTTATATTAAAAAAAAAATCTAGATTTAGAAACATTGGTAAGTAATGGGATTTTCAGGAATGCTAAGCTTCTGACACAAGTGAGTTGCCAACATCAGCAATTAAAAAAAAGTCAACTTATTGCTGTCTACATGTGGACATAATAATAGACTCATATATCTTTAGAAAGCATTTTAGGCTCCTATATTTGTAAAACTTGGTCTTAATGATGCTATTGAAATGCTATTATTGGATTACAGCCCAGATCATGTTCACCTTGAAAGAACCACTGAAAACTTATGGAAAACGTAATTACCACAGAAACCAGTATTGTGACTTCAAGAGGATAATTGTAAAGAGCAGATAAACTCCTGAGAAACCAAGATCCTATTTTCATGCAAATGCTACTACTTGTAATGAGTGAAGGGAAAATGACCTGGAAAAACTGTGGAAAGACAGAATTGTTTTTAATAGCTTGTCTCTCAGAGTATGCTGTGACCTGTCTCATGATCTTTAGCTCCTTTGTTCTTTTCCTGCAGCTACTATAAAAGAAAAAAACCTCAGTATTTATTTTGGGTAACTGAAACCAGTAGCTCTTTTTTTTTATCTCCTGTCACAGTTACCAAGCACAGCCCTTATGTACAGATCAGGGATTTTATTTATTCAACAAGTTATTCTTCCAGAGTTAGAAGAGAATTTTTCCTCAGTGAGTACTGGTTTTGTTCCTAGAGTGTCACACCAGTGATTCAAACATGGCTGCCAGGTCAATGAAATAAAATGCACTGACCTCAAAAAGACACTTGAGTTGTTGGAACAAAGAAAATCCACTGATTGTTCAGAATTCAGGCCCCAGACTGGATTTGCAGGAGAAGAGCTGAGCGCTTTCTGTCACTATGCTGCACTGAGCAAGGGGAAGGTTTGGAATGACTTCCGTGCAGTCTCAGTCTGAGCTGAGAGAAACAAAGATTGGTGGGTCACACAGTCGGCATTATTACTTCCATGGCATTAGCACAAGGAGTATTGTTTCATATCGTGAGTTACGTCTCTGATACCTCTTGATTTGCTGAGGTAATACTTTTTTAGGGAAACACTTGTCTCAGTAGAAAATCCTCTGATATTTTTTTTTTTTTCCCCAGAGCTGGTAGAACTCAGCTACAATCAGTGAGGAAGAAGAGACAGCTGCTATACCCAGAACATTTTCCTTTACTTATATCAACTTCAGGTAACATGAATATAGAGAATAGCCAGAAAAAAAATGCTTCCAGAAGCTCTGTATTTCTGACAAAAGAATAGAATTGGATACCATTATTCCTGCTTTTTAATTGAATTCTTTTTCTTTTTTGAATGAAATTATTGAGCAAATTTGACCTAAATTTAAAATAATTTTGTTCTGACAGCTTAAATCCACCAATAAATATATTCAACACTTTCAGTTTTCACTTCAATTTATGTCTATTTATGTATTTTATATAGAGAGGAATATTTATGTAGAATGAAAGAATGGTAATATTTGCTCTAGAAGAATTTTTTATGTACTTTGGATTTAGTGAGCTTCTACCTATACAATACGAATCTAATTTACAACAGCCCAAAATAAAATGCCGCAATTTCAGAGGTTGTCAAAATTTCCTTTGGCTTTTTTCTTTTTTTGTTTGGGTTTTTCTTTCATTTTTTACTGTTTGTGTTGTTTCAACTGTTAAATTCTGATTTGTGGAGGCAGTGCAGTGAATCACTGAATTACTCTGAGAAGCCACCCCATTTTACATTCCTTAAGACTATCCATTTTGAAAAGTAAATTCAAAACCATTTTACTTTCCAAGCTGAGTGACTGGTTGACAAACTGTTCTGCTGAGCTTGAATTGTTTTAAACAGATCACAGGTGAGGGTATATTTATTGCCATAGATAATGCTTAGGAAAAGAAACAAAGAAACAAGAGGGTAAATTATGCATTGCTAAAAATCTATAATACCAGCCATGGTTACATATCTTCTTTTCATTAGTCTTCACCATGATTTCCAATTATCCCAAGTACATAGCAGAGGCAAATCAAAACCAAAAAGAAAACAATGCAAACATACACAGACTACTGGAAAAAAAGCGGTCTCTGGAGATTCAGGAATTTGAGGCAATTATCTCAGTAATATTTCACCCTTACCTAGTTATATAAAATCAGGCAGCAAACGACTTTGATTTGCAGCTGCTGTCTGTATCAGACACAATTTACTTGCAACATCACACTTCAGCAAATAAGAAAATATTTCTTTCTGGTTGTTTGGGTTTTTTTAAATTTAAAGATGCTAATACTCTCAGGTTTGAAACAGGCACTGACAATGTTACCTCCAGTATGTTTAATTCCATTGAACTGAGTGTTTTATCATTAAGAAAACAGACACTCATTACTACAAAAATATGCTTGATATTGTCAGAACAACAGGTTTGGGTTATTTTCCCAACTAGACTGTGGTGCTCAAGCTCATGGCTGAACCACTGGTTACCACAGACAGCTCTAGTCAAATAATTGCAATCTTTTTTATCACCTTTACAATTTCTCCAACTCTTCTCTCTTTTTCTCCACCACAGTCTCATCCCAATAAACAGCCTTTTCCTTTTAATTTTCCATCACCACTATCTTGGTCCCAGTTTTGCTTGCTACATCCATATCTATTCTGTTGTTTCTGATATTCTTATACTGATTCTGTTACTTCTGACACCAATTCTGGCATTTCTGCTATGGTTGCATAGGTCTTCCTGGCCTTATATGGTATTACTGCTGTGGTTACATAGGAGTTGCTGGCTTGAAAGGCCAAACTACACGAAACATCCCCAATACCACTTTGTCTATTCTCTAGTAGAGTTGTACAAAGAGTATGGCTAGAGTAAATACTTTACAGAACTGGGTGTTTAAAGGCAGTGGCTAATTTTTGTGACTTATGAATTGTATGAACATATGAATTATATGTTTGAGGGATTCCACAAGAAGGGCTATAGTGGTATGCATGGTTTTCTACAGACACTGAAAATAGTAAACTCCAAATAAAACATAAGTAGTACCCAATCATAATTTGTTTCAAAATATCTTTTCCATTGTTTTCTTCTTAATACCTATTACATGCTACATGTTTTGCAGAGAGCAGACCTGAGGGGGGAACCCTGCTGAGCAAAAGATAAATCCAAAATGCACCATATGCCTATTTACTGAGACAAGAAATAAATAAATAAAATCACAGAACCACAAAATTCTTTGACATGGAAGGGACCCACAAGGATGATTGAGTCCAACCCTTAAATAAATGGCTCGTACCCACTACCTTGGTGTTATTATAAGTTTCATTGTAAAATTAGTCCTTAAATAGTCAAGCCTTTAAAGTGACCTGGTAGGATCAGTCTGCTCCAGAATAAAACTCTTTTAATAATAATTTAGCTTCATCAACACTTTCTGCAATAAAGTTACTTTTATTTATTTTAAGTCTTTCCTGCCTCTTAACCTGTATAACTTTCAACATTTAATTTAAAAATGAACCTAAAATAGTTTACTAGCTTATCCATAGTTTATACAGCAGCCAAAAGCATTCACGTGCACTAGTTTACTGAATTAAAATGATGAAAAGTGTAGCATTTTTGAGTTAGCATGCTCCAGCATATTTATTTTCAAATTGAAATTTAAAGAAACCCAATGGAAAAACAAGCCTTTGATCCATATGCGTGCTTGTTGGACAATGAAACCCATAGCAGAGAAAAATCCTAGAACCTACTGTGAAGATGATAGATAAGACAGATTACACAGATGCTGAGATCTGATGAAAATACCTTTGTATACCCTACATCAAACTACCAAAGATATTTCATGACACTCGCCTCTTCTAGTCTTCAAAAGCTAAAACTTCCAGTCGCTGCATACAATCATTCCTACAAGCATCAGCCAGTATTTTAGGGTGTTCCCTTTCCCTATTTTTTTTTTTTTTTTTAGCATACCTTCATACTTGGTGGCTTTTACAATCACCTACTCCTTTCCAAATTATTTTTTTAATTGAACACAGCTACCTGGCTGTGGCCACCCTGGACATTGAAAGGGTAGGTGCCTTACTATGAACCTCCTAAATACTTTTTGTCTTCAACTTCTTCTGCAATAAAACAATGTTTCTATAATTAAACAATGCTTTTTGGGGGCATAACACATAGGAATAATCAAAGAAAAGGTAGAAGAATTTTATTAATTTTCCTCATTTTTGGATGAGGTGGTGGACTGTTAACCTGGGCAGTTACAGCCAGGTGGAGTTTTGGAGTTGTCTATTTGACAAAACTTTGCTGAGCACGATAGCTTATACTTGGATAAACAATGTCTTCCAAAATACATCCAGACTTCACATGAAGGCTTTAAAATATGGCATCATATATGCTGTTTCTACTAGTCTCTGCATAAACTGATAAAGAGAAGGGTACCTCAACAGTACTGAACACTGAGTACTCCTATTACTACAATTCTCAAATGAACTTTTGATGTGGCTGTTTGCTTGTCCCCAGCAAGTCTCACATTTTTAATAAATTGAATAAATCTACAGGCTAGTAGTAGAAATAAATTTTTGAAGAATCACCTGTAGACTCTAGAGACTGCTCTCAATCTTAATATAATTGTCAGCAGAGTTCCTTATTGAGTACAGTTTAAAGCATTTCTGGAAATCCATCAGAGGCCCAAAAATACTCTGAGAAAAAAAAAGTGGAAAAAGAAATTCTGAGCAAAAAACTGAGGACAATGGACGTTGCTATTTATAAGGGCCATTACTTAAAAAGAAAAGAAAAACAAAAAAGTGGGCTGCAAAAGACACTGTAGCCTTACATATTAATAAAGATTAATAAAGAACATTATACTTGATTAATGAAAGTTCAATTTATTGTACAGTTCAAAGTTTCAAGTACTGTTTATCACATATGTACTAACAAAGACATTTTACATGTGCTTGGATAAGACCTAAATAAATATTTGAACCTTTCATTTCTTATTATAGGGAAATGAAGCAAGTTTACTAGTTTATGATACTCAAGTTTTCCATTGATCTAAAGGCAGTTACACTAATTTGCAAAGCATCCTACTATCACACAATATGATATAAAATATCTAATAGAAAATATGTTCAAACAGGAATATTGATTATGGCTACTAAAGCACAGAATATGAAGTTTCAAACGTGTAAAAGCGAATAAATTTTCTCAAAGATTTCTCTGAACATCTGCACATATTAGTGATTTATTGTGCCCTTGGAAGGACAAAACTGTGATTTGATTGAAATGGTGTCTCTTTCTTTAAAGAAAGAAAATTATCATGGAGCAGAATATTAATCATGTTTTACCCAACAATTGTTAGCTTCATTGGTATTTTGCCTATCACCAATCTTTGAGACTTCAAAGAGATGACAAATTATATACCATTGATTCCAGTTGTTGCCATTTGTAACTGACACATTGCGAAGGTAGAATTAATCATTTGATTGATAGAAATTTGTTTTAACAATGGGATTTCAAGCTGGGTTGTCTCTGTTTTCCTTGGAATAATTTTGGTTTACCTTATAAACTGTTTTTCATGCCAGCAGAAATAATTTACAATTTAACATTGACTCTCCTCTACTTTTATCTATATTCCATAGTTTTCTTCTACTGACTTTCTTTGTTTTCTTAATCTTGATCATATGAAATTGAACATAATATCAGTGTGGAATAGAGTGACATACCCATAAAAATTGAGACTTTCTTTTAAGAGTTCTTACTTCCCAGAAGTTCAGTTCTTTCTTTCTTTTTGTCTTCCTGTCCTTCAATGCCTAGTGTGTCAACTATTTCCAGCAGCTATTCCATAGCCATGTCATATAAAGTCCTTCTCAGGGAAAACAGAGACCCTTATATTTTTGCTTAGTCCAAAAATTAACAGTAATTGACTTCTGAAAGCTTTTCTCTGTCAGGACCTTATCTTCTGGGATGCTTTAAAATCATTATTATAAATAATAATTTGGCTGCCTAGGTTGAGCTCAAATGAAAACCCTGCTAGCATTCCCTTAGTGTTCTGAAGAATTCTGAGTATTATTTTTAAGAAGCTCTTAAATGAAACAGTTCCTGCTATGCTTCACTACTGTAAATGGGGTGATTTGGCATTGAATGTCTGTGATACAAGTTCAGACATGATCAGGTAATTAACTCAGGGTAATTAACTCTGAAGAATTTGAGAAGTTCTTCCACAATAATTGGTTTCAGTGTGTTTGAGGAAAAATAGGAAATCTAAGTGGAACTTGGGGCAATATAGCTACAGATCCAGTAGTAGCAAATATTGTGTGGGGATTACACACATGAATAACAGCCAGACTGCTCCAGAAGTCGGAAAAATGAGAAGTGTCATCTTTAGATGGCGCATTGTCTCCACCCTGAGAATTCAAAGTCTACATAAATAGAGATGAAGTATATCTGCTTTGTTTCAAAACATGGCTGAGGCACAAATTTCAGAGACAAGAAGACTGTGCCCACTAATAGTCCATCTCAAGTACCTCTCCTGGTGCCAATGTCAGCAGAGCTGTTAGGAAGAGAGAAGTCTCCAAAGTTTGCAAACAGATAATCTTCAGATCTACCATTTCAGGTCTGCTTCCGTAGTGGACACTCACTGAACCTGAGTTTGGCTTCCCCCTTGAGGTTTGTCCATGGGTCTGTAAGAATCACAGGCGATTCATTAACACAATTTCAGAATTAGAAAGAGCTCACCAATTTCTTATTCAGAAAGTTTTGCACAGATAGAGGTATTTCTAGGGCTACTGGATTTTTTTTTTGCAGAGTGATTTGACTTCCCAAATCAGCAAATCAGAGCATTATATAGCTGAAAAGTTACACAACCTCTACCTTTTAAAAACCAAAAATAAAACCTACCAAAAAAAAAAAAAAAAAAAAAAAAAAAGGAAAAAAACCAACCAATCAACCAAACAAAAAAACCCCAAACCATAAAACACCAAAAGAAACATTAACCATTTTCTTAGTGGAGATAGTCAACTGCCAGTTTTGGACTCTTTCCTTATTAACATTCAGTTGGTATGTTGGAGAACATGAACTTGAGGTTTTATTCCAAACAGCTCAAAAAGAAGGAGATTACTTGATCTTTTCAAAAATCAGCTGGTATCCTATGCCAAAGCTTACCCAGTAGACTTCTATAATATAGCACAGGCAAGTTGGATTTGGAAAGTAACACAGAGAGCCCACAGGCCTCTGGCAATAGGCCAGGGCTTGAATGTGAAGTGCAAATTTTTCTATTGCGGGGGGGCCGAGGGGGGGGGGTTAGAGAGAGAAGAATAGAGTGCTTTTCTTGGTTACATATAAACACAATTAATTGTAAATTCTGTACATCTGTATGTGATATTCTGTTTACAAATAACAGCTTGGTTTATAAGAGGTGTGGTTGTCATTTGTATTCAAACAACTTTACTAGTTTCAGTATTGATTCAGAACAGAATCTATTCAATACTGAGTACAAATATATACTTTGGTGAGGAGACAATAGAGTAAAACAGAGTCTCTAAAACCAAAATGATGAAAATCTCTTTATTAAAAGAACTATAGAATCATGGAGTCATAAATTCATAGAATCATGGAATAGTCTGCGTTGGAAGGGGCCTTTAAAAGCCATCTAATCCAACCCTCTGGAATAAGCAATGACATCTTCAGCTAAATCAGGTTCTCAGAACCCTGTCAAACTTAACCTTGAATGTTTCCAGGGATGGGATATTTACCATCTTGCAGGGCAACCTGTTCCTGTGTTTCATCACCCTCATTGTAAAAAATGTCTTCCTTGTATCTAGTCCGAATCTACCCTCCTTTAGTGTAAAAACATCACCCCTTGTGCTGTTGAAAGCAGGCCCTACTAAAAGGTTTGCCACATCTCTCTTACAAGCTCCCTTTAGGTACTGAAAGGCCACCCTTAAGGTTTCTCTGGAGCCTTCTCCTCTCCAGGCTGAACAAGCCCAGCTCTCTCAGTCCGTCTTCATAGCAGAAGTGCTCCAGCCCTCTGACCATTTTTGTGCCCCTCCCCAAATTGCTCTAAGAGGTCCATGTTTTTACTGTGCTGAGGACATTAGAGCTGGACACTGCACACCAGGTGGGATCTTACCAGAGAAAAGTAAAGGGGGAGAATCCTCACTCTATCTGCTGTTGGCCCTCACTAAAATGAGATCCCTCTCAGTTTGTCATGTCATCCCACAGCTTGTCACGGGCAAGCCTGATACTGTTCCCCTCTCCCTTCTAGTCTAGTTTAAAGGTCTGTCAGTTACCCAAGACTCTCTTCAACCTCTGAGGAAGATATGCCTCATTTCATAGAAACCATCACATTACCAAAAAACCCAAAACTGTGGCGGTGATGCAAGTCATGGAGCAATGCATTAATAGACTGTGTCCATCTATTTCTTCCATTGTTGCTGCTTGCAACTGGCAGTATAAAGGCAAAAACTTAACTCTGCTGCAGATGCCCTTATCAACCATCCCAAGGCCCTGAAATCTCTTTGATTGCCCTTGGACTACATGTCGCAGCTGCATGGCCACTCACATAGTAGAGAAATAATGGGTAATAGTCCAAGGGTTGTACCATACTAGGAAGTTCCCTAGCCATGTTCTTAACCCCAGGGAGGATGCAGAATTCCCTAATACAAGGGTCTCTCTGGCATATTGGTTCCTCTCAGAAGGGAGTCACATACAATTATTACTTGCCTTTTTTATCTCGTGGATGTAGTTGTGATTTGGAAGCAACACCATTCTGACCTTGGCAATACCTCTAGTGTAGAGGAACCATCATGTACAGCATCCATTGACTGGTCTTCCATATCCAGAGCCTCATATCTGTTGTACATGGGCACCTGAGTAAACAAGTTGGGAAAGATGGGGCGGCTTGTCTGCCACCACAAGCATGAACTTGTCTCCATTCACGCCATTCCTTTAGCTGCTGCTTTGAACCTGGAGTGAGGAATAAACCAGAAAGGTCAAATTAGTAGTGATGGAGGTTTCTCACAGGAAAGAATCCCCACAAGTATGACTTTTCACCTAATGGAGTCAGAAGGCTGGGTGGGTGACTCATTTTCTACCAACAGACTTGTGAAACAGAAAATAGTCCTAAAATATAATTAAATGAGTCCTAAAATATGATGAAATGAGAATCAAGAAGGAAAAAACAATTAGGAATAAGATTTTAAGCATACTTTTTACCTAGAAAGGGATGCTTAAAAAAAAAAATCTCCTTATTCTTGTCCTTGCGAGATTAATAAAATGCTTTAAAAAGTGCTTTTGGCCTTTAGCATTAAAAGGTCTGCCTCTGAATAAGAGAAAACATTTCCCATAGCTATAAGAACAGTACATTTATTCCAGTATTAAAGAAAATGGGTTTTCTCAAGCATGGAACTTTTTACTTCCACATCAAAACATAGTAAACACCAATTTTTAGCCCTCGGCACATAATCCAGAACTCTTTTTGTATTTGGAACAATAAAAACCAGTATAGTGTCTTAGAAAATGTGCTGGGACATTTTAAAGCAAAATGCCATTTCTATTAAGCAATGTTTTTAGAAGGGGGAAAAAAAAAACCCCACAACCATAAAAACCCCAACCAGGCAGAGCAGATGAAGGCACTGCTTTGCACAGTTCTTGTAGTAAACCACAAGACTCGGAGATGTACAAACCCTTTGGTGACAGAGGGTTTCCATGGCTTGTAGATGCAATTGGTGTTACAAATTCATGACAAAAATGCATCACACAGAGTTAACCTTGTAGGTATGATTGGAATGAACCACACAGTGCTTTGTCATAGCCCTTCTGTCTCTCTCCAGAGAATTACAGGGAGCTAAACCTTTTCCTCTATATCAATATAAGAAATATCCTGTTATTCTATGACACGACTAAGTGATATGCACATAATTTTCAAACTGTGCTTCTTTTTCCAACCTTTGTGGTGCTGTGAAATTCAAGGACAAAAAAAGATAACCTGGTCTGCTGCCAACAAAAAAAAAAGATAACCTGGTCTGCTGCCAACAACTATGCAGTTTAAGAAACTTTCTGAAACAGGCACCTACAAAATCCTTTTTGTAATAAATGGGGTCCTTTCTAAGCTCATCTTTTTATTTTTTTTTGTAAAACAAAGTTAATCTCTGCTATCTCTTCAATACATTATCATGCCACCCAGCTATCGCATTTATTTTTAGTCCCTAGATTAGAAAGACTTGTTTATAAAACTGTAAAGAGTTGTGAAGTGTCTTAGTGTTTAGTCCCAAGGAGTATGCTTTCCATATAGCATAAACTTTACCACCCACAAAGACACCTTCTACCTGTACCTTCTACCTGTGATGTCATATATATGCTTGTAGCTTTGATGGAACTGGGCAGATGAACTAATTCAGATAATGTTACTATTTATCTAAGTCTAGTCAAATGCAGATGGAACAGATACGTAAGTGATCTTACAAAGGATCTCTGATGAAGTGGAATCAGCTATCAGTTGAAGAGGCATCAAATCAGATGAGTGACATTCATTCTCCACAGCAAGTAGTCCAGCATAATGATGCAAAATGCAATAATAGCTTGGGAATTAGAACAAGGATTGTAAGTATACCTGATTTCTACTCCCGCTTCCAAGCTCAAATGCCTTGAAGAAGTCATGGGTGTTTTCCATTATCAATGCTGTGTGCTAACTTTGCAACCTAAATTAGGCACCATACATTTTGAAGGATTTGAGTACCAGAACTAAAACCAATGAGAGGGCTGAAAACTTCATCTTTTTGATAAACTGATTGTCAGTCACCAATGTATTGATTAGAAGTCTGTGTTTTGACACACAAGTTTCAAAATATTGTGCTCAGTTTGCACATAATATGAAAGGTTGCAAGGACTCTTCTGCAAACCACACTTGAATATTCAAGACTGCAAAAATGTGAAAGTCTCACCTCAGTTAGAAATATTTTCAATTTCCACAAGAAATATTTCTTACTTTTCTGTTTTTTTTTTTTTTTTTTATTTTCCACAACTGGGTCATCAAATGCTTTTACTCTTACAAACTTTTTTTCCTAAAAAGCTGCAGCATCCCTTCTGACTACAGCAGAACACTTAATTGGGCCTTTACTTTTTTCAGTGCAACTACACTTGATGCTCACCTGTATGTAATGTTTTTAGTCAGTCAGAGCAAGGTCTTATCAGCACAATAAGGAATGTCATCTATAGGAAAGATTATATCACAAAACCATAGGATTTCTGGGTCATATTGTCAGCTCAAGTATGGAACTTGCAGTTGGACAATTAATTTTATTTTTTCCTTCATTAAGTGTGGATAACTTTACAAGCAGCATCAAGTACAACACAGTTACAGACCTAATGCATTTATACTCTGTGTGTACTACCTTGTACATGAAGGCTTATGAAAAATTCAAGCTTTTATGGCTGCTCCACTGGGATAGGATAAACTGTCCATTGATCAGATTTTCTCTAGTTAATTCTCTGTAAGACAATATCTTCCCTAAAATACTGTACATTTGGGGGGAGTAGAGTAGCCAGACAGCTTCTTCAGTGAAAGCTAAGAACAAAAGTTTTCTGAGCAAAGATCTACATCGACAACAATATTATCTAAAATCTTGTTAGCCTTTTCCAGAGAGCTATGCAACCTTCCCAGGTTTACTCACTTCTGGGTTCTGAGGTCTGGGAGCCCTGAGTCTGGCTCCTTACTTAAATGGTTGTGAAATTTACAGCCAGTTTAGCTGCAGAATTTCTCTTGACCCTTTAATGAGCTAGTCTGGTGAACTCAGCAGAGGATCACAAGCAGAGAACATAAATGAATAGCTTTTGATTATTCTTGGAGTTTTGGTAGAGGGCTATTTATCTCAAGCCATTTTTTTGCTTTTGTCTTTGCTTCCTAATAGCCTTCTTGACATTTTAATCAAACAAAGAGCATCCTAGTGATTAGGCTATGCATGAAACAACTCCATTTCTGCCTTTATTAATATTACCAAATCTATTTATTCTTATAATTCACAGTATGTGAGCAAGGAGAGCAAAATATTCTCTGCTTATGGAAACACTTGGCAAGCACTGACCCTGAAAGCCCTATTTTTATTGTGAGGAAAAGCCACTAAAAACTCGGTTGAGATATTTGTCTACAAGACTAATTTTTTTAAGCTCTGATTAAATAACTTGAATAATTCAGACTAAACAAACAATACTTTTACATATTTTGAAAAATACATTAGGATACACTTCAACTTTACTCTTAATGTTAGTGCTTAGAAAACACCTATGTATCTTCTCTTCAGTAATTTTTATTACTAAGAAGAGAGTTGTCAAACACATAGCCTACGAGAAAACACTAACAGGTGGAATGGAAAAAGCATCCACATGGGATATTTGTCATATTCCCCAGTAACCAGAAACCAAATTAGTTTATAAATCTGACCTCTTTCTTATGTCAGTTAAGAGCTCCATATTTTGCTGCTTTAATAGGCATTCTGTGGAGTTGGTATCCTGCTGGGGTCTGTACTCATGTAGAGAAGGAACAGAAAGAATAAAAATTGATGTGCAAATTTCCCAGTGTCTTGAGTTTTAATGTCATGACCTATCTGTACTGTACATTTTCCAAGTACTGCTGTATTTTCTTCCAGTATGCAGGACTTAATATACAACATAATCTAAAAATTCAAAGAAAAGGTATTTGTCAGAAATTAGCAACTATAAAGTACTAAATTTAATATCTCCTGTCCATTTGTAGGCATTCTTGAAAACTTCTAAAAACCCAAAATATGTATCAAAGTATATTTATTGAGGAATTTGGAATATTATTTCCCTAAATTCATTATAAAGAAATATCAATGTTAAATTAAGCACGTTTACTAGCAATCATCCAAATAAAAATACATAGCACACATCTCATGTAAGTTGTGCCTAGCATGCCTCTGCAGACCCAACTGATATTTTTGAATTAAACATGGCAGAAGGATAGCTAGTGTATTACCAGAAATTTTTCTGCTATTACAGAGATGAACAGGGTACAGAGAAGATGCCTGTGCTATGGAGAAGGCAATTTGGACATACTGTTAGCCTGTAACTGGAAAAGGCACATCTACGACAGGCAGGCTGGCTGGGCTGGAGATTGTCCACGTGAGGTTCATGCAATGGCTGTACAAATCCATGCTTCTAACTCTCCTGCTACTATCAAATATTATACTTTTTTTTTTTTACTTTGGAAAGGACATGTCTCTCTAGGGCCAGCTGTAGTCCATTGTTTGACTCTCTAATAGGTCACCACAGTGAATGTTCTCTTCTGTCCAGAGCTTCTGACAGAGTCCTTCCAGCAACCATTGCTCCTGTTTTGCTCCTTTGGAGAGTTCTTATGATGTCCCTTTCCTTTGTCTTCTATTACAACTGTGGTTTCTACAACCACAACACAGCTCCAGGATCTTACACCAATGAAAGCACAACTCTCCATTCTCTGAAAGCAATGATAATATCTCAGAAATTCTTCTGAATATTGTGCTCTGAGAAAGGAGGAAAGCTCTTCCATTTCATTTAAGTAATAAAGTTCAATCTTAGAGAGTCCTGTGGATTTTTTTGGGTTTGTTCTTTTCGGTTTGGCTGCTTGGGGTTTTTTTGTTTGTTTGTTTGTTTTGCATAAGCTTAAATCCAAAGAGACATATGTCTTTAAGTCTGGTTTCTGAGATCAATCATTTTCTGCCAAAATGCTCCCTTTTTCAAAGTTGGTTAGGATCAGATGCTTCTGAAAATAGACCTGTGCTGACCAATTATTGCTGTTATATAAGCTTTAGTACTTCTTTAAAGACTGAGCCTGTAAAGAATTTAATTTGACAAGCTGAATCATACAAGATCATATATGATGGATTTCAACCTAAATTGCATCTGACCATCTGTACACAGCAGAAGAACACATCTTTATGGAATTCCTCATGTATTCATTTTTTCTTTTTGCAAATATATTACTTCATACTGTACTTCAAGAGATTTATTTTGACAGAGATATGTCTTCTGTGTTATGGCTTTTAAAGTGCAGAATGGCTGAACTATAAAAAACTCTTTCCTAACAGCACAAATTTGTGGTGGATTATGAAGAATCAAAACAAGTCATTATTTGCTATATTGTCCTCTTGGACAAGGATTTTTAAACGCTGTCATTACCCCTAGTCTGTACTGCAGCAGTGGACAAAATTATAAAATTGCTTGCTTGAATCGACTAACTCAAGTAATATTTCTACAAACAGAATTCTTTTAGTGATTCTCCCTTAGATATAAAATATATCTAGTTTATACCCTTTTCCCCCAGTAAGATGATTCATTTCCACGACTGTATAATATCCAATAAAAGCTTAGGTAAGGTGAATCTCAATTTCAAACAAAAAAGGACTTGATGTTCCCTGTAAAATTCAGGGGGACAGAGTTTGAGATGGTCTGGCAGCTTTTCTAAATGTCACAATGACAGGTTTATTCATATATTCTGGGAAACAGTGTGTATTAGGTTCTGATTAATCCTATACTAGACCTCTCTCTCTAGTCTCTCACATGGCTAGATGGGAGATATGGAACAGCTATTGAAAAAAACCTTTGAATCAAAGAGCTACAAAATGAGTTTCTAACATTTGAGTGAATATCTGACTTCATTTAAACACTTTTTTTTCTGTAGCTTCTCATTCTCCTGATACTGATTAAATTTAAGACCCTTTTTTCTCAAATTAATGAGCTTCTAAAAGAGTTTCCACACATTTTAATGTGCATGCGGATACATTCTGAAGATATGAAAATAACTACTAAATATTTTCTGAACTGTTTCTGGATCTGACAAAATAACTCCCTAATATACTTGTACAGTTATCTGCAAATGCACCAACTCCTACTTTTGAAAATGAAGTGGACAGATTTCCCTGTGTGTAGGAGTACCTTTCTCTTTGATAGAGTCCTTCCTACCCATTAGGGATTGATCCATAACTTCATTTCAGTCTGACAGCTAAACTGTTCTTTATACTCCTTTCTCAGTTGCACCTGCTCCAATTTTCTTTACATACAGATGAACATTCATGAACTTTTCCTGAGCTTGTAATATTTCCCCAATTATTATTTCACTCTGTTTCCCAATGAGGTAAGAAAAGTCTCTGCATTGTGTTCATGAGATCTGGAGTGGCTGATACTTCTACAGTTTGGGAGAGAACTGTAAATTACATGGAATATTATCTGTAAATTCCTTTGACCATCAATAGAGAGAAAGAGGCTTTTCCATAGTTTTCTAAAATGGGTCATAAAATAATTTCTCTGGTTTTTTATTAGACATAAGAATGCTTGTTTTTGCACTTCAGCAGGTTATTGGATTCTCTGCAGATCAGTGGGGTATAAAGTGAAATGCTATGCATGACAAAATTTAATACCAGTAATAGGATTATGCAACAAATACCAATTAATTTGCTTGATCTTCCTCGTGGCCTTTGAACCTGCCTTTCAAGCTATGTGTTGTGCTCTATTTTGGCAGTTTGTTTGCCTGGCAACAATAGTGAACTGGACAGTAGAACTACCCAGTGAACAAGCAATGAATGTCATCTATCTGGACTTCCGTAAGGCCTTTGATATGGTCTCCAGCAACACCCTTCTCTAAATTGAAGAAATACGGATTTGATGGATGGACTGTTCTGTGGATGAGGAATTGGTTGAATGTTCTCATCAAAGGAGTAGTGGTCACTGGCTCAATGTCCAGATGAAGATAGTGATTACTGCTCTCCCTCAGGGGTCTGTGCTGGGACCGGTACTCTTTAAAAAATCTTCATCATAGTGGGATCCAGGTGCACCCACTGCAAGTTTGCAGATGACACCAAGCTGAGCAGTGCAGTTGACACCCATGCAGGATAGGATTCCATGCAGGGGGACAGGGACAAGTGCGACATGGAAATGTCCTGAAGTTCAACAAGGCCAAGTGCAAAGTGCCACACCTGGGTCAGGGCCATCCGCTGGTATCAATACAGGCTGGGGGATGAATGAATTGAGAGAAGCCCTTCAGGAGAGGGACTTGGGGGTCCTGGTGAACAGAAAGCTCAACATAAGCTGGTAGTGTGCACCAGAAAGCCAGCCATATCCTGGACTGCACCTAAAGAAGCGTGGCCACCAGGTCAGGCGAGGTGATTCTCTCCCTCTTCTTTGCTCTTGAGAAATCCCATCTGGAGTACTGTGTCCAGCTCTGGTGTCCTCAGCACAGCAAAGACCTGTTGGAGCAAGTCTGGCATAGGGCCACAAAAATGATACAGGGCTGGAGGACCTCTGTTATGAGGACAGGCTGACGGAGTTGGGTTAGTTCAGTCTGGAGGAGGGAAGGCTCCAGAGAAACCTTACTGCCACCCCTTTAGAGGTTTTAAACTAAAGGAGGGTAAATTCAGACTACATATAAGGAAGACTTTTTTTACAGTGGGGGTGGTGAAATACTAGAACAAGTTGCCCAGCAAGATGGTAAATACCCCATCCCTGGAAACATTCAAGGTTAAGTTGGACAGAGCTCTGGGAAATCTGATCCAGCTGAAGATGTCATTGCTCATTGCAGAGAGGTTGAACTAAATGACCTTTAAAGGTCTTTCCCAATCCAAACTCTTCTATGATTTTATGACTATAAACTAACATTTTTCTGAGATTCACCTGCTTAAAAAGGGGGTGGGGGGTGGGGGGGGGAGGAATTTAACAAAAGGGTAATCACTGATAATTAATGGCCTTTCCAAACACTAGCTCTACTCTGATAAGAAATTATTATGATGCCTAGCCAGCCACAAAATGCCACTTTTAGGTATTTTGATAGCAGAACTCAATAATTTCAAGTTCTGCGTATATGATGTACAGCTCCCTGTTAACTTGAAATTAACTTGCTTTTCCTCACTGATAATCAGGAAATTACAAGAGCTAAGCATTATTACTACTATAGAAAAAGAAGCATAAAATAAGTGTCTTTCTCAAATTTGCATTTGAAGAATTTAGTTCTCTACTTTTGGTCATATTTGCATGCCTTCTGTAACCATAAATTTTTTAGATTTCCTGGCAGAAAAAAAATCACTGTAACATACAATAAAATAAAGATTAGATTTATATTGAAAAATGTAGTATATAAAGAAAAAAAGGTCAGATACATCACAGATTTTTACCTGGTCTATATTTTTCTGTCTATTGAGCTGAGGATCTAAGTTTAGGTCACTCAAAGCCATAAAATTGAGGAGAAAGAAAAACCCTTCTATGTTTCTACAAGGCTTCTAAACTTCTGTGCAGAAAACTCTTAATGCACTTTATAGTCTAGCTCTATCAAGTCAGGAAAACCAGGATGACAGTTTCAACAGGCACACTTCAGGCTCTGGAGTTAGATATCTGAAAGCAGGACAATCTCCCTCAAAGTCTCAAGAAGGTTCCTTTGTTGAAAGGGAAGTAATAAATTTGAAGATAAGCTCCCACTCTATTTTTTCAAACAATTAATTATGAGTCAATCTTGTCCTTTAAGGAAAAGAGTAACGTGGTGTTTAATGCACCCTTCCCAAAGAGTCATGAAGCAAGACTCATGTTTGACTCATTTTCTCTGAAATAATTTAACCCCACAAATTCTATCAAAATCACTAGGACTGCTAGTTATTTAGTTTTGTGGAAGGCAAAGAAGGAAGTGAGATACTTCAGACCTTATCTTGGAGGTGTTTCAGTGTACATAAAACTATAAAATAACTGTGGGGAACCGGGGAGGGGAGGGGAGGGGAGGGGAGGGGAGGAGGATTCCCTGCCTTGCCAATAAAAGCATTTACTCAAGGAAAAGATTTGTATATTGTATGCCTATTTTAACCTTTTAAAATCTTGCTAAAAATGTGCCAATTAGTATTAACTCTAATGTATGACAAATATGGCACTATGAAATGGAATCAGGTGGATAATAAATTTCTTACAGATGGTGAAACTACCTTTTTATGAGTTCATTGAACAGCAATACTAAAATTGCAGAGGAAAAGAAGTACCGAGTCTTCTGACAAGTAAGATTATAAAAAAGCAGCTGCCCACCTTTATATCAAAGATATTTATTCTGTAGTGTACCAGAAATACTTTCTAATTCTGCTATTTTCCACAAATATGAGTCTCCTATTACTCAGCACAGTGGAAAAATACATGCCTACATGTTCTACAGTGGCATATCTATGACGAAGAATTCAATCAGAACAGCGGCAACTAAAGAAAAAATGTGACTCAAAATATGGTATGTATTTATACCTCATGAGATACTTTGTTGTAGGGGCCCCCAGTGTATCGGTTTTTGAAACATGAGACAGTATTTCTGCATAGTGGTGTGACATGCAGCTCTATCAGCTTTTAGAAGCACTTCAGTGCACTGCCTGGTAGACCCACACTAAGCCAAAATTATCTTTGGCATAACTGATTAATTATACTATACTTAGTGTTTATCTCAGTTATGCCCATGCAGGGAAGCAAGTCTTCTAGAGGAAGTAGAAAACCCCACTATTTTTAAGAAGAAATAGCCCTAAAGAGTTTGCCAAATCTACACATGACGGAAAAAGGGAAATAATGTTCTTAAAAAAAAGTTTCAGGAGAGAAGATGTCTATTTTTTTTTTTTTTTTTTTTTTTTTTTTTGTCTTTTGTCTCCTAGACCAACCCATAACACTGACCCAAATTTTCTCAGGCAAAGATTTTCATGATGCAATACATCACTGCCTCTAAGCAGCATGTTTATGTCCCCAGTGTCTCCTGTGCATTTAAACTCAGCTTCCACTCCTCACCCCAAAGTGCCCTTCACAGTGTTCTGGTCTGTCACCTGGGAAAGAGGCAGAGCCATGCCATGGCTGTCTGACCTTCCTGCGTGCTGATTGATCAGACAGCTGCAGGTTCCACTTGCTTGGTCACTTGTTTCCAATGGGGATTGACAATGACCAAGTTTTCCCTGCCTGCCCCTCAAGTTAAGCCTCTGGCATCCACTTACAGAATGTATTCCCCTCTGTTTAAAACTTAAATGGAAATCACCACAAGTTAGACTGACAGATGGGCAATGTGATCATGTGACAGGTGGGCAAAAATACTGTACAACCCAGCACAAAAGAGAGTCGAGAGGTAATTTGGGAGTTGGCAATTTCTCTTTTGTATGACATTCATCAATTCACTGTCTCTTATGGCACAAATAGTGATTCTAGATGCTGGAGTCCCAGAGAACTCCTAATCTGGGCTACTTTTGTATTACAAGATTGTTCTTTTAAGAAGACAAATTGAATTAAGTTCTTTACAAAGAAAAAGGAGAGAAAGAGAAGGTCATGTACGGTAAGACACTACCAGGATTGCAAAAATGCTTAAACATGTTTGGAAAATTTTTAAACAGATTATAGCCTGTTGATCAAATTTGATAAAAGCTCTGATCTGTTTGATTTGTTGACTATAACCAGTGCCTGGGGATATCTTTATGTAATAGTCCATTTCAGGTTGTGGAAATTCAGTTTATCAGATCTTCTGGAAAATAGATTTTAAATAATCAGTTTTGAGGACCTGCCGACTCTCTCTTTTGTACTGTGTAAGCATCACTTAGTTTTGGCTTTTAGTCCATCCTCTTTCTGGCCGTCCTTTCTATGATACACAGAGATTAACATGTCACAGTAGGAAACAAAAAAGTTTGTTCTTTTTAAGAAAAAAAAAATTTAAAGTGTCATTCTGTCCCTTAATATAAAATTCTTATTTTGTCTTCTTTGTCCTCTTTGAAATTTACATCAAACCTATCAAAATGTGTATCAGACAATGAAGGAAAAAAAATACTAAACAGAAAAATTTCCCAGCCCATCTGCAAAACCTGATGCACTGATTAAGACATGCCACTATGGTGTCTCCTTTTTTTTTTTGTTATGTTACAAAGTACAGAATTTACATGCAGTTTCTATGTTGCATTTTAGATATTTTAGATATTCAAAATTATTTTTATGCAATGAAAGAACTATTAAAAACAACATGCTATGTCTAGAACCAGTTTCCACTGCTGAAATCAGTGAATTAGGTTACCCTGGATCACTCTGAAATAGTCTCAAATATCTTTAATGGTATTATAGTGCCAAAACCTATTGAAATTCTGTGGGTGTTTTGTAGTTAATCTCTCTTGAAAGTGTGAAAACTAATCTCATTGTCTTTTGTTCTAATCCAGTGCAGAGATGTCGCCCTTCTCACTAAGATTACCAACTTCTTTATCAATACCTATTCATTGTATTCCCATAAAATGGGTTAGTAACTACCTTATACACAGTCAAACTTATATATCAATTTAAAAAACCTTCCCTAGGGTCATTCAATGATTGAAGACTGGTCTTTTGACTGACAGTTTCTTTGTGCAGCTAAGTAACTACACTTACTCACCAACCTTAAATTCTATTACCCATTCAACGGTGGCTTTTCAGTGATAGCCAGTTGCACTGACTAGTTCTAGTTTCAGACAAATAATTGCAGTTGGAAATACCTGTTAGGGTATGGTCGGGAACCTCCCCTTGCACAGCTCAGGTCTTCTATGGCCATCTCTGAGACATGAATTCATAGAATCATAGAAGCATTTAGGCTGGAAAAGACCTTTAACTGACTCAGTCTCACAGTCTCTCCAGTAACAAGGCTGAGCACCTATTCCTGACAGGCAATTTACACTATATGGAATATATATAGACATATTTATACATCTGTCCACACAAAGAACAGACACACAGAGCACTCACATGAACACAGAGAACCAATGGCTCATCCTGCTTCCAGCTTTGGCTGAGCAGGAAGTCTGGTAGAGGGAAGATTGGCAAGATTCAGGGCAGCTACTGGGCTTACCCACCCAGCCTGACCAGTTGCAGTTTCTGGATCCCAGCCTCCTCAGATGCTGGCACATCCACACACACCACTTAATCCCAAGCCACTCCCTTCTGGCTCATTCAGCTTGATCTTCACTAGTGATCCCACACTCGCTCTCACAACTGCACTCACTCCGGTTGACACCACAGACCCATACACACATGTGGACATAGAGTGAGGAGCCTCTTTCTAGAAAATAAGGAATCTAACAAGGAGACAGGACCGACTTCAGTGATCAGGGCCAGGGCATGGCCAGGAAGCATACTGACCAGCTCCATTACATGTAAATGGACTCTTCTATTCCCTTACATCCTATATTTCCCATACTTGTTTCTTCCCAAATCACAAAAAATACCTCCCTTTTCCACCCTTGTTTCCTCCTTGAAACATGCCTTAATAAATTCTGTGTAATCCCAATATTCTTTCCCCATACTGTGTCCCATACCCCTCAGCAGGAAGTTCCTTTAGTTTTAAAGATGATACAGGGATCTGGTTCTAATGATTCATTGTGATGGGTTTCATATGTGAACAATGGGGCTGAGGCTCTTCTAGGACTGTCCTGGGAGTGGGACAGACAAGATGTTTATTCCTTGGAAGTTGTAATTTGGATTCCCTGTCTGGCATTTTGCTAGTGTTCCACTCTTGGCTTATGGAGATAAACTTGATGGCCTGATGTCTCCCTGTCAACGGGCCTGGGAGCAGACACAGTATATTCTCTGCATCCCAAGTTTTGAAATCCAGAACGTCTGTCTGACACTCTATTCATTGGAGCACCCTGCAAAAATGCCCTAAAATCCTGGTTTCCTTCACTGGCCAGATTAGGCACTTAATTTGGAAGATATTGTCCCATCCATTCCTTGCACTTGTGTTTTCTGGTAGACAGGAAAATAGAGAATAGAAAAAACAACCAAACAAAACACCAGAAAGTTATGTCTGAACTACCTCCTTTTGTAAGGCAAAATAATTTTTCTGGGGAGATATTTCCATATCCTTCTTGTCATGCGCATCCTATTCCTCATCTAGAAAGCTCCTACGCACTTTTCATCAAATAATGCTTTTCATCTGCTAGCATATACCAAGTCTAGTTATGTCAACCCCAATCTGGCAGGGGAGGAGACTAGTAGAGTAATGAGAGGACACTTCTAGAGTTTTATAAGCACTCTTTTTTTCTTCTCTTATGGCTCTTAAAATCCAAATGGCATATGATAATATACATATATCAGGGTGAGTTTGTTGTGGAATAGAGAGAGAAAGCATAGCTCTAATGTCTTCCATGCAGCCAAGGCAAGATTTATTTTTTTCAGTCTGAGGATTTGATTCCATGCTGATAAAAGCCACTGCGCCCACACCCTCCACCTGCTCACCCTCCCACCCTGAGCAATAGGAAGGTACTGAGCTTTCCACTTCATGTGACATGTTTGGTATCTTTCAAGGGTTTGTGTTTTGGGTGTTTTGAGGGAAAAATGGTGTCACTACTTTTCTATCACAAATATGGAAAGTGGTTAAGTTTATTGTTTTCCACTTTGTTGAAGATGCCACTCTATTAATCACATATTCAAACAGATAAAATAGCAGTTCTCACCATCCAAATTTAAAAAAAAAAAAAAAAAGAAGGGATATATTTAACATGGACACTAGTGTTGGGGTGTTAGGAGTTCTCATTCTGTTTTCTTTTTCTCTTAAAGAATTTTCCCTATACATGTTGCCAGGGGGATAAATTACTGGTTGCTTACGAAAAACAAAAGACCTGACCACAGAGGGAGGGGTCCATCTGACTACTCTCTTTCACCTGGGCTTGTGGGCTGTTAGTTCCTGGCATTTGGTTGGAGAGAGAGGCTGGAAGGAATTCGTCAGCACTGCAGACTTCTGCTTTTTCGGCTGCCTTCCTTGCTTCTACCGGAGAAACCGTGGGATTCCCAAGCCCGCCTTCTCTGCCCCACTGGGAGCTGGGCCGTGGCATTGAGCCTTCGCTTTGAGTCTTTGCTACTCTGTAGCCCCACTCACCCTGCCTGCCAAGACCTCCAGGGTTCCCACTGCAGCTCCGGAGTTTGATACATCTCGTCTGCCACCCAGGTTTTGTGCTCATCCCTGCCATTCCAGCCTGCTGTTCCCCAGGGTCCGGCCGGACACCGGGATCGGCTGCCCAGGGGTTTGTGAAGCCTTTGTCCCATCCCTTCCCGGCATCCCAGGCCGCCATTGCCGCGTGCTCCCCGAGCTCGCTCCGGAGCGCCCCCTGCAGCCGCGGGGGAACCATCGCACCTGCCCTGCTCACCGGGAGCCGCCAGCGCCCCTGCCGGCTGCGAGCGGAACTGCACCCGAGGGGAAAGGGCCCGACAGCCGAGAAGGCTGGCACTGGGTTTGTGATTGTTCGCTGTTAGCCATGGTTATTGCTGTTCGTTTGCCTTGTTATACACACACACACACATATATATATATTAGTAAATAACTGTTATTCCTATTCCACATATCTTTGCCTGAAAGCCCCTTAATTCAAAATTATAATAATTCAGAGAGAAGGGGGTTGCATTATTTTTTCATTTCAAGTGAGATTCCCGCCTTCCTTGGCAGACACCTGTCTTTCAAACCAAGACAACTGGTAACCCTTCCTTCTGCAGTTTAACTTTCCCGCTCAAGAATCTAAAAGTGTAACTGTATAAAAAGGAAAGACTATTGAATTACAAGATGGGATTTTCTTGTAAACATCCAATTTAATCCTGCTTCCCAAAGGAGCAGGAACAAAAGTTCTTATTATAAAAGTTGCAGTTTCAACACTGTTTCAACATGGATAGGAGTTGCCTTAGACCAGGACAAAAAACCACCTGCAAAATCTGCACACTGGACAGATAGAATCAACATATTTGAATAATTAGCTCCTTTTTTTAATTTTTGAACACAAAGTTGTCTCCTGATGCCTAGTTTTGGAAGTCTGGAATGCAGACATATACCTCTGAGCCAGTTGTCTAGACTTTTTTTATTATCAATGCTGAGAAGCAGGAACTTTTAGACTGTAATTAATTTGACCCAGTTTAAATGTCTTCCTCATGATAAGAGGAATAACAACTCAGAATTGCCTTTTTTGTGTTGACTATAAAAAAGACTTCAGAGACATAGCTCAGGTGTTGGTGTCTACCTGGTACATGTACAGTACAAAGTCAGATGAAACTTCTCCCAAATGTCTGTTTAATCAAACCATTTTCCACATACGTAGTGCATAAGTACTTCTATCTTTAACACAAGCCATTATTTTTTAAAAAACGGAATGTGATCCAAGTGAAGATGGGATCTTGTTATGCTGGAATGCATGAAGCAGGGACACAATTTTGATATAAAATAAACTAGCTTTTCAACAATTCATACAAAAGTGCTATTTAAAATATGCTAGCCAGGATGAACACACAGGGAAGTTTAATTAGGTCTCTCTTAGACTAGTAAGTTTGATGAGGTTTAAAAAAGAAGAAATTGAATAGCAAGTGGAGATTTTAAACTCTCAAAAGTTACAATTTGCAAGCAAGTCCAGCTAGAATGCCACCCCAATATGGCATAGCAACTTTAAAAAAGTTGGAACTAAAAGTCTGTGCAGAAGCAGATGCCAGAAGTTGAGCACTTGAGAAGACATTGGGCAGGCTCCCATGTATGCAAAGCCCAGATTATCTTCCTTGGAATCTGTCATTTTGCACTCTTCAGACTAAGACAATATTTGGAACAACGGCACTCAGAATGAAAACACCAGAAAATAAACACTAACTTTCTTGGTTTTATTTATATGAAGACAAATAAGCAAGCCAATAATTTATTATGTAAGCTTAGAGAGTTTGGAACTATAATCCTAAACCTGAATGCCTCCATTCATATCTATTTGTTACAGTTATTAACACTAGAATATTTTCATTTGAGTGAAATACTTTGTTGCTGAGCAATACATGCATAAACACTCCAAGTATCAACAATATATCCATGGTTCCATGCATATAGAGGTCACACAGGAGACATTATAATATTTTCAAAAGGGTGTGCATGCTCTGTTTGTACAGTGTTCTGTTCTGAGGCTTCATGTTCCCAGAACTGGGTTGGCAGAGAAGTTCAACAATTGCACTTGCTTTGCAGCTGTTCTTTGGAACAGCTTTTGGAACACCTTTTAGAAAGTCCCATATTTAAGTCCAGTCTCCTCTTTGCTTATGTTTCTTAAATATCAGGCTTCTGAAGTCTGCTTCTGTAGAGCACTTAATTTAATGGAGTATGAACACTCCTGGAGCGTTAAGGATTTAAGCTGCAATTATCACAGGCTGAATGCTGTTTTTCAAAATCCATTTTCCAATTGGCTGGTTGGAATTTCGATAGTGATATTACCATATTCATGCCTAAGTCCCCCATGGAGCACTTATGTCATGGCTAGCCATTTCTTTATCATTTCTAGTTAATGCAACAGGATTCTGTATACATATCAGATGTTTAAAATTCACACAATTTAGAGCATATTTTCCAAAAGACAAGGGTAGAGGTCCCACAGAAGTGTCGTAATGTTTTCCTTTGCTTTTATTCCCAAACCTACCTCATGTTCTGGGAGACATATTACTGCTTAGATGCTGGCAGACACTACCAGTTCAGCCATTCACCTTGCCCTTTCTCACTGCCTCATGATTTCTTTGTCTCAAGTGTCATATCCTCTACAGAGGGGCCACCATTGCAATGGCATTCAGGATAAGTAATGGAGACTATAGAAGAAATTATCACAGCAACATGTGTCAAAACATGTATAGAAGGACTATGCAGAAAGCCCAGCTTCCAGAGCACTCTTCCTTATCTCGTCCTTGGAATCAGGTAGTGAAATGGAAAAATTTCTATTAGGTGTTAAATGGATGCCAACAGAACAGAGACATCTGTCAGAATACTACCAGCTCACAATAATATGATATTTGACTAAAAGATGATTTGAGCTTGAAATCTGCTGTATCACTTGACCTAAAGAGATGAAGATCCATTATAGCCAATACCAGGTTTTCATGTTCAATAAAGATATCAGACCATGCTCTTACACACAAGAAACTTGTTCCGGTTTGGCCAAATTTAGAAATATATATACTCTGAGAGAAGGCACAACCACCCCTCCCCCCACCAGGTTCAGGAAAAAAAAAAAAAATTTCCTCAAAGGAAAGTGAAGAAGATAAAACTATTTATTTAACAAACACACGGGAAAGGAAAATAATGTTAAATGGTAAAATCTTTCGCTGTAGAGGAAAAACCTGGGAAAGTGTTTGAGTCCTCCCTTTGGTCTCCTCGGAGCTGGGGCTTGGCCCAAGGCCAGGCCCTCTGTGCCCGGTGGAAAGTCCTCCCGATGTGCTCTGATGTTACAGCAATCAAGCAGTCCAGTAGAAAAGGGAGAAAATCCGAAATTCCAGAGAAGGAAAAGTTCGACTCTCAGTCTCTCTCCGGAGAACAAGAAGAACCGGAAAAAAACTGGCCAAAAGCTGACTGGAAAAGCTGCAAGCCGGGTGCTTCCTCACTCCCCCCCACTGCCCCAGCTGGAAAAAAAACCTGCTATCTTTATGTGACCTTGAACAAGTTTCAAACTGCTTTGAGAAAGTTTTGCTCAGTTTTTTCTTCCCCCTCTCAGGCTCAGTTCAGAGGCATAGAAAGGCCAATAATTAATTTCTGGGCATAGGCAGTGATATGGGATACACATCATAAGGTCACCCCAAGACAAAACTATAGGTTCCAACTTTACATTTAGAAAAAAAAATCCCTTCCTTATTAATAGCCATTCATTAACTATAACTTAATTTGCATATATTTAAGTAAGTACCTTTGAATTCAGACATCTTCAATCGTTTCAGATGTGAAATTCTAAGATTTTCTTCTTAACCCATTTGACAGCTGCAGAGTTCAATATCCAAATAATGAAGAGCACTTTATGTTCCTCTGAGGATTTGAGATTTTGTTGTGATTTCATAAAATTATTAGATTTAATTAGATTCTAACTATAATGGGCTTTTCTTTGTGAGTAAATTACCTGACAGTGTGTTAACTTTCTGACAATGTATCCAGCTCTTAAAAACTTCTGGTAGCAGTTTGTTAGCATCTCAAAGGGTCCAGTGTTTGACCAGACACCTGTGTGCAGTTCCGAAGATATTCTCCTGCATGACCAATAATTGCCAAACATGAAACATAGTTTCACACATTTAGATGCAAACCACAGTGCTGTGCTATGAGATAGGCAGAATACAGATATTAATCCTTCCTATGTCATAGGGTGTTCTTGCTGATGGTGAACTTTAGTTTCAAAGGCAGTTCTGTGTTTTATCTCTGGGATGCTTTTGCAATTTGTAAGATCTTCCTTTTTTCAAAGATGCAAATCCACTACACCTATGAAAATCTCCATTTTCCAGGGTGGAAGCCCACAATATTGCTCTAATGTACTTAGGAGATGGAAATTCTGATCAGTACCTAAATGTTTTTTTATAAATAATGCGAAAATTAGTACACATATTCCTCTTCTAAATACCTTCTAAATATCACTTGAGGTATACAAATTTGTGGAGGAGAGCTTTGTATTCATACCTGTGTGATCTGTGCAGTCAGTATGATACAGAAGCAGATATTTATAAAAAAATAAAGTGTTTCAGACATTCTGTAGCAAGAACTTGATGACCTGATAAATTCCAGTTTTGGTAATATTCTTCCACTTACTTAAAAAACTACTTTCACTTTCAATTTGAAAAAAAAGAAAAAAAATCACACTGCAGAAGTGTGTAAAATGACTCCTGTCTGCACAAACCTTAGTACAAATCTCTATATCCATGTCCATGATTATGACAATTCATTAAAAGCTGAAAAGAAGTAATGAATGTGATAGCTTTGTGAGAGAGAAATTAGGCTATTTCAGCCCCTTTGCTGGTAAGACAAGGAGAAGAATTAAATCTTGTTATTCTTGCACAGAACATTCTCTTAGCTTGTTTTTTAAGAAAGTGAAAAAAAAAGCTTATTATTATCAAGACATCTGCATCTGTCAGTATTTGATTTTCAGAAATACATCTCTGTTTCTTCTCAAGTTCTCTTTTTTTTTAAACAACTTTTTTACTCTTTGCTCATTCACTGTTCTTTCTTGATTGCCCTTCTGAAGAATGCACCACACTGTCCTTAAAACTGGAAAGAATTGTGGGTTTTTTCCTTTCATTTGAGAAAATCACATACAATTCTCATAAAACACAGAAAACTTCAGTAATGACAGATTTGCATGATTTTCATTTAGGAGAAAATTCCTATGACTCTTTCAACTCCAGTTCCAAAGAGAGACTTTTTATATTGCAGTCTATCTCTCATAACTACTTTGAACTTGTACTGCACAGCAATTAATACAAACTATTTTCATGAGGCAGTTGTTATAATAATTATAATCTGTTTAAGTCCAATATATGGAATCTTGATTTTAAGAAGGAATATGTAAAATTACTTTAGTCTTTATTTTGAAGACATATTTATATTTAGAAGCTAAGATTTTTTTGTCAGCTGCTCTTCTTTTCCTTTCCACTGAAGTCAATAAAAAAAACTTTACTGGGCAGAAATTTGATTATAGTATCAATATCAGTTTTCAAATAAGTCTCATTTGTAAACTGGCTGATGTTACTGGTGCACAAATATGAAAATATTTTTCTGATCAGTTTAGATAAAACCGATCTTCCAAAAATGTTTTTGAATGTGTATTCTGAATCCTGAAAATCTGATGCAGTAAAGATCTTCTGATCTTAGCTTCAGCTTGCATGTGTCCAGGAAGGAGTAACATCTAAGTAACTTATATGAGTACTCAATAATTAAAATCCAAAAATTATTACATTTCTGAAACATTAGCTGTTAAATGGGAAAAAAATTTTCTTATCTTCCTCTCAGAAGGAAATATGTTTAAATTGAGTGTGATACATGGGATCATGTAGCTAGGTACACAGCCTACTCTTAATTTTGTCTTATCTTAGTCTTACAATATTTCTAGAGTAGTATTTTCCTGATACTAAACAATCTATTTTTGATATAAAGTTGTCAAAAATTAAAGGTAAAATTTAAAATAAGATTTTAAAGACTGAGAAAAAAGATTAAACAACATAGAAAAATATTTGATTTCTAGTTAAACTAAGTATTTCCCTTTAATAAAAATGTAGATATTCTTTTACTTAGTTTTGGTACTATGGAAAAACTCTAATTTTGCCCCAAATAAATAAAAATCCATGTCTTTCTAACTGCATTCTAAAAAATAAAAATCTTTCTGTAGAAAAAAATTAAAATGTGTCAGTCCTATAATAGGCTAGAGAATAGAACAGCAATTTTGGTAATGGGATCTGTTTTCAGCTCCCTGCTTTGTCCGAGAAAGATAAAGAATCCAATTCTGACTGTCTTATGATACTGATCAGAATCGAACTGGAAATTTCAGATCTCCTTCAGTAATAGTATTTCAAGCACGTAGAGTATTGTTCGAATTCTCCAGAGTATCTTGCAGTCTTTCATTAAACTGGAAAACAAAAACAAAACCAATACCAATCCAAATTCACTAGTGTTTTTGCCTTGAGACTTTTATTTTTATATATTGGATTATTTAATTTTTATTAGTCAGTGCATATTAACATCAACCAAAACAGAAGAAAATATTTTTTCAGTATCTATATTGTGAAACCTTCAACTCTTTTGCAACTCATTAATCAGTAGAGTCAACAACATCCCAAGTCCTGTTCCTTGCAATAAAACCCCATGTTTTTTGTGTAAAATCATCAAGCAAGTAGGAAGGCTTTGAAACATTTACCTGGTTACTGTTGCTTAGGAAACAAGTATCTCAGTATTAACAGATATTCATCACTGAAGGACCACATTAACTAGCGAAAGACAAGGTGGACTCACATGCATTTTCAACAAAATCAACACTTGGATCATTAGCTTAGTATAATCCTTTGGGGTGTTACTGCCACTCAATTAAAACTTCAGAAATAATAGAGTAGTTAGTGTTGTTATACTACCCCAGCAATGCTGTGGAAAATGATACAGTAAGTTACTTACTGATTTCAATTTTAGTGAAAATGATGGCTCTTGAAATACATGGTTTCAGTGCAAGGAGCTTTTTTTCCAGTTATATAGAGCTAGCTGGCACTAGGAATATTGTGTACTCTGAAAAACAGGTGGATTTTTTTCAGTATATTAATTCTGCAAAACTGTAGTTAATTTCCTTTCAAAATTGATTCCAGTGTCCTCTTTCTACTTTGAAAGGAATATTTATATAAGTAGCATATTTTTGTTTGACTGATTGATTAATTTCAGTGAATGTAAGACAATTGTTTACTTTGGGCTGATGGCATGGGAGATCATGTTCAGATCTGCTCCTTGCTCATGTTAGAAGCTAGAATAAAACAAAGGCACAACCTGATAATAGACTTGCCATATATGAGTAAGGCTATTATGCAGGCTGCTTCAGAAGTGCCAGATTAGTCCATAAATGTTTAAAAAAAAAACCAAACCAACAAAAAGCATGGATTGAAAATGTACACAAATAAGCTACAAAGCTATTGATTTCGAAAATAACCTTTCCAAATTCTATGCAGAGTGTTGGGCACCATGCTCACAAGCATTGCATCCTTCTAATTCCTGAGATGTTACGCACCATTTTCAGTGGTCCTTATCATATGGGTAAACAATACTACAGGCTATCTTAGAGACTGTTTTCCTCTTACCAATCTCACCTGAGAAGCCGTGAAGTTTTTCTAGAATAATGTTTTTTCAAAACTCAAGACTGCTACTGTACCCTTTCTTTGTTGTCCACTGAAAGTGACTTAGTATCCTGCTCTCTCTCACTCCTGTTGTGGCTTTCCCATTTTGTCCATGTCCTATCTGCCTATTACGACACAATCTGCCTGTTAGGATACATGCTTATTCTCTGAATTTAAATTACTTGTCCCCCTCCATCTTCTTTGCTTCCTTTTTTATTCTTAATCCCTCTTTTTTTTTTTATACAGACAAAAATAAAGAAACAAACAAAAACCCCAACACTTCCCCCCCAAAACCCCCAAACATAAATAAAAACCAAACCAACAAAAAACCAACAAAAACCTGCAAACCCCAAACCAGTAGAAATTTGGGTGGGTTAAGTGGTTTGTTTCCATAAATACATCCAGAAAAATACATTGACAGATGTGTGATGTACTACTAAACAAAACCCAAGCAACTCAAACATCTGTTTCTAAGAAACTAGAGCAACATATAATAATTTTTTTTCCTCTTAAACAACACCAGATGAACATTTCTAAAATAATGTACTGTGTAGCAGATACTCAACAGATAGGAAATGCAACAAATGGTTAAAGTCTGTCAAAAATGAAAATAGATTACAAAGAATGTCCAGCAATCATATTTCTGTACTATTTACCTTAAACCTCTGTGTTTACATTAATATGAACATGTATATAATTTGAGGAACAGGTAACGGTTTTACTTTACTAAATCTTCTGTGATTCCTTAATAGAACTAAATTAAGTAACATGAGTGGATATGAGACATTTATGCTACTTGAAAAAGCATCATTTGCTGACTAAAACTACAAAATATGAAACTGTCATAGACTGTTTGAGCAGTCTTACCTGCTCTTCTGTCCTTGTCTTAAAATAAGGGTCATATTTCTTTGTGACGATGGGGTTACAGCTACATTTCTTAATTTATAGTATCTTGCTATTGGGTAGTGTCGTCCTCTGCAGGTTGCAGGGGGTTGAAGGAAATTTAGGAGAAATTAGAGGCTCATTTGCACAGGGAAAAATAATGTGCTCTAAGGTGGACTCTGAATGCACAGTGCACCCTCAGTTCTATTTCTTACTCTCAAGATGGAGGATCTGATGTGTTTATAACAGAGGTCCTTAAAGCACTCTGAATGTTGTAGGTATCTCTGGGATTCCTATCACATCAGCAGCCTGCACAGATATTCTGGTGAGATGACTAAATGCCTTTCAGTAAAAATAAGAAACTTGCAAATAAGGACCTCACTCACCTTTCCTAACTGGTATTACCCTAATGAAAGCAGATATGATAACTGGAAGCATGTGATGGAAAGAAAATATACTCAAGAAGCATTGGCTGCATCTGAGTTTCCCTCTAAAAATATGGTGTGAAACACTCCAAAGGTGGCTTTCTACCACAGGTAGAAGTGTGGATAATGACTATACTAGACTTAGGACTGTCCTGCAGTGTCGAGATATTGTCCTCTGTGGGGAAAACTTTGATTTTCTGAGAAATGTATGGTAATATATGTTTCTGATTTAGAATATTGAAATAACCCACCATTTTTTAAAAGCAAATCTCTGTAATGCAGACTTAGAGACAGCAAACTTTTATTACACTCACAATGTTTTATATTTAATCCATCTTTTCTGATAAGACAATAGCATACCCAATAGCTGTTTCATAGTCTACCTGTGGTAACAGCTGACCTGCTCTATTGTGATGCTAACTACAGAAACACTATTTTGGTCGAATAGTATGCCTCCTGAAGCATTTGAAGACCACAAAAATTCTCTCAGTATAATTAGCAGATAAGACCTGTGTGAGGCATCCTTGAGGCTGAATGCTAACAACTGCACATAAGTAACATAACAGTCCTTTGGTGAGAGAAAGATGCAGCAAACTTTTCTTTCTCTTTCTGCAGAGACTCTCAAATAAATATCTTTGAGAATAATGTTTTATAATTTTTCACCCAGACACACTCCAGGTTACAGCCTCTCTCCGTAATCTGTTCCAGTGCTTGATTACTGTCATTGTGCAGATGGTTCCTAATACCGGTTTGGGATTTCCTTGCTACAGTTTTTGTGTCTATTTGCTTCTCTTGCACCTCCAAGAAGAGTTTGATCTGGTCTTCATATCCTTACAGAAGGTAGCTGTAGGTAGCAATAATGTCCCCTGGGGATGTTCTTAAACAAATCCAGTTCGCACTGGAACTTGCACATTGTGCCTCATCCTCCTAACTTTCTTGATAGCTGTTCATTGAACTCAAACATGTATGTCAAAAACCTTCTTCTCTTGAGGAGCCAACCTAGATGCAGTACTCTACATGTGATCAACAGTGTTCAGTACAGGGAAATAATCACATCCTTCAGTCTATTGCTCATATTCATGCTAATGTAGTTCAGTATATGGTTGACCACCTTCACTCCAGCACCATACTGATGACTCATCGTTGAGTTCTTGTCCACCAGATTCTTTTGTGGAGAGCTCTTCCCTAACCAGTAAGTCACCAGATACTACCGTTATTCAAGTTTATTACATCCCAAATGCAGGACTTGGCACTTGCCTTGTTGATCCTGAGGATTTTGGCTACTCATTTCTCCACCTGTTATCTTTTTAGAATGGGTGGTCCACCCCTCATACTGACTCTGACCGTTCTCTTATGGTTCTGAAATGCCCAAGCCAGGCCTTAATTGTTTAAAACAGAGGCAAAGACCATTTTCTATGTGTTCTGTCACTAAACTTGATGCCTCACATTTTCCTTAGGCTTTTTTTTGCTTGCAAAGTATCTTTAGAAATCCTTTTTTGACTTTCCATGTCACAGTAGTTTCAGCTTCATCTGACCTTTGTTTCTCTTAACTCCTTGCTGGCATGTACAAGTTCTTCCCAAGAAGCACATCCCTGCTTCCTCTTTCTGTATACTTTGTTTTTTTGTACTTCAGCTCAATTCATCAGTACTGCAGTACTGGCCTTCTACCATGGTTGCTTGACATTCTGTACATCAAAATGGATGATTCTTGTGCTTTGAAGAGCTTTTTCTGAATATCAACTAGATCTTCCAAACCTCTTTGCTCTTCAGAGGAGTTTCCAATGAGATGCTTTCAAGATGAGATGATTTCAGCTGAGTTAGCTGAAATCTTCTTTCCTAAAGTCCATGTTTGTGATACTGGAAGGAGCCAATTCAGTTTTGTTATGCCGCAACAATGGTTGTCAGAGGCATGTGGAGGAGGTGCATGTGGTGCACATATACCACGTGCAGGAGGCAGCTAGGAAAAGCCTTGTCCCTGGGAGGACTTCGCCTGGCCACAGCCCACAGGAAGGCAGGCAGTAGGAGACACTGTGGAGGGGCTTCTCCGATCTAGTCGCGAAAAGGTCTCCACCAAAGGACGGCAAAGAAAGGTTGGACTGGGCCAATGGTTCCCTGTCCTCAGACAGACTTTGGGAGGGACCGGGGGGGATAAAAACCGACAGCGTTGCTGCTCCCTGGGGCTCGCTACTGTTCGCTGTTCCCACTCGCTCCCTCCTTTGCCCTGGCCCCAGCCTGCCTTCTGGCTCTCCTGCCCTCGCTGGCTCGCTCCCACACCTGTCCTGCCCTCCTGTGCCCCGACGGCCGCCCTGCCTGGGCTGCCTGCTTCCAACCCCGCCGCCCCGCTCCAGCCGGTTGCCATGACCCTGTCCAGGGTCCTGCTCCTCCCGTCCCAGCCCCTCTCACCGCGTGCCCGGGGCCGTCGCCGCGGGAGCCGCGCCCGCCGGGAGCTGCGCAGGCTCGGTCAGAGCCGGTCCGGCCGCGGGCAGGCAGCGGCACAGCCCCGGACACCGACAGCACAGCCCGGCCTGGACACCGACAGCACAGCCCGGCCTGGACACCGACAGCACCGCCCCGCCTGGACACCGACAGAACTGCCCTGCCTGGACACCGACAGCACTGCCCTGTCACCTGGACACCGACAGCACAGCCCCGCCTGGACACCGACAGCACCGCCCTGCCTGGACACCGACAGCACCGCCCCGTCACCTGGACACCGACAGCACCGCCCTGCCTGGACACCGACAGCACCGCCCTGCCTGGACACCGACAGCACAGCACTGCCTGGACACCGACAGCACCGCCCCGCCTGGACACCGACAGCACCGCCCCGCCTGGACACCGACAGCACCGCCCTGCCTGGACACCGACAGCACCGCCCTGCCTGGACACCGACAGCACCGCCCTGCCTGGACACCGACAGCACCGCCCTGCCTGGACACCGACAGCACCGCCCTGCCTGGACACCGACAGCACCGCCCTGCCTGGACACCGACAGCACCGCCCCGCCTGGACACCGACAGCACCGCCCTGCCTGGACACCGACAGCACCGCCCTGCCTGGACACCGACAGCACTGCCCTGCCTGGACACCGACAGCACCGCCCCGCCTGGACACCGACAGCACTGCCCCGCCTGGACACCGACAGCACCGCCCCGCCTGGACACCGACAGCACCGCCCCGCCTGGACACCGACAGCACCGCCCTGCCTGGACACCGACAGCACTGCCCTGCCTCGCTGCTGGTAACGCCCTCTTTTTCTCTCTCTCTCCCCTCTCCCCCATTCCTTTTCCATTTTCCTTTCTTCTTTTGTGTCTCTTCTACCCATCTTTCATTTGAGCAACTCTTTTCCTTCTCTTTTTTGTTACCAATAAACGGTTTTTCAGATACAATGTTTGCCTCGTTTGGCTTAATTTTGTTCCTGACCACCCAATTTTAAAAGAACTCTCTGTAGGTCCCCATAGTGGAACACAACAGATACTAATATTCATCTTGCTCACTTCTCTTAGGAACTTAAACTCCCTCATCTTGGGAGCATTTCTTCCTGCTGTCAAATTTGCTGTCTACCTTACTAACCTTTAAAAGGAAGATTCAGTCCTTCCTTAATCATAAATTGAATGTCCAATAGCCTTCTCCTGACAGCTTACAGATCACTTACTTGTGTCAAGAAATAAACCTTGATGCTTTCCAGACATCTGCATTGCTTATGCTCTCCAGTATTGTCCTTCCAGCATATGTCAGGATGATAAAGCCCTCTGTGAGAGCCATGGCCTGTAACAGCAGTGCTTCCTTAGCAAAATGTACCATCATGTCACACACTCCATGTTGCTACAACCCCTGATCCTTACCTACAAGCTCTCAGAGGCTTGTTAGCCACTCCAAAGAACAGGTCAGTTCACTTAATCTGTTGCTTGGTGTAGAGAATGTCTCATCTTCTTCATCTTCCTGGACAGACCTTTATAATGAGAAAGTGTGACAAAATTGTACATTCCAAGAGATTGATGCATGGACCCAACTACAGAACTCTTAAAGGGATGAACAGCTTTCCATTCAAGTCATATGATCTGTACAAATAGGATCCTATATTTTATTTCTATACTGGTGAGCATAAGATGAACTTTTTATATTACGCAACAGTATACTAGATTGTATCCTGTTATTTTTGCTCAATGTTGTGACATTTGTAAAAGATTCAGCTCTTCAGAACATGGTTACTTGTGCATGTGTGTGAAGGAAGCTCACACCAGGACTGAGAAAATTCATCAGTTCAATTATACTGGTGTCTTAGAAGGCATGTAAGATAATACAATAACATTAGTGCCATGGTTTAACCCCATGCAGATGCTCACTCACTTCCCTTTCCCCTCCCTCCCAGGGGTTTGGAGAAGAATCAGGAAAGAAAAGAAAATAAAACTCTTGGATTGAGATAAGAACAGTTTAATAATGGGAAAATATAGTAATAATATTAACAATAACAATAATAATAATTATAATAATGATAATAGGGTAAGAGTGAGATAAAACACAAGAAAAACAAGGGATGAACTGTACAATTGCTCAACACCCAGTGACCAATGCCAAACCTGTCCTCAAGCTGCAATTGGCCTCTCTCCAGGGTAATTCCTCCATTTTATAAACTGAATATAATGTTCTATGATATGGAATATCCCTTTGGCCAGTTCAGATCAGCTGTTCTGGCCATGCTCCCTCTCAGCTTCTTGTGCAACTCGTCACTGCAGAGCATGGGACACTGAAAAGTCTTTGAGTTAGTCAGGCCCAATCAACAGTAACCAAAACACCAGTGTGTAATCAACACTGTTCTCATATTGAATCCAAAACGTAGCACTGTACCAGCCTTTTAAGGAATTAACTCTATCCCAGCTGAAACTAGAGCAATTAGGTAGTCATGTTAAAGAAGAATAAAACTGTCTTTAAAATAAATACCATGTGCATTTTTTTCTCTTCTTTTGATTCCACACAGAACACTAATTTTTCTGTCAAAATTATGGCTAATGGTTGTCTTCTGCATTAACTAAACCAGAGCACAGTTGGTAAAAAGAGGGAAAGGATACACTTAGAGACCTGGCATCTAAGACCTCACTGTTGATATTTGAAGCCCAGAGGAGACAACACCTCCTGTACAGCAGTTTGCTTTCCTTGCCAGCCATGTACTATAAGCTGTCAGTTTTGACTCTGAAAGAGAACTGCAGAATGTTTCTTACTCCTATAGTAATTAATGGTTAACTGTAATAAAATCTTCTCTTTCTACAGAAGTAGAGAGGACAGCAGTTTCTCTTTATACCTATTACAGAACTAGAGAAGTATCTCCTCTAGAAATTGAGATTTTCTCATTTCTCATTCTTTTTGTTATGAGTATGTAAAAGGCACACTTCTGATACCACTTCAGAGAGGGTCAGTGTGATTTGAATAAGAGAAAAGCTACAGCACAGTGTTTAGAAATGCTTGCATAAGACAAATGATTAATACACTCTAGCACAGAAAAAAAAGGAATTTAGGTTGTAGTAATTTATTGCAGTTCACTGAGAACATTTTTAGTGCTTAAATACATTTCTGTTTCAAGATTAATTAAATTATGATTACACTAATCTATTCCACTCAGGTCTTTCCTGTGAGTCCATGGCCATTTAAAGGAAAATTAACATGTTTGTGTAAAACTAACACATTAGGAGTGTAAAAATTTATGTGCAAGTTTCCTCTTTCTCATGCAGCAAAGAATAGATAATTGTTGATAAAATTTTGACAAGAGTTAATGAAATTTGTATGAGTTTCTAATTTGAAGTATATTAATGTGTCACAGTGGAAGTGCTCTTTAAATATTAAAATTCTGAAAATGTATTCAAAAGCGTATGGTACATCTAAAAATAATTTTATCATCCAAAGTTAACGAGGAAGTTGTGTGCTATGGCACTCTAATTGTAATGTACTTTTCAGCCCTTCAAGAGACTTAGGCCCAGTCAGCTATCACAGGAGACAACTCCCACTAAAAACCATCTGCAAAACATGGCTTCTGAAGGGAAAGCCACAGGGGACATCAGCAGGAAGCATTAAGCAGAGGTGTGGTAGTACTGACCACCACTATTGTGGTGGTTTCCTGAGAGCTTGCAGAACTTGTGTCTTTTCCTTTTTTAATTTAACAAAATCTCTTATTCTACTGACATCCAAAAGACAAAACTGTCTAGTGCGTTGGACAACTAGGGGATGGTCTTTTAATTGATTGGTGGGAAGTGCTGGATCATCTGTAAGCAGTACTAAAAGTTATTAATTTTCTAGTTTTCTAATTTGTAGAAAATAAAATTTTTAAAGCTTCAGTAATAATGTATCAGGAGACAGATTATTCTTTTCTGTCCTCACAAGTTTTGCAGTTCTTATTCACATCTCTTTCAAACTTATGCTTCTGCAGTGTGCTAGAAAGGATATGCCTCACCAGACAGGATTTGCAAATTGAGTCAACTCTATATGGGATTAAGATCAGTTTGCACATAGTTCAGCAAGCTTATTTATACACATAAGGCCACTGTTGAAGAGATTTTTACACAGGTAGAGAGAAACAGAAGAGGACAAACCTTCAAATTCAATTGGTGGGCTGTGAAGCTATGAGTATGTTTAGACACAATCCATTCTCATGATTTTTATTGGGAAAAAAGTGGAGGACTCATATTCTTTCTCACACTGTTTTGGGAAGTTTGGTTCTATCTAAGCAGTAAATATATTCTAGGCATACAGCCAAGACAGAGAATGGCAGAAGAGACAACTAAGGGGAAAATGAAGAGAGACTGTCAGAGTGCAGAGTCCAAGAGAGGGGAATTTAATTAGGTAGGAAGCCATTATGTAAACATTTAGATGGAATTGGTGAATATTCAGAATTTAGTTTCTCATCAAAAAGTGAATAGGAAGTGACAGTTTGACTACCAACAGCTGCTGAACGGGCAGCTAGAGATAAGGAAAAAGCATCTAGATAGAGAAGATAAGCATTAAACTAGAAGTTAAAAAACAGTAACTGGTATGGGAACTAAAATTGGTTTCTTAATATTTTTTTACTGCCTTTCAGCTGGGAGCTGTTTTCCTTGGTGGAAAGAGATAGTAAAACTAGCATTCTCCAAAATGTTCTTTATTAAAGAAAAAATTTATAATATGTGTGGAAGAGACATTACAAAACTGTGATCAGATGCAGAAAAGAGTAAGTTCATTCCAATTTAGCAACCATGATAAGCACACAGTTGAAGTAAAGTAGGTATTTAACTGCTTCTACTAGCAAATGTTTGTACAAATTCAGCACTTTTAAAGACATTTGTCTTTTAAGCACTTGGGGCATGGATTCAGTGCAGCTTCCTACACATGGCAACACACTAGCTTTTTTTACAATAGTAAACACTTCTATCAAATGCATCTATGTCAGTGAGAGATTCTTCACCTAAAACCTGCAGTTAAACCTCAAATTTTCTAAAACATATATTATATGAATTTAAAATAGTAAAAATACTGATGTGCATAAAAAATGAATGTGCAGTGTCAGTCATGGAAGAATTATTTGATCTTGCAGCACATTGATTTATTTATGGAGAAGAATGAGAAAAATATCCCTGCCTTCTCTCAGTTTTTTTTCCTCAGTGATCCCAAATGTTCCATAATTTCAAAGAAAGACAATGCGTTATCTCCCTCCCATTTATATTTCTCCTGGTTTTTATTATAATTCTCTAAATATGTCTTGTCACGTTATTTACTTTGGTAGCCAAATGCAAGATGCCTACTGATTCTGGGATTCTTGCAAATAAATCACTGTTTCAAGAGTGCATGCTGCAAGGCCAGGTTTAACTGAAGCACCTAACATTTTTCAATTGTAGAATGTCTCAATAACATTGCTATGCAGAACAAAGATGAGTAAATTGATTTCCAGAATTGAAGGAGTAGATTATTGCTCCTCTACAGATGCCCTGCCATAAATCTTGAGGAGTGAAAAATCTATTAGAACAATCAAGATTTGAATAGACAAAAAATATCTAAGGTCTACAAATATGGCAATTTTTATATGACTAACATTGCTCCAGTTTGCTAGTCTTGCTCACAAACTATGAAGAAACTTAACAATATATGGAAGTCTTCCCAGTAAATGTCCCTAAATCACAATTAGCTTCCACCCTGTATTGATGTGGGATTATTTCTCCCCAGGTGCAGAACTGGGCATTTTCCTTTGTTGAACTTCACAAAATTGCTCTGTCCAATTCTCCAGCCTGTCCAGATTCCTTTGAATGGTAGCAAGAACTTCAAAGGACTTGGCCATAATCCCTATTCTCCATCTGGTATCATCTGTAAACTTGATGAGGGTGAACTCTGTCCAGTCATCCAGCTCATAACTGAGGATGTAAAACAGTATTGGCCCTGGTATCAACCCTTTGGATGCACCATGAGTGACTGGTCTCCAGCTGCACTTCGTGTTGATCGTAATCCTTTGAGCCTGACAGTTCAGCCAGTTTTCAGTCCACTTCACTGTCAATTTAACCAGCCCACACACAAATAATTTTTTTTTCAACTTGTAATAGGAACAAGGGGAATTGAAGTAATAAATAATTCAAACATCCTTTATATATGTACCTTATGACACTGCAAATTTTTAAATTTTATTCCATTGCCCAATATACTTCTTGTTTCCCAGCTCACCCCTTCCCTTGTAATATCTGTAGAACAATGAGGATTTCAACCATGCTGTCCTCTTTACATTGAATTTTGCAACCAGCTTTGCTCAGGTTGTAGAGGAAATACGTATCTCTGTTTTACAAATTCTTTGATTCTTTGGTCTATAATTATTGAATAAGGGAGTTCTTTTGCTACTTTAGATCAAAATGTATAAAGACTGTTTGTTGTATACATTCTGAATTACATATGTCAAAATGTGTATCATGAGGAAGAGCTGTAATTTAAATTATCCTGGTTTTGAGACTATCATTTAGCAATATCTGGCAGAAAGTCATGAGGCATTTAGCATCTTGAATAAATAATGCAGCATACTTCCTTTAAAACACACTGATCTATGCAAACAAGTATTCCACTACCAGGAAAAACAAGTACATACTTGCTCTGTTCCTTAGATAATCAGATATCTTTTTATCAGAAAGAAAATTATCTGCATAACCACAAAAGTCAATAAAACCAAACTCATTCCCTGTTGTGGATCCTTTCATAGTTTACACTTGTCATCCTGCCCTAAATATTATTTTTTTCTTTCCTCCTCTCCTTATTCCCTGGCAATTATTCACTTCCTGCTCACTACATTGACATACAGACAAGAAGGAATTTTCACATTAACAAAACCCCTTAGAGGTTGTTCTTCATGTGCTTATGAGTAAAACATGAAATAAGAAACAGCCAGATGGAGTCCTTTGATTCTATTAATTTCATTTCTTGTCAGTTAAAAAAATGTATCTGGCCCAAGGATAAAGAAATATTTTTTTTATCTGCCATCTACCATCTACCAAAAAAAAAAAAAAAAAAAAAAAAAAAAAAAAAAACCAACCAAAAAAAAACCCCAGGAAAAAAAACCCAAAAAACATGAGGGGTGAATTATCATTATGTTTGCAGGTTTGGATAGATATATAAACATATATGTTAGCCTATCTTAAGATAATTTCCTGGGAGAATATTAAAATGCCTATTTAAATCACTGGGATCACTTGTGATATTGCAGCACTGGGAAATGCCACAGAACAAATGTATAGGACTGAAAGCATAGGAGGGTATTGAATAAGCTTTATGCAGGAATCAATAACCACAAACACCAGGAATGTATGTGCTGCAACTACTATGGCACATTAATTACTTCTAACAATTGGATAAGAAATGAAAACAAAAAGGGATACAGAGTAGGAATGGATTTAAAGTCTTGGCTCTAAACAACTAAGGAGAAAAAAAAAAGCTTCAGCTGTGCAGGTGCTAAAGTTTAGTAAGATAGGGACACATACAAGGACAAAAGACCACCAAGGATTTTTGCAGAAGGAGGTTTGCTTTTTTACTCTACATTTGGGACCAATATTATAGAATTATGTGTAGAGAAGAAGCTGTAACAGGAATTGCAAAAGCTTTTGGAGATCAGCTGATAAAATATCAGTGGACCATGGAAGACAGACTGTCAGAAGACAGACAGCTTTTAGGAAAGTTATTGTGATCAAACTTATGTCTAACTAGAAGGAATATGTACAGCTAATGTGATCAATTAAATTGGCATTTAAAATGAACTGGTAATACTAGTGTGTAAAATTAATGTTGAAAGAACCAAGAAAAGTAGTTTTATATTTTAACTGATTAAAAAAAGGAAATGGTAGAAATAGTGGGACTTTTTTCTTTATTTTCCTTTTACTCATGGTTCTGTTAAATTGTTGTTGTCATATTGAGCAAAAAAGCAAGCACAGAAATCTAGGAAGACACAGAGACTTTGAAAGGTTTCTGTAAACATGTTTTGTGAATGACATTTCTTTTTCTTTAAAAATGAAGATCAGATAAAGCTTTTTGGACAATTAGGCTTTTTAGATAGGAAGACGAAGAATCACATTTTCAGTGAAAGCTAGGTGAAATATTTTTCTTGGATTTGGCTTGGAATAGGAATATTAGTGCCTTATGTTTACTTATTTATTTGTCATTTTACAGGGATACTCCAAATATCCCAATTGTCTTTACAATAATTGCAAATTATAATTGCAATAAAAATTCAGCATGATTCAATTTTACATGTATGTGTATATATTTGCCTTTCCTTTCAAGTTTTATTCCCAAGTCATAGATAATAAATGGAGCATTTACTTTCAAAATTCAAAGCAATACTATAAAATAAATGAGGTGCTGGTTAATCTATAATGGTTGGTATACAATTAATCTTGACCAATATAAGATAAGAATCTCACTATTTCTGTTGATTTTTTGAGAAGAAAACCAAGAGAAGCCCAACATCAGGATTAGAAACCATCAATTATTTCTTTGGTAAATGCTATATTGAATAAAATGTTATTTTAGGACTAAGACATTTACTATTAATGACAAATTTAAATGAGAAATGACCTATGAGAACTGACTGCAGTCTTGCTGAAATCACATATAGCTAAAAATCTGCCAGTGTTTTGACCCTCTTTATAGGATAGACTGTCTATATAACAGAGCCCCATGGGTTGAAACTTGGCTTTTTACTCTATCAGATCTGTTGTAATTCTGTGGAAAAAACTAAAATTTTCACTGAGGTTCTTATATCAGTTCCATCAGAAACAATAGCTATTTTCAGTTGTCTCCAGTTGTACATGATTGAGATATTAAAGAGATGTGAAATTCTCTTAATTTGACCCTCTTTCCAATGAGGTCAATCAGGATGGTGTCTGAGTCACTTAAAGAAATGAGCCCTCATGGAGTGCTTTGGAAAATTATATAATTTCTCCATCATTCGTGTAGTTAACTATGCCCTAAGGTATAATGAAGTAATATAGGGGTCAAGATAATCTAAATTCTGATTAAACTGAATTACTATTTTGTTTGTTTTCTAAATATATGAGAAGACAGTTTACCATATGAAAGAGAGGGAGAAAGATGGAGAGGAATGGTGAAGAGGAAATAATATTGTTATGCAGACAGACTGAAAAAAGAAGCCGTAAGTTTCTTTCCAGCTTGTGTTGACTGTGAGAAAGAGTTTTGAAAGAAATTAGAATCTGTTGAGTCTGACTCTTTGACACACTCTCATGGGGTAGCTCAACTCCCCTTGCCTTAAACGATGCATAAATCCAGGTTCACCAGAAGGTCAGTCAGGAAACTCTGTACAGCATTCTACTTATGTAAAGAAAGATGTCCTACAAATAGTTTAGAATGGCTATCACTTAGTTTATGAATTTGATATGGAAAGTTGTGACTTTACTTGTAATAGATGCATTTTTTAAGGTATAAACAATATTGTACACATACTGTGTGCACTTGATTTATTGTCCTCTTGTTTCTCAAGTCAAACTTCAAGTTGCATGGAGTATAGAATCATAGTATCACCTAATTTAGCTTGGAAAAGGCCTTTAAGATCACTGAGTCCAACTGTTAACCCAGCACTGCCAAATCTACCACTATGTCCCTAAGGGCCACATCTACATGTCTTTTAAACACCTCCAGAGATGGTGACTCAACCACTTCCCTGGACTGCCTGTTCCAGGGCTTGACAACCCTTTCAGCGAATAAATTTTTCCTTATATCCAATCTAAACGTCTTTTTTTGCAACTTGAAGTCATTTCATTTTGTCCTATCCCTTGTTACTTGGCAGAAGAGACTCCCCCTTGCTACAACCTCCATTCAGGCAGTTGTCGTGAACAGTAAGGCCCCTTGAGCCTGCTTTTCTCCAAGTTAAACACCCCCCGTTCCCTCAGCTGTTCCTTATAAGACTTGTGCTCCAGACCCTTCATCAGCTCCACTGCTTTTCTCTGGACATGCTCCAACACCTCAATGTCTTGTAGTGAAGGGCCAAAAATTGAACACAGGATTGGAGGTGTGGCCTCACCAATGCCAAGTACAGGGGGACAATTACTGCCCTGGTCCTGCTGGCCACACTATTTCTGATACAGGCCAGGATGCCATTGGCTCTTTTGGCCACCTGGGCACACATTGGCTCCTGTTCAGTCAGCTGTCAACCAGTACCCCCCAGGTTTTTTTCACTGGGCAGCTTTTCAGCCACTCTGCCCCAAGCCTATAGCATTCCATGGATTTGTTGCGACCAGACTTGGCCTTGTTGAAATTTCTATGTTTGTCCTTGGCCCACCGATCCAGTATGTCCAGATCTCTTTGCAGAGCCTTCCTACCCTCTAGCAGAACAACACCCCTGTCCAACTTGGCATCATCTGCAGACTGACTGAGGGAGTGCTTGATCCCCTCGTTCAGATCATCAGTAAAGGTCTTAACCAGGACTGGCCCCAGCACTGTGCGCTAGGGAACACCACTCTGTAACACTACCATTCTGACTGGAAAAGTGAAAATATTTCACTGAAAATCTGGCAAGGAATTGCTAGATTTCAAGTCAAAATAGTAAGGATATGAGCAATGTGAAAGACAACACAGCAACATTGTGCTTCTCCAGAAGGCAGTTGATTCGATTGGTCATGAACTTCTGTGAGTGTAACAACATTAAGATTCTTGTCAGACTAATAACCAAGCAGATAAAAACAAACAAACAAACAAAAACTCTATAACCAACCAAAGCATAAATAATTGGCTTTCTCTTCACATCTACAACACTCTATATTTTACTTCTCCTTATTTAGTATAGATAGTTCCCCCCCTCTTCAAAACACATTTTATCACCAAAATTTTAGTGAGATGAGTAGACAGCAGAGAATATTTTTACATTCTGCTCTTGCAACTCAAGATTTCTGGACCAGCTGGCCTTAGGGCTAGTTCTGCTTCTTCGGTTTGGCTATAAAAAGAATATCAAAGTATTCTCTGCAAGTCAAATGATGACTGTACTTCAGTACAAAAATAACTCTTCCTTTTGTCTTCGAGAAACCTCTGAGTCAATGCACACAGCATCAAAAAGATACCGGATATGAGGTTTTGTGATTTGCAGATACAAAACATTTCCAAGAAGTTCTGCAGAGAAAAAAGTAAAATGTGGGAAATACAAACCAAATCCTTACTTGTGAGGGGACAAAAGCTGAGATAACTGAATGTGGTCTGAATGTGTTTCTAGATTTGAACAAATCTGCTCTCAGTGACAACTGAAGTTGAGATTGTCTACATTAGAAGTATCAGATGGGTTGCCTGAATACAAGAATGTAGTGAGTGTGCTGATTCTCTTCCTACCTATCTGAAATACTTCCTTTTACTACAGTGGAGCTGTTCAGTCATACAGTTCAAATGGTATCAAGATCACATTGCAGACAATGAAGGGAAATCCTCCTTTTCTTTTGCAATAGAAACAGATCTGGCAAGAGGAGTTCTTAAAGTAATTTCCTTTCTCTCATTCTGAACAGGAGCCTCAAATGATGCCAAGGGAAATTTGCATATGGTAAGACTCGGTAAAAACTAGGCAAGATGTCAAACTTGACCTAAAGTGAAGGTTTAAAATAGGTTTTTGTGGGATTTAGAAATTATCCACCGTAACTTGCTATCAGCTGTGTTACAGACAGTTTACTTTCCAGCACTTCTAGATAATGGAAAATCTAAGTCGTCCTTATATCATATTTAGAGGAATATAAACTGAGTGAGGTTGGAATATTACTTCATTTATTTAACTTGAAATCATAAGTTTAAGCCTTTCATTAAAAATATAAAGAACTACATAAAATACCCTATGATGCTGGTATATTGTTAAGATTGATTGTATTTGAGTTGGTTCACTGTTCTTTGGGAAACAAGGGAAGAAGCATATAGCCCATAGCATTTTAATATATGCTAGAAATGTTGTAAGTACACTGTGAAATGAGGTAAAAAGTGTCTGAGTAAAATGAGTAGATGAAATTGTTTCACTATTGAAATCTGTGTTTGACCGAAACTATATACACACGTATGTCTTTTTCAAAGAGTAGATCTGAGTTAGAATCAATACAAGAATAAATAGATTTTTTTTTTAATCATTCTTTATCCTATTTCACACTTTCAGTTTGCACCTCCTGTATAACCAAACTTCCCTTTTAAAACCTGGCAGAATTTTGTGCTTTCAGTTCAACATTGCCTCTTCCAGCACCAGAATCTGTTCTACCTCCTCCTTTGCCTTTCCTTTCCTGGAATCCGACCAGTGAGTGTTCATTGCCTTTTCACGCCAATGTTTTTCACTCTGAATTGTCATTGCTCTTTAGTCTAATCACAGCTTGGGTAGTTCCAGACCTTCAAGTTGCAGGAAGATGAAACAAACAGATCTAATGTGATCCAGCATAGAGGTATCATGAGTTTATCATGAGTTTAACACATGGGTTTGTGGCTGAATTTCACCAGTTAGAATTACTGGTCTCTTTTTCTTATTTTTCTCTTTTTTCCCCTTTTTAAAACTTTTTTTTGGTGGTTTGGGATTTGTGGGTTGTGTTTTGTTTTTTTTTTATTCGAAACAAAGCAATCAAGACTGATTTTGGGGGAGAACCACAAAAGCACATAACAAAACATTATTTCTGAGAAATGAAAAGAGTTTCATCAGCTGTTCATTTTTGGGTTTGGATCACTACAGTCACAAATATTCCACACATTTAGTTGGTACGAAAGGAGACTTAGGGCTTTTGCCTCCCAACTCTTAGGGCTTCCTACACTTGAATTGTACTTCTTCAGAAAACTGCATTTAGTCTGGCTCAAAAGGAAAATAAATAAATGCAAAACCAGACAAAAAATAGGTTTAACAGAATAATAGAATAAGTTTCAAAATCAGACTAGTAAGCTGGACTAGTACTGCCTGCAAAATGAGATGTTTAGATTTATTTCAGGTACATTAAATCTTTAACTCTGTTAATGATTTCAAGTTCAAATATTATTTTCCACTGACTACATACAATTCAAGATAACAGGACAGAAATTAAACTAGGGAAGATGTATATTGAGGTACAAATTCACCTATCCCAAATAAGATTAATTCAAGAAAAAATGGATCTTGAGGGAACATAATATTGAAGTAGAATAGAGTTAGGATGAGCTCAGTAATTTGTGATTAGACTACCCCAAAAGTATTTGCTTTAAAACTCTCAGGAAATAGAACTTATTTCCAGCTTCAAGTGAGAAAGATTTTGAGTATTTATTTGATGCAAATTTTATTTTTTTCAGCTGCACTGTTCAGTACTCTGCTTACAGACCTTAAATATTACTTAGGTTTTGAGCTAATGTAAGCAATTAATTCATAGCTAGTAATGTGTTTGATGAATTTTACTCTCTTCAGTACATGAATTTTCAATGAGAAGGCTATCATTTTTCTCTGACTTATGCAATATTTGAAATTATTACCCAATAAATTTATTTTGATAATTCTTGGATGGTAAATGGCTTGGAAGGAGATCCTTTGAAAAGATGTATGTTTACCACGTGGTCTAGAAAAAAGCATTTTCCATACAGGTCAATCTTCTTTTCCACCTAAAAAGCTCTAATTCTTGTCAGGAAAAGCAAAGATATAGATTAAAATCTCTTTGATGGTGCACATTCAGAGATTTCTGTTGCTCCCACTTTTTACTGAACTTTCTCATATACCTCAGCAAACAAACAAATCTTTGAAATTTTAATAGTTACTTGATTCCTTTTTACTGTGAAATAGCTGGGGGAGAGTGTGAATCTCATGGAAACCACAAAGATGACTTGAAAGATAGCATAATGTATCTCCAACATAACCAGATCTTGGAAAGTTATCTAAAGTATCTCTTGTCCATGCACTTTATTGTATTCTTTCTGAACAATAGACCACAAAAATTAAATAATTTTATAATGATATGATATTAAAATCTCTCTATATATAGGCTGAGGTATTTTACCTGTTTGAAGACTTTTTTATTTAAACACATTTTAATTTGAACATCAAGTAACTGAATACTTTTAACTACGAGGGGTTTTTCTGCGGACTTTTTCACATATGGAAACATGCAACAATTTCTTCTGCAAAGGGATATCTTGTTTTGTCAGTACCTATTCTAGTTCCCTCATTGTCCTAAGTTTTCCTAAGTTTTCTCTGTGTTTGCAACATGCTTCTGTTGAGAAAAACCAGGTCAGAATTATTCTTGTGTCTCAACAGAGACAGGATCCCAGACCAGATGTCTCCTCCTGAGACCTCCAATCTAGTGCTCAACGCACACATGAAAAAGTGAGTTTTCTGCAAAATACAGTGGCCATCCTTTTTCTTTTACCAAAAGCTTTTACCAGTGTGACAAAAAAGTCTAAATTGCTGTGGGGTGAATAGATCTTTCACAGCTTGCAGGAGCTACTGCAAATAGAAAAAAAAAATAAAGCAACAATGACACTTTCATCCATGTTTCAGAAGGAGTAATTCTTGCTGGTTTTTTAGTGTTTTTTTAAAAATAAATTATAAATCAGACCCCTCTTTTTGATAAAAGATTCTAAGGTCTGTATTTTAATATTTCCAAGATCTTTTTTTCTGCAACATTATTGACCTAGCCAGGTATACTTTTTGCTCAGAGTGCTGCTTTCTGCAACTGTGATTAGAATTGCTTTTAATGAAGGGTTATTAAAGCTAATGTTTATATAAAAAATAATTAAAAATTACATATTGTAAAACTAAGCCCTAAAGCATCCAAGGCATTCAGTGCATCTGGCTCCTGATCTAGAGGTGTTGAGTCATGTTCCCATGAAAGATAGATTAAAGGCATTTTTTGGGTTATATTACAATATTAAAAATTCAAATATTAAATTGCATTTTTATATGTATGTTGATACATAATATGGATTAACTTGAAAAAGTAAAGAAATTATTTAACAATTTCACTCATGTCTTTTTCATCATTCCTTTCCTAGACATGTCACACAGTGAAAGAAGCAGGGAGATGTTTTTGTTGTCATCTGACAGTTTGAACAAAAACATTAAAACTGGTTTAGTGATCTACTAAATCCTCATGCTGTTATTCATAAAGGCTACATCAATTTTCTTGGGCTTTTTTCCATGGGAAATTGTGGAACTCAACTACTCTGTACAATCTTCAGTACTTTTCTGCTTCCCTCTCAGCACAGCTCTGTGGTGAAATCAACATGGCAGATAATCTCCTACTGTATCAAAGCCCTTTAGATGCTGCAAATTAATGTTCAGCATCTTCAACAATTGCTCTGGGTAAGTAACATTTTACTCTTTCTGTACGCAAACTCTTGTGAAGCCTTTCCTGACTTGCCTTTGTGCTACAGATGCAATTTACAATGATCTAAATTGTATGAGAAGCTATTTGGAACAAAAGAGGAGTAAAAGAGTCAGGTTGTCCTTTTCTGATGATGGAAGCATATCTTTATGAAAGACCTGAATGGGATCTCTGTAGAATTCCATTATTCATTTCAGTGCAATAATACAATCACTGTACAGTATGAACCCAGCAATCAATAGTTTAGCATACAGCTTTGATGAACTGTTTCTTCCTGCTTCCAATTTATACCTTAAAGAGGAGCTTTGCCTGTAGAGCTCAATGTGTTCAACTAATACACCAATTAGCTACTGTGACAGGGTTCTGCATTATCAAAAATCAAAGCTTTCCACAGAGAATAATCTTCTTATTGTAGAAAGTTGGCCAGGGAGGAAGTCAATGAAAGACCAAGGATATGTATGCACAATATTAATCTCAATGTAGATTATACACATTAAATAAGGATAGGAAGAGCATTGCCTCTGGACAGGACAGCAGTATCTTTTGAAGCAAGCTACTGAAAAAAACCACTTAAAATGTTTAAATTTTAATTAATGCTAAACACTGCACACTGTGATATCTTTCAAAAAAAGAGATTTTTACATCCCAGGATTTTGGTGGAGAAAGTGGTCTGAGTTACTAGAAAAATGATAAGATCTGTTGGATTTATCTCTTTACTTACATTTTGGTTAATAATTTTGTTATTATAGTATTTTTAAATGTGGTCACTCCAGATTTTTAAATACTATTATGCTTAAGCAAATAAATACTTTTTGCTTAAGCAAAAAAACAGTTGCAGAAGTTGCAGTTCTCAGGTGGTGGGTTGACCTTGTTTGGCTGTCAGAAGCCTGCCTAGCTGCTCTCTTACTCTCCCTTCTCAAAAGGACGGGGGAAGAAAATAAGGTTGAGAACGTTATGGGTCAAGAGGAAAACAGATTTACCATTACCATTACCATTTACCATCATGGGAAAAACAGATCAATTCAGCAAAAATTAATTTAAGGTATTTTCAATTAAAATAGATTCAGATAGTGAGAAACAAAAAAAAACTAGAATACCTTCCTACCTTCCCCCCAGGTCTTTTTCACTCAGACTCATTCCTTTATTCCCAGCTCCTCTATTTCCCTGCCTCCAAGAAATGCAAAGGGGTGGGGAAGCAAGGGGGTTGAGCTTAGTCCATACCATTTCTCTCTTCTTCTCATTTCTCCTCCCACTTTTCCCCTGCACCAGCGTGGGTCCTTTCCATGGGCTGCTGTTCTTCAGGATAAACCTGCTTCAGTCTGGTTTCTACGTGAGATCTAAGAAACATCCACCTACTCCAGTGAGTGTTCCTGCCTGGCCTGCAAGGATGACATCCTCCCCCTCTTTCTTCATTGACCTTGGTGTCTCAAACTATTTTCCTCCTGACTTTTCACTGCCCTCTGTTGTTTTTACCCTTTCTTAATGCTTTCCCGGACACGCCATCAGCTTGGCTGATGGTCTAAACCAAGTCCTGTGCAGGGTCTGATGCACAGCTGTCTGGATCTGGTCATGTCCAGCATGGAGCAGTCCCTGGCCTCTTCTCAGAGAGGCCACCCATGTGGCTCCTTCCACTGCTGACACCTGGGCACAGGCAGCCAGTGTAGTGCACAGAGTCATTAATACTGCCTACTAAGCTGCTCTTGCTCAAAGAGGAATACTGTAGAGATGATGCTGTGGTCAAGAAAAATTGATATGAACCCCAAAGGCATTAGAGAGCACTCAAAATAAGCTTTTCTGACCAGCCCTCTGCCTCCTTCATCCTATGCTATATAGAAAAGACCTGGCACAAATTACCAGCATATGGAAAATCAGAGCTGTGTTCATGAGTTGCTAATTTTAAATTGGAAGAAACCTTTCTCCTTTCCTCTGTTTGGCAGATTTCCTCAGTTTTGTGGTATTTATCTTCTGATGCAGAAAAAAGCAAATGATGCAGCAAAATATGACGATCCATATGATTGTGTAATCACACTAAAAAAAAATTAGAGCATTTCTAACACAGATGGCTTGGACTGAAATTTGACCTGTGTCTCAGAGCTGTGCCCAAATTAATGGGGATAAAATTAATGGGGTTACTTACTCACTGTTCTTATAGCCTGAAATCTGACCAGGTTAATATCTAAATATTTTTGGTATGGGTGCTTTTGGTTTGCCTTTCATCCCTGTAAGTTTTGGAGTTGACTGAAGATAACTGTTTCACATGCTGACTTTTGACTTTATGTATTCCAAACAGAAAAATATTTGGCAGATTACCCATGGAATGGAATCTGCTTTCCATGAAAATTGAAATCAGTCTCTGGCAGATGGCATATCTAATGGTGAAATGAAGGGAAACTATTTGTTAGGAAATATGAGTCTGAAGATTTCCCATTGTTAACTCACTCACACAACTGGAGAAGAAGGGCTGCTTTACTTGTTTAAGAATCTCCCATGTGTTTGGTATATCCAGGACTGGAAAACATGTTTTGACAGTGATGAGGTAACACTTCTCAATAGGGTCTGGACAATTTACAAAATCATTGCCTTTCCTTGATAGAAAATGGAGGTCAACTGCTATCATTCTTTTTGTATGTCTGTTAATTCCCGCAGTTTGCAGTAAATTTCCTTTTTCTTTTCCTTCGTTGTTTGAAGAATTAGACTGTTTTCTAGAATATGTGGTGCTGGCTTATATGGACCAACATATTAGACTTCAGTTTGAAGGGAGAAATACTTTGGATTACACTTGAAGAAGAAGCTTTACTTGTAGTTCCCAACAGAATAAATAGTGTGATTTATTTCAGACAGTTTACACATTCAAGACATAATCACTATTCATAATTTTTCCTTCATCTCTCAGAGATTCTGATATGTGTATTAATTTTCTATTATTTAATGTTTGTTCACTGTAAACTTGAGGCACCCAAAATCTTTTTATTCCATGAGAACCTAAAATATTAGGGTCAAACATTCTGCTAATGTGACAAAGAGAACAAGGTCACCACTTTCTTTTTTATGTTCAGGCTTCCAACATATTTTTAACCTATTTTTCTAGTGCCTTGACCTGCTTTGCACTTGCCCAAGTAGGATTAAAAGTACTGGAGAAAGTAATTTTATAGAGGTGTGTATATTTATGGAAAATATGAAGACAAACTGGGGACCTGTTTTGCATCTCTTCTATGTTAAAGCATAATATTTAAACAATTTCTAGCTCAGACATCATCAAACTAACTTCTAAACTTTTCTAAAAATATTTTATCTTTATCAAGTGAAACCAACAAAAATCCCTTCTGTTGGTGCACTAACCCATGAATCAATATACTTTGATAATTTACTTGTTCAACTTAAACAAAATTACTTCACTTAAATCTACTTACAAGGCTTCTACCAACATACCTAGATCAGTTTCTAAATACATTTTTTTAGATTAATACAACTCTTTAATATAGACACACACACGGGTATCTGTGTGCAGTAGAAATTTGAGGAAAATATTATTAAGAAGTATATTTTATTCTGAATTATAATTCAGATATTTCTATATATTTCTTGTGAATTTCACCCCTGGCTCCCACAAGGTGACAAAGTGGATATTTGGTAAGATTAGAATTACTTTTTTGATTCTTTAAAATTTCAAGGGAAGGATTTTACTCCAAAATGGATCACTGAGGTACTTTTAAAGGCAGGCATTTGGATTTGGCACAAGGTGCTTTAGAGGATATATAAAAAACTAAATTACATGTGAAATTGCAAGTGAAATGACTCCACAGATGTCTGAAAAACAGAAGGTTGCCTAACAATCCCCAAGTTTACTAATCACCTTGTCTAAAATGTGTGTTCTTTCTTGGGAAGAAAACCAAAAAAGCTATGCCTGCCAGCCTGGGTTCAGTGCATGGCTAGGGTCGTATTTGAAAGTCCTTAATGAAGGTGAGAATGCAAAGGTGAGGCACAGTCTCATGGTGCTCTCAGGACAACTCTGATGACTCTTCTTATCCCTGGATACAACACATTAATTTGCATTTATACAGTAGAAAATCCACTCTGTCTTTCAAACAGGGGTAGAAGAGGGAGCCTTGAAATCCATGGCTATCATTAAGGCTTGGCTTGATGCACCACAGACTGACATTGTAACACATTATTTTATGCTATTTGGATGAAAACAATTTACAAGTGAAAAATTTTGATCCAAAGAGAAAACTAATGGTAAAAAAATTCAGAATTAATGAGATCCTTCAGAAGTCAAAATAGTATATGCTGAAACTTTATTTAAGGTGCTAGAGAAATACCGACTTTTATAGCATGTTTTTCATATTGCATTGGTTAAATCAGTCAAAATCATATCTCTATGGATGAATTGCTCATTCTCTTGCCTGAATTTTTTGGTATTACTCAATCTTTAAGAGACCTCTTTTTTTCTCATTTCCATGTACTTAAAACCAGGATGAACAGAAATAATGGCAGAGACCTATAATATTCACCACATGCCCTTTCCCAGCTGACTGCTTACTTTGAAACCATTCCCAGCTCTGCTGGCTATGCCCTTTTAGCAAACTCTGAAAAAGCAGGTAATGCCTACACTTCCTCAAGAACTACTTCCCTCTATGATCATTGTATTCCTATAAAGACACAAGATAAATACAAAACAAGGGGAAAACAGGCAGAAAGATAGAGCTTTACTTTCCACCTCAGTACCTACAATTGCTCCTTGCTTATTTTTCAAAACACTTTTCTTGCTTTAGTGGATGATTATCCAGAAATAAAAGCTAAATAAAACATTAATAGGTCACAGAAACTGCCAGAAGCCAGTCTCTTCTTCAAAATAGCTACTGTCCAGTGTTTGCTACTGAAGTCTACAGTGCCCATGGTTTGCATGTTTGAATGCCCTGCTGGCTCTCAAGAGCAGAGCAGCAGGTGGAGGAGAAGGAGAGTGTGACTTACATAAAGGCACAAGCCAAACAAAGCTGCTTGGTCTAATTTTAAGCTTACAAGAACTGAAAATGTTTTTTTAAATATATAGGTTTATATAAAATATAAAGGATCCATTCCATTTTAAAAATGGATAAAAAAGTTCACCATTTGAAAACAAATTATTATTGCTGTTGTTGTAAAGGATGTGTTTATGAAATATATAAAATACAACACTGCTTAGACTTGTCCTCTGAATAACAGGCCAAGCCATTTCTACATCTGCAATGGATTTCCCTCCATTTTTATTCTCAGAAACATCTACAGGGTTTATAATATCTAATGATTTTTTGTAAGATAGTTACTTAAAAGTTTTGGCATTTTCAAGGAAATACACATGCAGAGAAAGCACTGTATCCTATTACAAAAATCACACAAATTCTGAACAGTAAATTACTTGTTCTTTGTTTATATATGGCAAATTTTCCACCACCTTTCTCTTAAAGAACTTAGCTGTGCAAACATTTTCAGTATTCTTTTTAAAATTTTCAGGTTATGCAGGACTTCTTACCATAATGTATTTACTCTATTTTCACAAAATGAAGATTCTGTAAAACATTAATTGGTATTCTCCTTGAATATAGTGTTACATCTTTTTCTAAAATAAGCTCTCAAAAGAAAAATTTTCTGTCTATGAAAATCACTCAGCTTTGCTTTTTTATGAATTAAATAAGCCATCTTTGGCTTCTTTGCCATCTTATGAATGGTTAATGATGAAGTAGAATCAAGCCCAGAGGAACCTCATATAGACATTACTGAAGGCATTAAAGTATTGACTGTTGCAGTTAAGCTTCAGAACAAAATACTGTGTATGACAGCAAAATAAAATGGTTTCAAATGAAGTTGAGGATAAGGGCAGGATTTAATACCTCAGTGTCAAAACATTTTCATACAAGTTACAATAACTGGGAAAGGAGTCTTTAAACCTAAGAAATTAATGGTTTGCATTTTAAGGAAAGCCCCAATATTTTAAGAAAGATATGTACAATCAAGACTCTGACTTCACCTTAGCTCTGGTTTGTTATGGTACCACAGAATAAAAACATCACAGACATTACAGTATCTTCTCATGTACACTTTTTGTATTTTTAAAAGCATTTATTATTTGCTAATGGAATAATACAGGCTCTCACATGTACTGCTTAATTTCCCAAGCACTGGTTTTGTTTAGAAATGCAGTGCTGTGGGGATGCTTCCCAAATGTGTAGATACAAACACTTTAAAATACTATTCTCTTAGCTGTCCAGTAATAAAATTTTTCAACATACAGGATCAATTTCTTTCACATCATTAAAAGCAACAGAATGTTTTTATATGCATACTACTTAGAGAGTAATCTATATGCAAGGAAATCCTCAAGGTCAGTTGATTGCATTAATTTTATGTCACAACACAAAGGTAACTACTTCAGAATTATTCATGCTCCTGTTTTTAAGTGTACTTTCTATGCTCACAGACATTCAATATAATGAATGCCAATTGTTAGCTTTATTGCAGCCTACTTTCTAGGGACGTTATTTATTAAAAGAATCATAATAATTTGAACTCTGTAAAAAAGTCAACAGATTTTATTAATTCATACGTAATATCAATCAGAAAAAAACCCAGGCAGACAGCACAGAGGTTCTGTTTTGAACTTTCAGTTTTATGTTTGTCCTAATTTGAGAACTGACAGCTTATTTGCAAATATTGAAAAGATTTGTTCTGTCCTAAAAGTGTGAGTTGGCAATTTTAGGGAAGGCGTGGTATGTTCTTCTATCCTTTTGTTTAGTAGTAAAGCAGCATAGTACCACTACATTTCAGTGCAAATCAAAATGTCAAAGAACTGTACAGTGTTTTCATCTCTGCAAATGAAATGACATGTCTCCACTTAATCTTTGTCTTGTTTGTACTTTTTGCTTGTTCAGTGATCTATAGAAACATGCATTTTCCACAAGTTAAATCACCTGGTCTAACCTTCAAGCCATTTGTTCCCATTCCAGGCATGTTTTTACTTGTATGGTATTTGAAGAACTACAGTCACAGATTAATGAATACACAGGGAATAATTGTTTAACATTGGGTGGTTTTGTATTATCTTGCTGAAGCATAAATTTTCAGACAAAGGAAAAGATTGGCTTAGGCAGCTTGACTTTCAACTGTTCTATATCCTTGAAACCATAATACACAGGATTCGTGTGAATGTGTGAATGTTTGTACTCCTGTGATATCCATGGTAAGATTTTAAGCAAGTGAAAGCCAATACGTGAGTTTTGAGAGAAATACCTACTTATTTTCCTGCTGCTCTAGTTTCTGCTACTTTGTCTTTTTCATCATAGTATTCAGTCCCACAGAGCACAACATCACCTTTAACAGACCACTGAGTTACTAGATAACAGCATGTGCCAATTTCAAATCAATCAGGTCTATGTCTTACCATGCTCCCTTCCCTTCTTCTACCGCTTCTCATGAGCAAAGGTCTAGCTAAATTATGGCAGCAGCTGGCAGGGAATGAGGAACAAGTTTCTTTAATGATGAAACTGAGACAGCAGTTTAAAACAGACCAAGAAGTTCCCTCTGAGGGTTTGAAACAAGAACACCAGCAACGGATGCAGATCCACAGGCACATTAGCTGAAGGGGAATGACCTTTTGGCATCCTAGGAGGATGTTCTCTCACAATAGGGACTCTTATTAGTGATACATCACTGTCAGAGAAGGAAAGTGTTCAAGATGACACTCCTGTAAGTCTCCTTATGTTCACAAAAGGCAGCATTAGTCATTGCTATTTTCTGTTTAGTAGTGTGCCAGAAATAATGACTGTTCCTCCTTAGAAGATGTTCCCACCTTCTCCTTGTACTAAGGCTATCTGAGTTTATTTTTTTTGCAGGCTTCACAGAAGAAATTATACCTGAAAGCACTGCAGTGGGCACACAGTCTGGATGGCCAAACAGGCAGGGAGTTGCTTGCTCAGAGATGCAGGGCAGAAGCAGTGTAGCAAAGCAGCAGAAGAATGACAGAAGTGATGTTGAATGAAACTGAAAACTGCCATTTTTTGCAAAAGTGAAAAGAAACAGAGTATTTTTCCAAGATCTGGGGCATCTGCATGCGTCTACCTTCTTTGCTGCACATCTGCATTTAGATCTTCATTTCCCACATCATGATGCAGTAGTGCAACATTAGTTGTCATAAACTGGATGTTACTCAGTTTGAAGATTTCAGCTTGACTCTGAAGACCTAGTTTGATTTTGAAAATGTGATGCATTAACCCACTATTTGAACCCTCATTTTCCAATGAACATATGTGTTTGTGTGGTGTACTAATATCTGACATTCTTACGAATACTAATGTATTATACCAATTTAGTTGAAAATATGAAAAGCTGTAATTCCTGGCATTCATTTGTTTTAAACAGTCATAGACTTGTCAGAGGACTACACAGACCTCTTGTTTGTACTGCTCGAGGTTACACATACTTCCACATGATACAAGTAACTTGCGGTCTCACGGCTGAAAAAACATCCATCTGGAAGTAGAAATAAGAAAGCAGAATAAAATAGTTTTGCTAAAACAAAAATTTTTCAATTTTTTTTTAACACCAAGACTTAATTCACTGAAGTTTTTGTCAAAAGAAAGATGAAATAGATTTTGCATTTTGTACTTTATTTCTCTAAAGTCAGATTAGAGAAAGTTTGAGTGGGGAAGGGCAGCTAGAACTGGAAAGAGCCTAAAGAAGCTGGAAAATGAAGCTGGATTTTGCACCAAATTTATCAAGACTAGAACTGGATGCAGATGTTTACAGAGGAAGCCCAGGTGAACAGAGGGCTGACAAGGTAATGTCTGTGAGATTACTGCCCTTCCAGAACCCAAATGTCCATGTCCAATTATACTTCAACTGCTAGAAAAAGGCTCAAACACTCCTATTTCTTTATGCATTGCAGCACACTAATGTCAATAACCTACTATTGTCACTGGCTTTATGACAATACTTGAAGCAGCAGAAGCCAAAGAGTTAAAATTTTTCAGTCTTGATGCAGACAAATTATATATATAATTGTGCTGGGCTTGTCTGGGGTACGGTTAATTTTCTTCCCAGTGGCTGGTATGGGTCTGTGTTTTGGATTTGTGCTGAAGACAGGGTTGATAATACAGAGGTGTTTTTGTTATTGCTGAGCAGGGCTTACACAGAGCCAAGGCCTTTTCTGCCTTTCATGTGGCCACACTGGTGAGGCAGTTGGGGTTTCATGGGAGGCTGGGAGCAGACAGAACTGGGACAGGTGACCCAAACTGACCAAAGGGATATTCCAGACCATATGACATCATGCTCAGTATGTAAAGTTGAGGGGAAGAATGAGGAAGGTGGGGAGAGTTTATAGTGATGGTGTACCGGCCATGTGATACAGCCCTGATCTCCTGGGGATGGCTGAATACCTGCCTGCCTATGGGAAGCAGTGAATCAATTTCTTGTTTTGCTTTGCATTTGTGCATGGCTTTTGCTTTCCCTGTGTCTTGGGGTGACTTTATGATGTGTATCATAAACTGCTAAACTGTCTTTATCTCAAACCACAAATTTTCTACCTTTTACCCTTCCAATCCTCTCCTGCTGGTGGGGGAGTGTGCGAGCAGCTGTGTAGTACTTGATTACTGGCTGGGGTTAAATCACAACAATGATGAATTGTGATGGCATCCCTTTATCTAAAGTTTATTCTTTAAAACAGAAGGAAAATGGATGTTATATTCAGTATTAGTATGCATTCATTGCATAGCAAAGATGTCCCCAAAATTTAGATATTGACCCTTTACAATCATTATGCATTTTCATGTCTTGTCCCAGTGCATTTTGTGGTAACACTTAATTTACATGTCCATGTCAAGCCACTTCTGTGAAATTCCTGAATCATTTGTTCCATGAACCTGTAGCAGGGTTGACTTTGCAGCAGTAATGCCTTTACTCAGAATGCACACAGTTTTTGTTTTCAGAGGTTGGAATATATGTATAAGATTGCACAGGCTTGCAGGAGATGAAAGAAAGGTTTCATCATATAGCTGTGTCAAATGTCACTGACACCAAACTTTCTATAGCATATACTACCGCTTTTCTTAAGAATGTTACAGAGATGAAATACTATTTAGGAAAAAAAATATACAAAAAATCCAGGAAAAGGCTTTTTCTGAATCAAAACATAGTTCTGAAGTCAGAGGGATTTGGACAGTGCATGTAAATGAGCCATGAAACCTAAGCAAGCAAAGAGGAGAAAACAAAATATTAACTATTTGCTCATTAAGGGATTAGATATTCTGTGCAGTGAATGTAGGGGGAGTTCTGAGAAAATTGCAGTTTACATTCTGCAGTTTAGGTCTGTATCATAATACATTTGCATACAGCAGCCAAATTAAGCCAGTACTAACAAACTTAATTAAGGCAATCAGTACTTTTCTGATTGATATTGTACATACTGCATATATTTATGTATAAATGGTGTTTTCAGCTGCTTGATACACAGTTGTGTATGGCACTCTACCACTTAAAATAGATATTTTGGAGCTTCCACAAAGTATGCAATGGTGTGAATCAAAGTTATTCCTGGAATTCAAATTTTTCCATAGGCACTCCTAATTTTCTCTATAAACTGTTTGCCTGTCTGGTGTGTCAATATGCTCTGCTCGGAATAAGGCTGAAGAGTGCAGGCAGAAGAGAAGGTATAATATGCCCTGAAACTCATCTCCTTAAAATATATGCATTTCTGATTGCTCATTGACAGCTCATAAACCTGAGAAGCCTAGGAGACTTCTAGGCTCTGAACAAATCTAGTTCAGAGTAACTTTTAAATTAAAAGGAAAAAAAAAAACCCACACTGGAACACAGTAAAATAATTCCCATTTTACAAAACTGAGGATATTTATGACTAAAAGAAGAACAACATACTCTTAAAGGATGAAATATCATACAAATTTATAAAGAGAACTGAAATTTTTCGACCATACAAAGACTCTAAAAGGACCTCTCTCCTGCAGACCCCTATATCCTACTTCTCTTGATAGCTGCAGGGACTTGCATTTCCAGTACAATTTGACTTCTGAAGATGCAAGCTGCAGTGCCGAGATGGGGAAGAGTAACAAAGAACAGATTGGAATTACATCCTTTCCTTTCAAAGACAGGAAAGGACCTGCAGAAGATTTTCAACCATTACCTTGACAGCAATGAAACCTATGTTTCTTGAAAATCAAAAGTGAGAAGAACACAGAGATGGAGAAGCAAAATTCATGACTGTTTAAAGCTCTTTCCTTATACTATGCACAACTAACAGTAGTACGTGAAATCTCTATTCCTGTGAATAAAAGGTAATTTTCAAAATCACAAAATCACAGGATCTTTGTTATGTTGCAGTGACCAGCACTGCACAAAATATTCAAAGTTAGGCTGCCCCGGAGTAGAACAGGACAATCCTGTCGCTTGCCCAGCTGGTGATGCTGTGCCTGATGCCCCCAGGACATGGTTGGCCCTCCTGGCTGCCAGGGCACAATGACTCATATTCAAATTTCCGCTGAACAGAATGCCCGGGTCCCATTCCATGGTGCTACTTTCCAACCTCTCATTTCCCAGTCTGAACATACATACAGGGTTGCCCCACCCCAGGTGCAGAATCTGTCCCTTTCTTTTGTTGAACTTAATATGGTTGGTGATTGCCCCAGTCCTTTATTTTATCGAGGTCTCCCTACAGAACCTCCCTGCCTCCATGGGAGTCAACAGCTCTTCCCAGTTTTGTGTCATCTGCAAACTTGCTTAGTATCCCTTTGAGTTCCACATCCAAGTCATTAATGGAGACGTTGAAGAGGCAACCATAAGAGTTCCAGCCTGCCACCCCCTGTAGACTGGTATTTTAGGTGCTGTATTGGAAATAAATACTGTTGGGAGGAAAGGGTTAAAAGTGGAAGAATGGCAAAGAGGCTGGTAAATTCTCTCAAGTGGCCTTGCAGCTGGGAATGTTAAAGCCTGGAGGATATCAGTGCGGGAAAACTCCATTTATTATGCTTAATTCTGTTTATCCTCTGTCTGTTTTGCGAAGTGAATTCTTGTGTAGAGATAACGCACTCTCACCGACATGCTTGAGCCCCCTGTTGAGAGAGATCAAAAGCTCAGAGGTCACAGTGTGGTGATAAGCTGCATGTGTGTGAGGCCCTTGGACAGATTGGAGCAGGCAGCAGAGCCTGCTAGGATGCACTAACCCTGATGGTGCCGGGGTCCTGCTTCTCTGTATCTGCAGCCCAGTGTTGTCTTGGGATATTCAGCCAGAGAGGTAATGGAATAAATCTACTTTTTGCGTTTCAGCTGTGGTTCTGTGGCCACCCTGGTTACCTGCATGTGTTGATTCACACAAATGCCAAGGCCCTGCAACTTGCTGGACCAGAATAAAGAATTTAAAAATGGGGTTTGCCCTTTCTAAATGAGTTGTGACCACCGGACTGTGTGAAATTAAAGGAAAGGTACTGAAACCCCAGGGCTACGTACCTTGGTGATGACAGAATTTAGATTCTGAGTAATAGAATAGTCCTTTATCTCTACAACATATTCACCTGCAAGGCAGAATATAATTGTCTTCTCTCTAGTATTATGTCTCACCTTTTGTAATTTATCCTTGACCTAAGTTTCACTGATCAAAAATTAAATGCTTGCATTTTATTATCCAAATATGTTTCTTTGTAAATGCTTTTTTTTTTTTTTAATGCCTGCTAAAACAATATGACTTCCATCCCATGGAATCCCTCTGATTTATTTATTTTAATTTAAACACTGAACAAATATTATTGCATGACTAGTCTTCCTTTGTTTCTGAATGATAATTTGAGTCAGATCAGCAAAACGTAACAGAAATAGTAGATCTGATACACTTTAAAATCTGCATTGAAATCACCCAGTTTCAGCAAAATCAATTATTTCTGTACAAATGTTAATCCTTTCTAGGGTAGTTGCTTTATCCATCTTGGCATCTTTAAACTCATTTTAACTAAGCAATTTTAATTTTTTTTTTTCTCAGAATCCTTGATGTGTCAGATAGCACATTTGCTATATTTCTTAGCTGTCATTTCACAGATATTTGGTCAGTCATAGTTATTAATAAAATATTTTAGTAACCAAAATGGACAGAGGATATCTTTCAAGAGGTGAGAAATGCTATTGAGAACGGCATCATAGCCAAGTTATCAAAACAGAACTGATTCTCATGAGGGTATGCGGGTACCTGAAAGGCAGTCACTGGATCATATACCCCCAGGGGTAGAAATTGCTGAGACTGGGAGTAGGTCACTGTGGGGTCTGTTAATGCATTGCTTTTCCTATTTCACATGTTCCCCTGTTCCCTCCCTGGCTTTGGCCACTCCCTCGGTTTCTCCCTATTTGTTCTGTACCCCAACCCCGCCAGGGACCACACTTTGGCCCCTGACAAAACCACCCCGCACCCAGACCACGCTGTCTCTCTACCTCTGAGCATTGCTGGGACAAGATGTGATTAAAGCCATCTCACACCCTCATGAGAGACCCTTCTCTGCCTCCTTTACCCCACTGCGTTGTGACGCTGCTGCTGCCGGAGCCAGATCGCGGGGCTGTCCCAAATGGACTCCGGGATGCGACTGATGGCACGGCCCTGGGAAACCCTCACTGAGCTCTCAGGGAGCAGCAGCCTGCTGGGCAGAGTGCAGTGGTTACAACAGGTCACCAGGTCCAAGGGTGTCTGAGGATGAAAGCCGAACTGGTCTGTCGAGGGATTGCTAATTATTAAGGAAATAACATCCTGTATTGCTGTTTCTATCTGCCCTCAGGGAAATTCGGCACCAGGGCTGTGTCAGAGATAAATGGCTGTTAAGATCTGCCTGCAGAAGGATTCAGTATGTGGAGGTCAATCTCAAGCAGGTGATTTTGAGATGAGGTGATTTTTTATTTCCCTTCTGTGAAGGCCATCCAGTAAACTGATGTCTGCTTCTTTCAGGGTATCCCTAAAAGAGATCCCTGTTTCCCTTTGCTAACTCAGCATGAATGGTGGATTATTACACAGTTAAGTACAGCCATTTCACTCACATCTAAGAACAGCTTACAGCACTGAGTTGGAAAAATTATTTTCCTCTTCTGGTAACTTAAGCTATGATATTAAAAAAAAATTCAGCACTTGAATTATAGAAAACCTGCAATGCATAAGTGAAAATAAATCAATAAAATATCTTTCCTAACAAAATACGCAGTTTATTACAACACTGGACTCTATATTGCTTTTCCCTGAATAGAAAGAAGGTGGATCTCTCTGTTTTGTATCAGCATATTTCTATCTTGCAATAAATTGTATCTATAAATTATTTATACTGTAACTTGTCAACAGAGAAATATGCTTTGGAAGCAAGCTATATATGTATAAAATAGAGGGAGTATACATATATTTGTACTGCTAAAGTGAAAGAGGGGTAGAAGATGACAGAAAGTATGTATAAGGTAAGTCTTCTGCATAGCTAGTTAAAGAAAAAAGGAATAACGGGAACAATAAAATACATTTTACATAGAAATAAACTATAGTTTTATAGTGACAGTTTTCAACATACACATAATCATGAAATTCTCTTAGTCTTCTGTAGAAAGAGGTTAATTTTTTTTTCTGGAAATTATAATGAAGTATTATTAAAATGGAGCACTTAGTAGAGAACTAACAGTAAAAATAAATGTATATGGTAGTTGACTTGTCATAGAGAAATTGAGTAAAATTGCTTAATTACTTCTAGTCAGCAGAAAAGTCAGGTAAAAAATTATACCTGTTCGGCAGACTTTTTAGGTAAAACTCAAGAAGTTACAGAAAGGGCAAGTACAAATATTGTATGTGAAGTCATATAGATTCTAACTCCATGTCTAGGCAAGCAACAAATCAAATAGTGCTGGTTTTGACTTGCCTCTGAGCTACATTCTTGAGAAATACAACATTCTGGCACACAGACCAATATTTCTATGCACAATCAGCCATATCCCACAAGGAATACACAGTATTTGATGTAAAATCAGATACACTATTCTTCATATTGAATGTATTTTCATTTATGTCCACTGACTGTTTCACTAAAGTAAAATATCTCTGAAATAAAAATGTCGCAAGTACTTCAAATATCGCTTTCAAATCTCTCACTGTAGGCTTTTGTTCTCTTATTGTTTGTTCTTTAGAAATTAATAGTTAAACTATGAACAATTAAGATGAATCTATTTTAGCTAAGGAAAAAAAGTAATTGAAAAGCTAGACCTATAGGATTGGATCTATAACTAATTTCTCAGATAGTTACTACTAATAATATATATTGTTCTTTCCATAATGAAAATCAAGTTGTGATTTTACTTGAATAACAGTCTTGAGTGCACAGTAGAACATACAAATAATTTACTGATACGTCTCTTTTCTCTTGTGTTGTTATAATTACTGAAAACACAGCACTTTAATGCCAGTTTTCAAAATTTGTATCAGCTAGTAAAATCCTGATTGGAGGACGGATTTTAAGGGGAACAGGTCAAATAATCTGCTGGAACACACAGACACTCACAAATATATCTTTCCTTTGTATTGAAATAGTTTTTTCAACAACTGATGTTGTTTACAATTTTTGTAATTTTTATGTTTGTGCAATTTGGAGCCTGTCTATTAATTGAGGATTATTTCTTGCACAGCAAGAAAAACTTATGACTGTTTTATATTATAAACAGTGTTGTAAACATAAAAGCAGTAAATAGATCAAAGGAACTTTACATGTTTTCCTTGAAGAATGATAAAAAAGTATTGAAATGGGAAAAAACCCAGATTTACCATATGAATTTAAATGATAATAATTATGAAGGACTATCATACTGGTTGTTGGAGAATTACTACAATGAAAGTGTAGAAAGTCATCATCTATCCTAAAAGACTCCGTGTGAAGTTTTCATTTTTGATCTAGAGTAATAGGCTGAATTTTAATGCCAATAATATAGATTATTCCAGTATCATTCTCAGCGAAACAATAATTTTCCATACACTGATTTTGAATATAGTAATTTCTGTATTAGTACTGTGCTTGCAATAGAAAAGGAAGTGTGAAAGACACTGCAAATGATGTTACTAATGACAGATTTGAATTTCTCTATATAGCTGTGGAAATCAAGAAAGGCCTATTACTTGGAGCTACTCTGATCCTTGGTCTAGTAGGACCTGCAGAAAAGCTGAAATAACAGCTTTTGCTGAAAATAAAATGTTTATGGACATAAATCTCCATTTAGGCTTTCACAAAGCTTTTGGGCTATGATTTCACAAATTACTGTATTTTGTTGGGGGTTTTTTCCTCTATGCTATACATAGGGTCTGTTTTTAATGAAGCAGATGTACATTAGTATTGATCCTGTCAACAAAGTATTTATCAAACTACTTCTTGGTAGAATATTTTTGTATCACTCAACCAGGTTTTAAACAAGTCAAACATCACTTGGCATTCAGTTTTGACCAGTCTGATTAAATGATAAGTCTTGTTACCTTTATTTAGCCAAATTTAATAAAGTTCTCTTCTATTATTTGCTTCCCATTGTTTGTAATTATTCTGAACTAACATGTTCTGGGAATGTAATTCTTCAAACAAGAATTTGAACAAAGCTTTCCAAGAAATAAGCAGAGAATTTTGATTCCTAACATTGCCTAATTTAAATCTCCCATTATTTTTCCTGTCTGTGTGAGAACAGGCTCAAAGTAAATAGAAAGATTAAGAAGTTATGTAATTAATGTTATTTACATTTTAAGTTTTATATGACTACCTCTTAAGAACCTTCATTCTCTAGATTTCTCCAGAGGGTTTGCTTCAGAGTTACTTGAACAAGAAGGCACTGGCTTAAAAACACTGGATGCTGTATTTGAAATACTGTTTTCCAAACTGAACTTTTCAGAGTTGTGATATGACTTTACTGGGGATAGGATTTCTCCTCGGCTTTTTTTATTTTTTGGTCTCAGAGGTTAGGAATCCTTCCTTAGTGGTAAGACAAACCTCTTTGCATGGAGATTCAACAGATCTGAGCTTTGAACTACAGGAAAGATAGGTGCAGCATAGAGATTGATACTTATTCCTAGACATCTGCATAATGTGGTCTCTCTTTGAAAATTTAGTGGTTTAATTATTGCTTTCATTTGTATCTCATTTGTTGTTTTTTAATTATTCAAATAAGAGTTCCTTGTGTTTTAGTATACCACTCAACAGTTGGATATTTCCCTATATTTAGATCCACAAATTAAATGGTTCACTATTTTAGGATATTTCTACTTATTCTTAAGGCTAAATTTATTTATGGCAGAAAACACTACACTGAACACATGCCAAAAGAAACCTGTAACACAACAGTTGGGATCCTCTTCCTATAATTCTATGTAGAAAAACCCTAGAACAGAAATAAATTTATGACATGTAATTCAAGAGGTGTTACTGCAACTTCACAACTTGATTTGACTCTGTACATTTCTTGTGCATATGCATATAATTAGGAAACAAAGGAAGGATGGACAACTTAGAATTCATGATATGAAATACAACCTCTATGCACTGACAACAGCAATTAAAAACCCTGCAACCTTCAATTTGCTGGTGATCATATGCATCTCCAGAGACCAACAAGAGTTGAAGTCTACACAGTGAATGTGTTCTGACTGTGGATCACATACGTTCCAATATTTTGCTATTAACTTTGCTAAAAAGTTTTAACCATCCTTTCTTTTAAGTGTCACAGAGAGACTGCACAATGTTTTAATCACTGAATGTATCCAGTTTTCTTGAGAAGAATGTAACTGCTGTAGGAATCACCCCTGATGTTGGAGGTCTTGGCCCTCAGTGACTGATCTGTAATTATCACATAGATCTCGTGTGAATACAAGTATATTTTTCAAAGTATGATATGATAGCATATAAAAGAAAACACACTAGCAACTACCGCTTCATAATAATAAGGAAATACTCCTTTCCCATTTTATCCTAATTATGTTGTGTTATTTTACTGTGTACCTGTGCCCAAGCGCTGGCCGCAGGGGCTGCAGGAGGGCTCTGTGGGGAGGGGCAGGGTCTGCTCTGGGCTGGACTCAGCCAGATCCAGAGGGCTCCATCCCACTCACTGCAGGGCATGGCTGGGCCCCTCAGCCAGGATGGAAGTGCTCTGGGAAAACAGTTAAGGAAAGGCAAAATACCCTTTCCAAACAGTTATGGTCTGACCATAACCCCTCTTTCCCCATCAGTTGTGCATAGCTCAGGGACAGGGAAGAGGTAGTAGAGATGACAAAGGAGTAAAGTTGAGACTGGAAATGTGTGTGTGTGTGTGCAGATGTTTTAATTTTTGTTTGTCAGTATCCAAATCTATTTTAATTGACAGTAACTTAATTTTGCCCTAGCCCCTATGCAAGTTTTTTTGCCATGATGGTAATTGTTGAGTGATCTCCCTGTCTTTATCTTGACCCATTCACTTCTCTCACTCTCCAAGAAGGGTCACATCACTGTAGAGACAGCTCTGTGATCTACAAGAAATTTCTCCATCTGACTCAAGTCAGTTTGGCAACAAAAAGGTAAATGAACTATTCTAATTTGGAATTAGAATAGGAGAGAGAGGTGAAGGGGTCTACGCTTTATTATATTTGGTGACTAAATAATAAAAAATTTTAAACATCATGCTTGTTGCAAAAATAAAACTGGCCATAGATGACTGAGGTTATCCATATCTAGTCAAGGTCCTTTTCAATGCTTTGCAATTATCTCACATAGATAAATGTTGTGAGTGAAGGATAATATTTAGAAATCATCTTTATATCTTAAAAGAAAGCAGAAGGTAATTGTGGTGTGTTGACTTTGGTGGGCTGCCAGACCCTAACAGAAAGGCGGCCAGATAGGCTCCTTTTGCTACACTTTCTTACCCCTCTAATCTATCTGGCCACTGTGAGATGGAAGTATTTGGGTTAAACAAAAATTTTGCAGCTACCAGCACTGGAGTTGTTTATTTCCTTTCCTGTTCCTAGGTACACCTTTTTGCATTCCCATTTCTCTCTCACACAAAGGGAAACTCCCCCTTCCTTTCCCAGTATGTCCTTCTTATTGAGCGTGCACCCATCACTCACTGCACTCCAGCTGTGTGAGATATCCCACCACATCTATATTCCATCTGTGTGCAAACCTGTAATTCCTCCTTTTGTTCCCCATGCTACATGCATTAGTGCACAAGAACATGAGAGGGGCACTTGCCAATTTCCCAGAAAAAGTGTGAAAGTTTCTCCCACCGTGCCATCCTCTTGGCTCTCCCTTATTTGTATGAGTACATTGGGATTCGCCCTTTTCTGCTCCACCTTTTGATTATTAAGTCTGTCTTGCCCACATCACCCTGCAGCATTTGTTTCTTAGCCTGGCTCACCATTTTCTCACTCAGCTGAAGGTTGACATCCCCCTTCACTGTAATTTCTAGTTTAAAGCTCTCCTCACCTGGCTAGTAAGCCAGCTGGCAAGGATGCTTTTGCCCTGCTTGAAGAGAGTCCCATAATCATAAAAATCAAATTGTTTTGTTTCCAAGTGCTATTACTGCATAACTTGTAGTACGAGGTCAAGCATCTACAAAATATTTAGCCTAACTGGTTTTGACTTCCAGCTGAGACAATCTGCAGCAACAGGTGGCATGCTTTTCTTCTCTGTTTATGCTTCTGTCCAAAACAGGAAGGCACTCATCCCCATTATTTAACACTACCTAGACCCATTATTTGATGTGTCTAGACCCTAAACCCTAACAGAAGGGTTTAGTATCTGCAAGGAAGTTTTTATAGAAGAATCACTGTAGTCAGCTTGAGGAAAATATTTATTGAAATGCATGAAGGCTGTTTGGAATTTTCACAACAGTTCACAGTAAGTGGTTCTACTCTACTCGACTACCCACATTTTCCTTTTATGTAGCATAACCTGTTCAGCAACACCACACATAATCACCAAGTAGTCAGACTCCTAACGTCAGTGGCAGACCTGATTCAGTGTGTCACATTGCTGAACCTACTAAATCACGGAGCTGTGGAACAGAGAGATTAAATCTTCCTCAACACTTTCGATAGCGTGTCCTTTCAGTGACAGCCACTATGAAGGGGCCAAGGATCCCACTGTGACAGATGTAACAGGCAGCAGCATCTCTGACATGAGGACTCGGGAGAAGACAAGATGACAGAAAAAACAAAGGCTAAGGTCAGATCTAAATCTATTAAATTTCATTAGTCCCAGCATTCTTCACTTCTTTCCTACCTTGAGGGCTGAGGTGTTCCCCTTATTGTGGTTGGCAGGAAAACTACAGGCATTTTGTCTAAGTCAGTTAACCTATTTGGGATCCTTAAATCTGTGTTAAAATGAAGATGCATATGATGATTGAAACGACTATGAGGGAATCTTAATTTTAATAAAATCTCACAGGCATAGATGAAACCCTTCACAGAAGTATAAACAGATTAATTAAAGATACAGGCTTTAGAAACAAGACAGAAATTAAGAAATAAATATTATCCCCTAAGTAAAATGTAAACTAACCACTTCTTAAGGAACAAAAATATCCCCCAGTGGCTTGTTGCTTTGGTCAATCATATTTTAATTACTTCAATTTATATCAAATTATGTTGCCTATAGTAGGAAGCTGTGAGGAAAAAAAAAAAGCAGGAAAGCTAAAGACAGGAAAATGTTAATTAAGATAAATAATAAAATGCTAATAGTAAAGATGACATAATGGGATGCTTCTTAGTGGTCACTACATAATATATACATTGTTCATCTGGGTGGTACTCCTCCAATTACCTCTAAAGATTGCTTAGAGACTTAACAATATAAGGCTTCCACAAAAATCTTGTGGTGGACAGCAGCCATAGCCCTACTCCATGGACATCTAATGTGAACACATCTGAACACTGCGGGCCTCAGAACTGTTTTTGACCTGAAGTATGTCATCTGAGAAAAACAGCAGAGAGATATATAGTGAAATATTGAAGCAGAGAGAATTTCAGATACAGTCAACACTTAGTCTTTCAATCTGCATCAATCTGTTTCCTTTTAGCCTTTAAAAGTGATGCTCAAGAACATCATGCTGGGTTGTAAGTGTTCCATGTTTTAAAACTGCAGTCTATGAAGAGCTTGCTTGCTTTCAAGCAGGTTTATATTTCTACAGTGATTTTCTGTGTTATTTTTTAGCTCTGTTCCTCATAGTGTTTGGCTCTTTACACACTTTTGTCAAGAATGCATATTTTCTCATGGTATTGCACCAACTTACCTGCTATGTTTTTGAGAGAAAAGGGAGAAGTAACAGTGAACTAGAGCTAATGTTGAGGATAATGGGTTCCAAATTACTATTATAGTATGCAACTGCTCAAAACAGGGTAATTAAATGTTCAGTCTTGTGGAATTAATTGAACAGAACAGATAATACATTGTTTAGGCATTCTGAAAATCATAGAATATGATGTATTACCGTTGTCCTGGAGTTTCCCTTGAAAAATGCAGCATATGTTGATAAATAACAGTTTCTGTAATACTCTAAAAACCTTTGTTTTTAACCATTCATGTTAGTAACTTTAAAGAATCAGAGATCTTGCTAACATATCAAGTGTTTTAACCTACCATTAAAAATTAGTCCCAGGTACTAGCACTTACTCAAACCCTCTCTAGAAACAAAAAGGAAACACATTTAATATGTAAAGCAAAGTCACATACATTTTTAGTGACACTGAAATCTTAACAGTCTAAGTACAGATTTTGCTATTACTGAAAACACATATAGTATAGTATTGTGGAAAATATCCCTAATAATACAATTGTTACACTCACTATTCCTAATATATACCCCTTTTTCTACTTTTACAATCACACTTCTAGTGTTTCTGAGTGGATCTGAAGGCTGTAGTTTCACCCTGGTTGTGTGGAGAAAGGTTTACAGCAAGTTGACAGTTTCCCAAGCCTCTCAAAGGGAAGATCATGATGTTGATAGTTTCTTCCTTGGTTTTTGATAGAGGACATTTTTATACATTAGAGTTTTTTTAAAACTTTTTTCTTTCATCCTTATTCTTTCTCTTTCTTCATTGGTCTGCACCTCCTATTTACTAGATATAACCTGTCTTAATTATGTCAGATGCTTGTTTTTCATTCTCAAAACCAATTTTACATCACCCCCCATCTCTGTTTCTTCATCTGGTGAACTCTTTACATCTCTGTGGTTTCTAGCATCATCTATGTGTCTCACCTACCCTCTTTAAGTTTTACTTCTCAGCGCTGCATTCTGCATCCTCAATTTCAAGGCCTTTGTTGAAATGCCATGCCTGTATTCTGCACTATGTCATTTTTCTAGAGTTACAAGTATTACATTCTATGCTGAATATTTCATTCTGTGCAGAGCAATTTTCTTCTATAAATATAAGCACATGGTTTTACCTCAAAATTACACAATGAAAACTAAAACTGATCAGACCTGGTGTTATAAAATGGCCTTCATTTCTAAAGAAGTTGAAACAAAATCCCTTGTAGGCCAGAGCAACTTTACATAAAGCCTGGCAAGCCTCATCCCTGATCCTGTGACCTGTTAAAAGTGTTGGCAACACTACATTTACTGGGCTACAGGGCTACATTAATAACTGCCAAGGATTGTTGCTCTCAGAAAATATTCCTGATATATTATTGGGGATGTCCTTGCCTTCAACCTGTCCTCTTAAACACTTTATATGCAGTCCTAGACGACACCATTTGTTTTCAGAATATTCATAGTATCCCTTTCCCTCCTTACTGGGTCTGAGGTGCATGAAGAATTAACTTCTATCTAAATAACTTCATTCTGGCACAAAGATTTTTAACAAGTTCATTTTCTGACTGCAGTTCATCATGGGGAAAAATCTGCCTTCAAGTTCTGAAAGGGTAAATTTTGGGGTAAAACACTCTTGATTGTTCTCAAGCATTTAAGTGTTCAAATGAAAATTGAAGTACTTGCTTTAGCTTTTTCCCAGACAGACAATTATCAGTGTGCCTAAACCACAGTCACAGTCAGCTCAACACTGATTGAAGAGAAGCATGCTGCTGAGTTAGCAGCACTTCTGCATAAAGGGAAGACTATGAACAGAGAATGTAAATTGTCTTGGATTTGTGCCAAATCTAAAGCAAGGTAGCCAGTCCCAGAGACTGTGAACTCCTCCCCCACACTCTTGTCACTCATCCCTATTATGAAGTTCTCTTTTCTCCTCTGAGTTGTTTACAAAGACACTACAGGAGCAAAAAATTCCTCTATCAAATTAGGAAAATAAAGGAAAAAATTGAGAAAATAAGAGTATATTCTCTCATGGTTACCCCTTCCAAGCATACTGGAAGAAGAGATCTGTAACAAACCCAAGATGAGATGGACATTTAGTCCTCTCACCAAAAAGATTTAGACGCTGCTTCTTCTTATGTAACAGTGCCACAAGAGCATGACTATTCAAGTTTTCAGCCTGGATAGATCCTGATTTCTTAGGGTGAAGTTCTTCTAGGCTTCCCCTGGTTAAACTTGTGAGAAATTTTGAGCAGTGCTAAATCCATCTGCACCTGATGACACAGAAAATTTCAGTAACTGTTTTATTACCTTCTCCTTTCCATCTAAATATTTTCTTTTTCAGAAAAGAAATAAAGACATTATTAATTTATAAATTCATTAGTTAAATGAGGACCCTTGAGGGCTGAAATTCTGTCTAGTAAGAACCAGTGACCTTGTTTACCACAGAGACTGTGTCCTGTAACACTGAAAACTTGTGGGGTTCATGGGAGAAATGCATTTGCTGACAGCCTGTGGGCCCCTGTGGGAAAGGAATATTAGCTTCAACTGTTTTTATTAAAAATAAGTTCTCTAGAACAAAGAATGAACTCACTGAACTTTTCTTTACTATGGGTATCCTAAAAATGAATCCATCATTTGGTTATATGTCTGAGACTTTTTAATGAAGGCAAACTTTATCCCGCAGGCATCCTGCATCCTGCAGTCTTTGTCTTCTCTGCAGGCATATAATCACACTGCTCATAATTCATTAAGTCAGCACATATGGTCATAGCCACATTCAAAAAAAGCTACTGACAGAAGGAGTGACACATCTGAAGGGACTTTGTTCTCATCAATATGGAGTCTGAGGAGGACATAAGAGTGAGTATTGCCATTATCAGACTTCTTGCTAAGTAGTTATGGAACTATTACATTAGAACTTCTGATAAGGAAAGAAAATTATTATGAAAATTCAATCTAGGCAAAAAATAATGAGAGAAAATAAATGAGTTTCTGATGTTCATGAGATACAAAACAAAGATATGAAAATTAACTTTCCTGCCTACAAAGCAGAGTTTCCACTCATGTTAATTTATATCCTATATTTATTTAGAAACTCCCAACCAAGTCACATTTTATGTTTTTAGTTTATACAACTCATATTCCTGTAGAATATAGGACCATTATCAGACTTCTTTACAAAGGCTACATGATTACTCAAGCTAACAATGACAAAAATAATTATCATTAGATTGCTCAGTATCCTTTCCTAAAATTCCTAACAAGTTTTTAAACAGTACCAAGAGACTGATTCTTGCAGCCAAATTGAGGGCAGAGCCAAAAATAATTGATGTTACATTGACAATGACAAATAAAAATTTTAAATTACAAGGGAGGGTTTAAATTAATTTGAGAAGAAATTGAATGCCCTGGCAAGAGAGATCATACATTGTTGTGAGTCAAAACCAAACTGTCCTAAGAGAGTCTGTTAAAGGCTAACAAAATGAACTTTGTTCTAAATTAAAGGCACCCTAATGAAATCAGCTAACAGACAGACTTGTAAAACTTTTTAATTTTGTAGAGAATTGTGGGAAAAGCTCCCTGCATTACTTCTGCTTTTGCTGTTATCTGTACAACATAAAGTGAATAACTGCTCCTAGGTCTGGTCCATTTCGCTCATTTGAATTCTCAAAGCCTTAGTCTGAAGCCAGATACCATTTTGCTTTTTGCCTTCCTTGACACCATGAATTGGGAATCTAATTCCATTTGCAATGTTTTCAAAAAAAAGTATTTTGAGTGCATAAGTAGCTACAGCCCTGAGGATAATGGGGGGGTATATTCTAAACATTTTTGTTATTATTATTATTTTGCATTACTTCCCATGGTGAAAAGTATCTTTTTCTAATGTATAATTCCAGAAACATTGATGAATAGCTGGATGGGTAGATATATATCTAACAGACATTGTTACCTCTCATTTCAGAGGGTGTATTTCAAGCCCTGATGGAGATGGAAGGTTTGGGATTTTTTACATTCAGAACATAACAGCTTCCTAAACTGACAATGTGATCAGATTCAGGTCCTTTACCCAGTGATGTTATCGTATATGAGATCAGGTTAAGATCCATTAAATACGGATTTAGGAAAAGGAAAAAATTTTTTTATCTGGATTAAATTCTTGCTTTAGTCCTGGTTGTTAATTGTATAACATTAGTGATTAGAGGCTTCCAGCATGATGAACGTGATACCACATGCATACATGGTGGGAGACCACACCTGTTCTAATGAGCCCCTGTTACCCAAAGGAGTAACTAATGAGTTACAAACCATCTTCAAATTATTATTTATTTGACAGTGCTGATCAAATTAGAGGGCAGAAATGCATGGAATTAACAGAAAATGCATGCACATAACTCATATTTATAGCATACCTTGTCAAAACGCTGGTCAGGCAAAAAACTTCTTGGCAATTCAGTCATCCCCACAAACGCAACTTCAGATAGTTTTGGTTTGACTTGAAAAAAATTCCATGGGTATTTCTGTGATCTGTCTGCTGGCTGAATCCTCTTTGAGGGTAGCTGCCCCTGCACACCGTGGACAGGCTCAGCTGACCCTCCTAAGGCTGTGGCTGGTTTTCTTGATTTGTGCGTTCAGACCTCTCTTTTGCTCTTCACTAAGTTAGACCAGTGATTAATGGCCAGTTCCTATTAGTCCTTCCTTCTCCACACTGAGCAGCTACAACATTTGTCTGTACCTACCTGGTAAAACCTTAAGTCATAGCAAGAAATGCAATGGGAGAAAATTTGCTGCTGCACTGGTTAAGGCAATTGCCCGAGGAAATGAAGCAGTGAAATGGATGACCCAAGAGAAGGTTCCAGGTCTCCTGAGTTTAAGTCTTGTGTTCACAGTGTCACAAGTGGTAGTAAGACTAGAAGACTGAAGCAGACTCTCCATAAACCCATTAGTAGAAAGGGGGAAGTGCAAGGCAGAACATATCAGTAAATATTTGAAGAAGATACTCTATGGCTATTTTATATCAAAAGTGAAAGAAAAAATTATCCTCCCCTTCCTTCTCAAGCTTTTTTAATCTAGAAAAAAGAGAAAACACACCTTACACATAATCTGCCAGAATTTTCATTGTCTTTTAAAAAGAAAGCTCACAAAAATTATTTAAAAGAAAGGTGAAGATGTCTAAAGATTTTAAAAATAGTTGAAAACAAAAGTAATCCTCATAAGTAATCCTTGTTGTCATCTTTTACAATTCTACTTTTCTTATGGCTTTACATTTTAGTCAAACAAGACAGTGTCTTTAAGACCCTGTCTCTCTTTTTTCTCCTTTATATCTGGTCCCCATTTATGAAACATATAAACATTGAAGTAGAGTTGAGAACCTAGAACCCATCACACAACAGTTCATTATGTGCCCTCATTTTTTTCCTTCATATACCCTGGATCTTGGTTATTTTCTACACAATAATAAAGCAGGCACAGGAAAAACACGTGATCCACATTAATTTCTGCCTCCATTTCCAACAAGATTATCTTGGAGTGTGATAAACACAATGTCCTCATCATTTTAAAATGATGCAGAAAATGCTCCCCTGATGGATATTGCTTTGTATAGGTTCTAGGTCTAGACAGGCAGTCAGCAGTTGCCAAATCTACCATTTTCTCATTCAAATCATTCTGGACAGGTATGACAATGACCAATTGGAGGCATTTAAGGATTTTTTTTCGGGCCAAAGCTTGGTGATATTGAACTCTTAGCTGTCTCAAGTCTGATGGTTGCAAAGAGTGTTCTATATTAGCCTGCATCAGCCTAGGAAGGTTACCAATGTCCTGCTTTAAAGTACTTAAGAACATTTCAGACCTTATAATTGAAAAGAACCTGATAATAGTACGCTTGTCCAACATGTATTTTTCTGGAGCTTCCATTCACTGATTGAATTGCAATGAATTCAAAGTTCCCCAAAGGATGCTGAAAAATCTGCTCATGAACCTTGAGTACACCTAGGAATTGTTAAGACACAATACATGGGTACTATTAAAAATACAGGATAATGGATGTGGAAGATTAGACAGGTCCAAAGAAAAGAAAAACCTTTAGAAATGTCAACCACAGTCAGAATATTCTTGTTCATATTACTTACTGCTGTATAAAAATTCTGGCATTTAATCATTAAGTACAAGATTTTAAAGAAGTGATAAATCTGTACCAGCAATTTGTACCAGCACTTCAGCCAGAGAGATAACTTGGCAAAAACATCTGAGGAAAAGAAATAGACACAGATCTTAATCACAGAGTTAATCACACTCTAATTATCATTGCTCAGATTGACATAAGAATAATCATTAGATATTAAACGGCAGTCTTCTGTCTCAAAAATCTAATAAGAAATATGTTTGATCAATATGCAGAATCATTATCCAGATTGACAAGACTATTTTCCCTTTGTTTAATTGATAAGCAAAAGATTTGCTGTATCCTCATGAAAATAGCAATAACAAAATGTTTTAGATCCTTAATTAACTTAGACTTGCCAGAAAATATGAAGGAAGAAAAAACAAAGCAACAACTATTCTAAACAAGTCAGTTGAAGTGGAAAAATTTAAAACAAGAATTTGTTTTCTTCAAAAGAGATGTCTGATTCTCATTAAAGATCTGCCAGAATAAGGTCTTTCAATAGATAGTTGCCATTATTGTTAAAAATGTAATATTATTTTCAGTACCTATTTAATTTCAGTTTTCAGTAGCTGGTTCCCAATATAATTTTCTTTCCCAGTATTATGTTCAACACCCATCAGATATCAAACACGTCTTCTATGCAGATTCTGAGTTACTTGATACTAAACATGGGGGATCATTTAGACACTTTAGATGAAGTGTCTAAATGTAGGTGTATAAGCTCCTGCTCTACTTAATGGATATCAAAACAAGCATTTGTGGAGTGTAGAAGAGCAGTTCAGCTGACTGGACATGAGAAGTGGGAATCAATATATTTAAATGCTGATCTCTGCATGTAGGCAGTGGAACCTAGAGAATGATTCAGATCTGCAAAAAGAACATTAGGAGCTCTATACTGTTGCTTAAGCAAAATAGTGCTCTTTGGGACAACTTACAAACTGAGGCAACATGAGATAGACAGGTACGGCACGGCACCTAGAGAAAAGCAGGAAAACTGTGTCTTCTGCAGATTCAAGCCAGAAAGAATAATTTAAAGAATGTCATTAGGTCCTTGTTACCATCTTACTAACTCATTAATAGTGTTGATACTCACTGTTGGTTAAACAGCAGGAAAAACTTAATTTATTGGATCTTGTCGTGGTTTAATATTTGCACAGGGAATCAGATTTCCAGTCATCCTCTGTAACTAACCCATCACAATTCATCACTCTTGATACATTTAAAATACACACAAAACATCTCCTAAACTTCCACATACAAAAAACTGTCCTATGCAACTATTTCTGCAGGAAGAGTTTCCATTGTCTGCAAGTGTCTTACCTACACACAATTCAGTCATGTCCATAGCAGGAATGACCTAGGTGAGTCCTTTGAAGACTCCACACAGAATGTTAATCAACCCAGGCATCCAAACTGAACTAGACACAGCAGGAGATGCCAAACTATCCAAAGCTTCCATCTGAAGGGCTTCTGTTACTATAAGTCAAATATGTTATTGTGAAGGTTTGATCAGTCAGCCACTTGGTTTCAAGTTGGTCCATTGTCTCAAGCCTGTCCATTAGTTAATTTATGCAGATGGCTGACTGGAATGTTCCTGGACAACCCAAGGAATTAATTATTTATATATACTGGTGTGCAGAGACCTGAAAGCCTGCTGCCTCACAATTAGGACTAAAGAACACATACTTACAACTCACTTATAGCTTAAGTCTCTTGGCACAGTGTTTAACAACAAAAACTGTAAAAGCATAAATTATTAAAGCTATTTACTTTACAAAAATGGTTTATAAAGGAAAGATAGTCCTTTTGGTATCAACCACCATAACTGGTAAGGCAAAGCACACAAAGTGTGCAACATCAACTATCTGAATGTTTACTGAAATGACAGAAGAATAATTAATAATACTTACAATAAAGCAATGGAATGATACCAAATCCCACTGGATTATACTGCAGAAAAACGATACAAAAGTAACTGCAGATATAATACAGTTTTGGTACTTGTTGCTAAAAAATTTTGTTTACTGGTGTGGTTGGACAAACCTAGAGTCAGGGCTGAGCTCTGAAAATACTTGTACAATCTCAATTTTCAATTTATAGTTTATAATTTATTCCGCTTCTCTAATTATGTCTAATAGTGTATCTTCTCTTATGTCTTCTCTTTTAACAGACTTAGAAATCCCAAATAAAAATTTGTTGCATTACTCAACATAAAATAGATTTGCATAATGTTAACAATAGGAAAAATACTTCGTAAACTCCTATGACTCACATAGTCACTTGCAGTTTGTGAAACATAAATGCTCAAAGAAAACGACTATCGATATTTTTAAATTTATCAGATATTCAGTTAGTGTCTACTTTTGCAAGTGTTTTTCTAACCACTAATTATATGACATTTTCTAACTATAGGCTGCATATGTATATTATATGAGAACTGAAGAGCTGATTAATTTCTCTGAAGGCATAATAAGAACTTTGTTCATGTCCCCACAGAATTCAATGGGAATTTTGCCATCAGCTTCAATGAAAGCAGGTTGAGGTTTTAGATAGTTGACACAGAACATATTTTAAAGCCACCTGTGCAAATGCGACCACTGAGCCACCTTCTGTTGCTACTGTTCTACAGAATTTTTGCTCTCCAATGGTATATTGCTTTCACCTATGAGCATTGATTAAACTCATCATCTGCACATTTTTAACCAGGAATACCACTTTTTACACTTAATCTCCACTAGAATTAAGAACTCTGAGTAAATGATTTTATTTTGAGTTTTTCAGGTTCTTACCTCAGTGTCCATGAAAGCAATCACACTTATATGAAAAGTTCAGATAAGAAGAAAATCTGTGATGCTATAAAATATGGCTGTTAAGACGGTGGGTGTTGGGGTTTTTTTAGAAATAAGGGAACATGTATATTCAGTTTTTCCATATTAACTTTACAATTGTACTAAGAAGACACCAAATATTGAGGTCAGTTTCACATATTTATAAAGGGACAGCAGCCACCCACATAGCTGTAGCTTTCATTTATTTGAATAAATGGAAAAAAAAGTTTCAATTTTTAAAATGTAGGCAGACTATTGTTTAGTATTACTATAAAATAATTAGAGGAATGGGTTCTTCCTTGTCATTATATTGTTATGAAAGTTTAAGTAGCATGTCTAACTCTTCAGCCAGGATACTTTTTCCAGCATTCAATCATCTATTTTCATTTGGGCTGTCTGACTGTCCTCTTTTGCAACAATATCATCTCTTCTCTTGTAAAAATGTTACCTTATTGTGCTGTAAGGAGAATTTCAGAAGTATTTGGAAATATGTTTTTAATATGAAAGAGTTTTCACGAAGTTTTGATGCAAGGCCTTAGAGAGCAACACCACGTTGGGGATGGGGTATGTAGTTTGTTGCTGTTATTGACTGATTTGGGTCTGCAGCCAATTACTATGACAGCGGAAATCACTAAAGATTTTTAATACCATACAGTGTGCCAATCTCAGACATTGGCCAACCTTAAAAAAATTTAAATGAAAAAATATGCATGATTTTAAGATGGACTTTTGGAATATTTAGTATGTATCACATTGTAGTAAAGAGGCTATATTATGGAATTGTATTCCAACACAAAATACACTTCTACCCCTCTCATGACTACTTACTGTCTCTGTGAAGAAAGCATTCATCATATATGCTGAAAAATAATGCTGATAATATTGAATTTAATTGAGTTTTGTTTAAAAAAAACCCAAAAAAACTAATTAGCAGCTGCAAACAAAGGAGTAATGGATGATGAATTGATTCTCTGAAGTCACAGTACTGATACTGTTGATATAGAAGTAGGTGATAGGTGTGCATGGACATATGAGTATTATTTCATCAGCTTTGTTATTTTGTCTCACAGTTTTTAACACCTAAAATATTTTGAAACTGTTGGACTAAACTATATAATCTGTATACAGTCAATACCCAGTGCAATTTTAATGGGAATTTAGGAAAGTCAGTCAAAATAGACAGCACAAACATTGATCAAGGATCCTAATAAATTGTAATTAATGATCTGCAAATTTTATTTGCGTCATGGAAAACTGAATACATAATAATTTTCCCATAAAACAAATTATCCTATGATTTGTCATTTCTTAGAGAGAAGTTCCAGCGAAGTTAGTGTGGCTCTCTGCAATTTGAAACAGAATCAGGACCACTAATTTCAATGACATCTGACATATAAACTTGTCCCTATGTATTGTTTCTTTCTTGTTAATTTTTTTCATCCAGTGCTGTGCCTTGTGATGGAAAAAAAACCCCAAACCAAAAAAAACCTCCAAAAACCCCCAAAGAAAGAACTGGAAAAAACCCCCAAAACATCCAGTCATATCAGCTGTATCTTCTTCCATGTATAAATTGTGTACTTATCTACAGATATGACTAAAATTGTAAACTTTTAAAGTCCTTAAGTGACAGGCTGACACAAAATGGTACGTGAGTGTTTTATAGCCAATATTTAGTCCCTGAATTTCTGCTGGTAGCAATTCTACTATTTGCAGTGAGTAAGGAGTTAAAAAAATTTTATTAATCTGCTAACTGAAAGGCCAGTTCCCTCAGTCAATTTAATGTTCTTAGCAGTAGGCTACAGGCTTCACAATGATTTAACTTCGGCCTTGGGACTTACTGATAATTGTCATGTGCTGTTGTGAGTTTGTTTCACCTGTAACTTAAAAGCAAGGAAGTGTAAGGCAAGGCTCAGAAGGGCTTTTTCCTGTAGTTCTACACTTTTTCTGCAGTGGCTTATTTTGCTGTAGCTTAATGCTGATTCTGTAATTGTCTAACTATACATGATAAAGTCAAAAAGGAAAGAAAGAAAGGTCAATAAGTCTTTTTAAGAACACATTAAAATAACTCCAAGCAGATCCATGACTGAGCAGGTGGAAGAAATCTCCACCATCAATGTCAGGGAACTTGTGGTAAAAATAAGGGAACCTGGTGGCTCATCCCTGAACGCCCTTCTCATTCATTCTTTTCATTTTTCTTGAAGACTAACCCCATCATCCTTAACACCCAGAGGGATGTAAAAGTGTGATCACAAAGGGCAGTCAATTTTTTGTACAAGAATTGTAAATATTCTGAAATGAAAGTTTTAAGAAACTTTGTATTAGAACTATTAGTGTTGTATTTTTTTTAGGTTGTTAAAACTTAAGATAATAAAAGGTTCTTGAATCTACATGCAAACTATATTCATTTTTTGATCTCAACATAATTTTGAGTGGGAAAAAAAATAGAATTATTAACAGAGAAATATAAAAAATGGGGTAATGTCTTAAATTCCACTTCTGACAGGTGAAGTTGTGCTCAGGAATCGAGGGAAATCAGGAGCTTTGTTACAGTATGATTCCATATGTCTCTCTAAAAAGCAGATTTTGCCAGGTTTAAACTCTATTAAATTATTATATTTTTTTAATTTTAACCTGATTTTTACAGATTGCATTGTTTATGTGTATTCTCAATGGCTAGTCTGAAATGGAGCAAGGGCACCACACTGGTGAATGACTATGTCTGTTACAATAGGACTTAGCAAAAATATTACACAAGAGAACTGTTTCCCAGCCAAAGCCCAGGCACAAGTTCAAATGATATATCACAAACCAAGAACTGTATTAACAAGGTGGTATGAACAAGCCTTGCCCTTCCATTTACCCTCAGGGTGTCAGAATAGTCCCTGGCCTTTTTTAGTTACTAATACATATTTAGCCTGTGCCTTGCCAACCATGCGTCCCCAAACATGCCTCCCAACTTTTCTTATTTATTAAAAAACTGGATGGTAAAAGGCTAGAGACTCTAAAATTGTTATCACTGAGGGGAAAGATTTTAGCTTAAAATCTACTCTTTTTTTTTCCTATGCTCTAATATTGGAGCATTACGTCCCAATCCAAGGAAAAGGTTCAGAGATTGCATTTTCGTAGACTGTAGAGTCGATAAGCAGCAAAAAATAAATCCACAGTCTTTCTTAGTTTTAGTACTAATTATTTCACAGAAACAAAGCAGGATGACCTTCTTTCATCTGTCTTTCCCTGTCAGTGATGATGCTGTACTGCTTTCTTCTTTTTATAAAATACCTCACTGGCTAACTCATTTCCCCAGAACAGGAGAGACCTAGGGTCAGTGCCAGTTTCTGTCTCAGGGAATACAAACTCTCATCTCTAATCTCCTTGGCAAATGCAATACTCAACAAGATAGTTTATTTACAGCAGCAGGAAGTGTCTCTCATCTTGTTGGTTCTATATAGAAAAGATTATCTGGGATAGAGGAAAAGCAAAGGACAAGGAAAAATAAGAAAGTGAGAATATGTTTATTAAACATTCCCTGTGAAATGGAGGATGTTGTCAGTATCAAGATATGCATAAAAGACAGTTAATCCATTTTATTCAGGACTATTTCTTGTAAAACACAAAAAAAAGATCTTTAGATCAAAGGTTGGAGCTCAGATATCTCCTCACCAGTAGGTTCTTTGGTCTGATGAAATTCAAGTTCATTTTGCACAGAGGTACAGTTTCAGTAGTTGGGGGTACAGATTCATAAACCCACACAAAGAAAGAAACCCAGCACATGGCTCTTGGGGAGGCAAGCCATATAATAACATTTGGGTTTCATTCTCTCAAGGCAGAGTGAGGTCAGGCTGGCCATGCCCTCAATCAATTTGTGTAGTTCCACAAGGTCTGGACACAAAGGGCAAAGATGCTCCTGATCAGGCTGGAGATCAGCCTGCAATGTGCACCCAAGATCTGTCCCAGAGAGAGGGTTGTAGGTAGGGCAGAGCAAGCCGTGATGCATGTGCCAGGATCCCTGCAGGAGAAGAGCTACTTACAGAGAGCTGGAGTTCAGGGAGCTGGAGCAGCAGCCAGGCATCTCTACAGCATCACTCGGGATGGTGCCCCAGGCTGGTAGGGGCCCTGGGTGCGTGGTTAGGGATGGGGGTCCCAGGAGTGACTGGGCAGGAAGAATAAACCCCTTTGGGGAATTAAATTCTTGGACAGATTTCCATTAGGCCTTTGTGACTGGGACCTACTGTGTCCTGTATGAACAGTCTAATTTCTGAGCTAAACCAGAAAAAGGAAAACAACACTTTGCTGAGCAGAGAGGTATTAGGATTTAGCCTAGGATCCATCCTTGGATTTAGCCATCAGAAATCCACTTCAGTGAATGCTTCTATGTTCTCTTAAAAGTAAGGATAATTCCCTGAGGCAATTCTGAACATTTCCTCCCTGTCCTGCAATATCTATGGCTGTGAAACCCGAGCCATTTTTAAATCCTCTAGAATTATGCAGGAAAGTAACACTGTGAGAACTTGGACTGATTTACCATCTTCCCTGCATACTTATTTCTTCAGGGAACTACTGCTGAGGATAATATCAGACTAGCTTTCTACTGAGGAAATCCCACAAGAGAAAACCCTTTGTAAACGAACATGTATGAAATTTTACCAAGAAAAGGTAGACAGTAACATGTTGTCATCACAAAGGATATCCTCATCTTTAAATGAAATATAATTGGATATTCCTTCACATAGCTTTTTATGTCATTGTTTAGCCCAGTTTTTCCCTATTTTAGAGGACATAAACTTCCCTGTTGAAAAATATAAATGTCCAGTCACAAGACTTTATTTAGGCTACTACTACAAAGAGGACACTGTAATTTGTTTCATACAATTCAGCATTTCCATTTTTAATATACAAAGGACTATTGCCAAAAATAAATTTCTTGTTGATTACACATTTTGAAATAGGGTTATTCAAACAACAAGGTGTCATCACTAGAGGCAGGGATGAAAATCTACCAAAATGGATCCTGTTGTCCTGCTGACATTTTGGAAAAGAGATTTCTGTGCCTCTACTCTGTGAAATTAAGCATTCTTCTAGCATAGACAACAGCCAGTTTCTGAAATGTACATTTCTTGTGTCAATCCACATGAAAATAGAGATCTGTGACACTTCAGCATTTTCAGCTAGTGATACCCCTGAGTAAATCAAAACACTAAAGGTGTCTTTCTTTTATCTGTGTTGCTCAAGACACTCTAAAGTGTTGTTCTGCAGTCAAAAAGACTGGAAGATCTCTTCTCTTGCAAACTTAATAAAAAAGAAGGACTTTACTTTCTCCCCTTAAGAGTGACTTTCTTTTTTACCTCTTTTCTCCGTTCTCCTTACACTGTTACTTTTTTTCAATTAGACTTTGTGTATGCATTGTGAGGACACAGTCAGTACTATGATGACTAGAGCATTCAACATGTAGAGAAATATTGGACAAGAAAAAAGCGTAAGATAATATTTTTTTAACATTTAAATTAAAAATAAATTAGAAACTACTATCTATTATTAATAGACTGTGTAAGAAATGTTTTACAGTGATTTTTGTTCTTTCATTCTCTCAATTCATAAACATTCTCTTGCACAGGGTATCTGTCATTCACAAGACTGAAAGCATTAGTTTTGGGGCTCACATGAGTAATCTCAGGCTTATATGGAAATGAGATTAGTTCACTAACACAGGACATATAGAAAAATTCTAAATGGAGTTGGGAAACCTCAAGTGGTTTTATAAAAAACGGACAAACAGCCTTTAATCAGACTACTTAAATTCAGATGTGAATAAGACTGTCTGAAACTTGAGACAAGAATTTTCTCATGCAATTTTTCACCTGGTACTATGTACCTGAAGGATGTGAGGGGAAACAAAAGTTGAGTAGAAATATACTGATAGGGCATCTCTTCATCATTTCACTAAGAAAGTACAGCCTCATTAGCTGGCTGTTCTTTGCCTTTTTTTGTCAAGCATGGACAATTCTTTTTCTTGTGTTTTTTTAATGTACTCACAAAAACCTTTATTAAAAAGAAAATTAAAACAGAAATATGGAAGCAGATTCATCTGTGTAGTGTGCTGCACAGTTGAATCTTTCATGACTTGGCTTTAATTACTGTAAAACCACATTCAGAATTTTAGGTGATCTGCTGTTCAAGAAGATCTGAAGTATTTTGTAGCTGGTTAGCAGAGAAATTTGTTGACATAGAGTGAAGATCAGACTAGATATTCAGTTTACTTCCTTTTCATACAGAACAGTGGTTCACTGAGCATAAATATAGAGATTACTTGCTTGCCAAATTTCCCTTTTTACTCTGCTGCTGCTGGTTAAAGTTAGGAAAATCTAGAGTAATTTTGGTTTCTGTGGGTTGGAAATGAGTCACTATACACAGGTTTAATGGGAAATTTCCAAGAAGGCATTTCTAGTGAAGAGTACCCTGACTTAAAAATGATAGCCCTGCTGAAATAGCTATGCGGTTTGTTCTTTCCATCCTCTCCTTAGTGACGCTTCTTAGTGAATTTCCAGTTCTACCTCCTGGACCAGTGTGCTGAAGACAGGATATAGAAAACTACTGTCCATCTTTTTTACTAGAATAATCTTTAGCAGTAGTTAGCTTTGTAAGAATGAGGATGTTTCTACACTACACTGCAAATCATAAACACTATATCTATTAGCCAGAGTGATTAGATGAGCTTCCAGTTTTTTTCTGACTTATAAATATTTTACATTTATAACAAATTTGTATACTTTTCATTACCTATATAGAAAGGATTCAAAATGCTCAGGTTTTATGACATGCAGTACTAAGCCCCAGGATTGATTGCTTCCAACTATAGCTGCTTAGGTAAATTTATGAATCACCATACAACAATATTCAAGAACTTCAGACAGTGTGCAAAAAAATATAACTGAGGCTTGTTGACTAATGACACTATGCAGAAAGACTGTTCTCACTTGCCTGAAATTTCACAAATTAATTAATAATCAGTGAGAAGAGAGAAGGTTTCAAGGTGATTCTAGAAATTAATTTCTAATCGGAGAAGATGAATGAATTTTTCAATGGAAAAAGAGGTATAAAAAGATAAATACTGTGAGATGCCAATAAACTTACCTCTTCAAAACTGGTGTGTTGGCTGCTAGCAGGTTACCAGTTTCATATCTCCATATTTTCTAAGAGCCCTTTAATGGACTCTTTTGTTTCCCGCCTCAGTGACAACAGGAATATTTTTGCAGTATGTATTTGCCATATTTAGCTTTGCTAAAAACTGTTTACACAGAAAAGTCACCCAGACTAGAGAATAATGAACTGGTCAGAAGACAGATGATCCCAAAGCAAGAAATCATCAAAAGTCAGGCATTATTTTCGATACCTTCCATGGATTTCTCTGATAAATTTCCTTAGAGCAGCCATGTTACAAACATCCCAGAGATTCCTTTCCTTTGGCATATGTGGATTTTCCTTTTGAATAATCACTCTTTGGCTAGATCACTCAATAGTTGGAGAGGGATACCAGGAACACTGACTCAAGTGTACTCTCCACTCAAAGCAATTTCTTCACATGTGAACCATAGAGTGCCCTCACCAGACAATAACCTCTGTGGCACAATACTTTTTCTTCCTCCTGATAAAACTGCTCCATTGTGCAATAAGTAATTGTAAGTTGTTTGAAGAGAAGACAAAAAGTAAAATAAAAAAAGAATGAAAAAAGAGAGGAAACTGGAATATGGCTCTTTAATCTGTTGATAAGGGCACTGAATCAGTGCTGCTGTGACTGCCTCAATTTCTTAGATATAAAAGGATGTAAACTTTTTTGATCTTCATTTCTCAGCTCTTCCAATACTTGGTGTTAGTTTCTCAGGAAAAGCTATCAAGGTAGATCAGTCTGGGATCTGACTCAAAATGTGACATAATTATTATTATTTCTGGTATTTCAATCATTATTATATACAGCGAATATATTTTTATTGCCAAGTCCTTTAACTAAGCTGTGAAATAGTTTGAAATCCCTAATTTAAATTTAAGACACCTCAGAATGGAATGAGAATATTCTTACCTTACTCCCAGTTTAAAAAACCCCAGAAAACTCATATGTATATATGTTTTATATTACAATTATATAAATAATTATTTATTGAAGAATTGAAAAATTGCAAATGAGGAACTTTATATCAAGGTCTGAAGAAAAGCCTTGCATATCCAGTATTGGAGGACTTGTTCAAGAACAGTTCATCCTTCTGAAAATAATTACCTTCATAAAGTTAATTAGCTGCATAAGTGCTGCCTGCATGAGGTAGCACTGCCCAAGGGCAACTTAGCATTCATGAATCAGTGTAATTCATACACGTCCATCTCAGTGCTTTCTACCTTTTTGATGTTTTATGGCCTTGACTAGCCCCTTTCTTAGTACTGAATCATTTGTCATGCGATCATAGTGAGGAATGTGGGTTTTACTGAGCATTCCTAAGACTGCTGTTTTCTGGGACCTTTCTAAAACAGTTCCAGAGAGGTCTGTTTGTAAATGTTTATCAAGTATTCAAGGTCTTTCACAGCTAGCCAAAAGTTCTTGTTATTTAAAAGAAGGACATCCAGAGAAGAAAGATAATATGCGTTCATATAAGCACTCTGGATATGGAAAAATCTGTCATGAAATAATAACCTATCAGCCTTTTCCATATGGAACCAATTCAGACACAGTAATCAAATAAACTTATTTTGTCATAATCCATTCTTTGGCAAGAACTTGCTTTAGGTCATACAGAATGCAGTACTTGGTTTTTTTTGACATTAAGAGATGAAATTTTAATGTAAAAGAATATTTAAACCCCAAAATACTCTTTAAAATCATACCCTAATTGAGTGTCTTTTGTACTAAAGGCTGAATTTTCAGTGGCTGAAGAGCCTAAATTACTTGTAAAAAGCACTGGTCACTAGGCACAGCCATTTGCAAATGGACGTAGAGTAGAGCAGCCCTATGGAAAGTGTCCTGAAGCCAAAAGGTCAGGATTTGCATGAGACAACATAAGCTGTTGAGTGGGAACATTAGCATTACAAACTTGATCTTCCAAACTCTGTCACTGGAAAACAAACTGGTAACTCCAGAAAACAGCTAATATCTGAAAACTGAAGTATTTTACTTCAAAGAGAAAATGCAAAAATGGAAGGAGCTTTAATATGAGACTGCATAATAAATAATACAAAACTAAATACAAATTTAAAAATTAATAATTAAAATAAAGGTATCAAGATTTAAAATATATACAATAATTAAAATAATCAAATATAAATAAATAAAATATAGCAATTAAATAATAAATAGTTAATAACAAAAATAATTTGGTTCCTAAGGTGCCCTTTAACACTGCACAAAGCAAAAGAAATTTTTCACCTTAGAGTTTATATTAAGTGTTTTGTTTTACAGTAACTTCAAAATGAGCGTACATACAGTATTTGAGAAATAACTCCTCCATATTCAAAGCTGTTTCACTGGGTCTTAGCATTTATGAAATTATTGTCCTAAAACCAAAAAAAAGTAAGAATATAGTAATTATAAAAATTAATATCTTACTAAAGCATTGTGATTGAACACTTATTTGTGAAGTTGATAATCACACTTCATGCCATAATATTGCTATACAGCATCACTGTAACACTTAAAAGTTTTCCTGTGGCTGTGATTTCACTATCATGCTTGTTTTATATCACTTTGGGCTTCAGTGGACATGATTTTTTATAATACCTTCTGCCTTTTTATAGTTTTTGTAATAATTTACTGTGGGGTATAAATCCATGTTGCTTCTGCAACTTCATCTACACTATTTTATAGCATGTGTGTGAAACACTGGAACCCAGGCAGGATCTTCTAGACACTTGAATTTCAGAATTTGATGCATTTTCTTGGCAGTTAATGTCTTCTGGATTACATTGAGATTAAAACCTGCTAGTCCTTTCTCTCAAGAGTTTAATGAATTAATAAATTGATCAGGTCAATAGTTCAGAATAAGCCTCTAAGAGTTTACGGACTATCAGTGAGTAATTTCAAAATGGCTGTTGCCCATTGGTTTAGACAGATGGAGTCTTCCTCTGCCCAGACAGTAAACAAAATGTGTCAACCACCATTTGAACTTCCTTATTAACTATTAAGAAAAAATCTCTTTGGAAACAAGAGTCCTTGCTACTGATAAATTTTAAAAATGTCAAAATTATGAACCAGAGAAGCTTGTAATTGTAAAAACTGTGATTTGTGCAAACTCAAACAAGAGAGCAATGCATATGAAACCTACTGTCACTTGATCAAGGCTAGACAGGAAGAGAACAACATCACTTTGGAAATGCAGTAACTCTGAAATTCATCCCTTTAAAAATAACTTAACACTAATTGTAATATGATGTCACCTCAACCTGTTAGAGATCCTACAACAGACAGAGTAATACAGACCATTCTGACAGTCAAGATTAAATTTTGCTGGTCAGTGAATGTAAATATGAATAACAAATACGTATCAGAAGAAAGTGTTATTTTCTACAATAATCTAATGTTTGGAAAATTTAGGAACCAAGCTTCAGAAGTTGAGAAGGCTTATGACTGATGGTGAATTAGAAAAGTGCTCTAACTATTAAGTCATTGGCACAGTGACATTGAGGGAGGAGGGCAAGATGGTCTTAATCAGTCCTGTTGAAAAAATATACCCTTGTGTGAACATTGCAAAATTAATGGGATTTGAGACACAGAGAAAAACAGAAGGGGCTGTCAGAGAGCTGTAGAGACTAAACCAGAGAAAACTGCAGGGCTCCATCTCTGAAGTCCAGAAATGTATTGCAGATGCCATATTTGAAGATGACTGTTACCTGGCTTATTGAATAGATATTTTGAATTCTCAGGTGACTAATTTATCTGACATATTCTACAAAGCACTTGGGCATCCATGACACCTTTAAATTATTCTCTTGGACATGAATGCTTAAAAGTAAGGCATAGTAATGCCATCTTTATCACAGTTCTCTGTGTTGCTTATACATCCAAAGTCAAGCTGCCATTCAGACAGCCTTACCTTATACAGAATCATAGAATGATTTGGGTTGGAAGGGACCTCAAAGATCATCTAGTTCCAATGACCCTGCCATGGGCAGGGATACCTTTCACTAGATCAGGTTGCTCAGGGCCCCACCCAATTTGGCCTCGAAAACTTCAAGGTATGGGGTGTCCACAGCTTCTCTGGACAACCTGTTGCAGTGCTTTGCCACCTTCTGAGTAAAGAATTTCTTTGTGACATCTAATATAAACCTTCCCTCTTTTACTTTTAAACCATTTTTAAGCCACTATCTGCCCATATAAAAAGACCTTCTCCCTCCCTTTTACAAGCGCCCTTACGGTACTGGATGTCCACAATGTCTCCCCAAAATGTTCTCTTTGACAGGCTAAACTACCCAGCCCTCTCAGTCTGTCATCACGGGACATGTGCTCCAGCCCTCTGAATATCTCTGTGCCTCTCCTCTGGACCTGCCCTAGTAGGTCCACATCTTTCTTCTGCTGAGGACCCCAGACACAGCATTCCAGGTGAGGTCTCACAAGGGCAAAACAGAGGGGCAAAATCACCTGCTGGCACAGGAGACTTCACTCCTCTTGATGTCCCAAATTTACCTCACACCCATGAATATCCATGACTTTTGATTAGGCCCCTAGAGCAGCGTGTAGAACTGAAGGGAAAGAGAAACTGCAGTTATCATAACTCTGAGAAATCATCTATTTCATTTGATATCTGGAAAAAAGTATTTTAATGCTTGACACACTTGAAGATGCTATTCTTCTGCTTAAAAAGTTTGACTTAAAAAGCGAACTTCTGTTGCCCAGGCCTGATTACAACGATGAAAGAAGCATATATTGGTTAACTGTCTGTCACTGTACTGTATTCTCTTGTGTTGTATTTACAAAGAACCAAGAATTGTGTTGGTGCAGAAGAGATCAATAAGAAGTCTGTTATCAATCTACTAACAAACTTTGAAGTTAGAAAAAAGGAGAACTATATTGCTTTCAAACATCCTTGACAGTTTAACAAAGATGCAACAAAGAGAGAAAGAGATGGGGAGGAGCTGTAATGACTGCCCTTGGTAGCAAAGAAAAGAAGAATGACTCAGGTGCTGAAGAGTTACACGAATCATAGTTTCATCCTCCAGAGGTTGAAAAGTTCAAGGCTATTAGCTATTTTCTTCTACTGACAATGAACAAAAGAACAAAGCAAGAAACACAATATCTGTCCAAACAGGCTTTCCACGTTTATTGGCCTAACAGCTTTACTTTAATCTAAGAAAGCTTGAAATAATAGTGCAAGCAGTCATGAAACATGCAATCTTTAGCCTTGAAAAAGAGCTCTGTTAAGTCGTTAAAGCAAAATCTCTTTATCTTTTAAACATGCAAGCCACATAGATGGCAAAACACATTACAGTGTAATATAAGACAGAAACACACATATGTATGTTTTTCTCAAGAACAATTTTCTCATGCAGCATTAAACAGTTCCCTCCAAAAAGTGAATTTTGCAAGATGCAGAACTGTCTTTACTATTAGAATTTAATCCATTTTAAGCCTTTAAAGTAAGAAGAAATCTAGTAACTATGTGATTAAAATAAGGAAGTAGCTAAGCAGTTCACAAGGAGGTCCAAAGTATTTTACTGTCTCTTAGACAGTGCCTCCATGGGGTATTGTTCTGCTGGTGTTTTTGTTGACAAACGGGACGGGGAGCTTGGACAAACATTCCAGGAGCCTTTTATTATTTTATTTCGTTTTCAGTCTCAAATACCGAGTTGAGACAGAGATGGCACAAAGCTCACGCTGTCCCAGACATCTAAAGACTTCCTGGTTACAGAGCATTTTTAAAATTTTCTCAGCCAATAGCGTGCTTCTAGAAGTTACAGACAACTGTTTTAACCAAGCATAAACAGCGCACGTACATCTGTTGTACACAATACTCGCTTGTTATATCTTATATAATAATACACAATATTCTATTATTAAGCTTAAACTTATCTATCTTGCTAAGCATGTTTTTTGCAACTTATAAACCTATCTCTGCCAAACTCAGAAACTCTAACCATTGTTTTAATGTCCTTGCTTGCTATTAATTGTATCTTCTTCAAGTTTTTGCAGCCAAAGCTGATCTCTAAACTCTTCTGCTTTATTCCTAAATCCTGCTTATATCTCACACCTAAAAGCTTTTTCACCTTTTATATTTCCCCACATTGTTCTGGCATTTCATATGTGTTCTATGGTCTCTTTGCTGAAAACTGTTCTTCTGACCACCATATAATACTGAGACTGGCAGCAATACAGGTCTTTTCCTCCAGGATGACTTTTGTCTCACTGAAGAAGTTCCTGCATATTTTTAATCAAAGATACAGCTTGTATTTCTTGTGTTCTCCCCTGGCCCAATATGAACATGTGTGAAAAAGCAGGAAACTCAACACCTGTGATGGTTTCCTTAGAAAGAACACGCAGTACGAGCTCTGCATTTCATTATGAAAATGAATTTTTAATTTAACTCTATAACCATGGAAAATGTTAGACCTTGAAAGGTGACGTATTTCTAGTTTCCATGTTTGCAGAGGTTTAAGAATATATGTCTGAGTGTGTGAGGTTGGATCCTTCGGGTTTATAGCACCATTTGGGGGAGCTGTTTCTCTGTGGTTCTTGCCTGTGAGCAACGAAGCTCCCTTTGACCACTGGTGTCAGTGATAAAGAATCAGCAGTATAGATGAGGCGGAAAGAGTGCGACTGAACTGATGAAACTGGAAACAATAAGACCTAACCTTGGGGATATATATCAGGTGATCTGGGGGGTGAAGGGAATAGATAAACGGACGATTTCAACAGAGGAAGAAGGAAGTCCTGAGTAGCATTCAGAAGAAGGAAAGTCAGAGTTGGAGTTGAAGCTTGACTGCTGCTGCTCAAGGACCTGTACTGAATGAGAAGAAACATCATCAGGAAGGAGATTAATGGACATGTGTGAGTCCAGAGCAGAAGGAGGCCCTGAAGAGACATGTGTGTTTGGGTGTTGCAGGGATACACTGGAGCTGAGGAGAAAAAGATGGATTTGATGTGACAGATGTGTAAATACGGTACCCACTTTATACATACATTTTTTCTTTTTTTTCCCCCTCTAAATCTAGTTATATCAGGAGAAGGCTTCAAATTGTAGACTGAGAAAAAAACAACTGCCTTTTCCTTTTGTTAGCCAAATGGCTGAGACATTAGGAAAAATACCCCAAAAACATAAACCCACATGCAAAAGAAGAACACCATAAACAAAACAAAACAAAACAAAACACAACACATCTTCTACAAAAAAACCCCAAATGAAACCAACCAACCAACCAACCAACCAAAAAATCCCCCCAAAAACCAAACCAACAAAAAACCAACCAAATCCCAAGCAGAAGAATTGACACAAGTGAGACTGGAGCTGAGTGAAAGCATGAAAGGATAAATACAATTTAACCAGACAACAAATAGTAAGTTCTCTAAACATAAGCTGAATATGCAAGTATTGGGTCTTTATATTAAAAGAGGAAATAAAATTAATTTGCCTGTAAAAGCTGATTAATACCTCTCTCCTCTCTCCTACTTTCTCTCACCCAGCTTCTGCAAAACCACTGGATCTACTCCTTTTTTCATCATGTTATTTCCTGTCTCTTGTTAAGGCCTTTAAAGTTCCTGCTGCAAATACTGAGTGACAATACAAGCCATTAATTTACTACTGAATTGTTGTAAAAGCACAGAGAACATCTTCCTCCTCTTCGTTGCACTTATGTGAAAGCAAAAGGTATTTTGTTTGCTACCAGAGGTCACATGGAGAAGTGCTGTGACTGGTATTTTTACTGGTAAATGAAAAAGCCCAAACAACAAAACCTCTTTTTCCCTCACATTATCTTAGAATCCAAGTTCCCTGATTGTTTTGTGCCACAGTGAATTCTGCAATAAATGTAAGATTATGTACCAAAATGAAGCACGATTTTTATAGCAGCATACTTGTACAACTATGTATGTCTGTGAACTAGCCTGTCTGTGACCTAGAAGCAGTGCCTACACTAAACTTAAACCTTCTTACCTTCTTTGGAATGTTTTACTGCACTTATAACTATATTTTGCAACCTAAATTTTGCGTTCAGGACTTCAAATGTTCCTTTAATGTATGCTTATTTTAAAATCAAATATATTCTATTTAATTTTATAATCTACTGCCATTATCTGGCCTTATTTTGTTTCTTGAAAGTTAAGTTATTTTCTTACAATGATAGCTTTAAAGTTGCAGAAACTCAAATTAATTAGGTTGGAAAAGTTGGCCAAAGTTTGTTTTTTATTTACTTTTCTTTTTAGGCATGATTTTAGCTTGTATAATTCCCTAAATCTTTATTTCCTTAGAGCGACTATCACAGGAAGTTAATCCACAAGCTGCACCAGCTTCTTAGGATGCATTTTAAAACACAGAGCTAGATAATGATTCTTGCTGTTCATTCCTGTTTCTCTGCCAACAGAATGCAATGGCACAGCAAGGTGACTTGAGGACCAACTGATTGCTCCATCCCCAGTATATTTAGGTGAAACAATCAGTGTAGTGTTCCAAGGCATTTTTCAAGGCATTAAATAGAAAAACTGTATTCTGACACTGAATGATAGCTGAGTGAATATTTTTGTCAACAGTATTCCCAGAACTACTGAAGAAATTGTAGTGCATTCTATGTTTCAGCTGATTGAATCTTGAAAAAAGGAAATGGTAACGTGAGTCTAAACAAAAAAAAAAAAGTGGAAACCACAGGGACCAATCTTCAGAGGTCTAAAGGAAGTGGATGTCTAGAAAGAAGAAAAAATGAAAAAAACCCCTCATTCTGCAATCCTTAGGCAGAAATCAGTAAAAAATTTGAATGATCAAGCAATATAGGAGTGGACTGGGAATCTGTATATTTCTTCTCATATACCAGTTAAATTATTCATGAAGAATCATCTCCTGCTTATCCCCTTTTTTTTTTCCTTCATGTTGTCTAAACAGGAGATACTGGATGGCTATTAATTCAACTAGTTATCACTTTCAGTAAAGAATTCCCTTCACAAATGTGACAGGGATGTCACTAGTTTTTCAGACTCTGAAGTCAAATTAAAGAATCACTTGTTTTCCCTTTGCTTTGCATTTTTATCTCCTCATAACAGACTGCACCATATAATTAGTAGAGACTTAAAAATATATTTTTTTTAATTTTTTGGTAGGATGAGAGAACCAGCTTGGATCTTTCTATTGTTGAGACAACATCACAATTCAAAGGCAAAATGTTTTTCATGAAAGAAGGAGAATTTTTGATCAGACAAATACAATGCAGGTTTCCATAGAGTCCAGGCAGTTTATTTTTTTAGCAGTGGGCAGTGGTCTAGACTCTTGAGTAAATATAAATGTGGGCAAGAAGTTAAATTATTAAATGAGGTTTTTTTTAGGAAATGAGAATAATTGAAAGTGAAATTAGAACTACCCCAACTTCAGCAAAGTTTTTTCACCATACTAAGATATTTTAAGAATTTTTAATACTCCTCATCTTTCTCACCTCTTATCACCAGAACTGCCTCATCTATTAATATACTTTATGGCAATCAAGGAAATAAGGAGATTAGAAGATTTGGTGAAACACACCAGGTATTTTGCTAGTGATGCTTAGTTTGCTTGTGCTCATGACAGTGAATGAATGTAAGGATACAGATGTAGTATCAGCACTGAAAATTTTGCCTATTTCCAACTCTGTCTGTCGCTGAAGGTCAGAGAGTCTACTGCCTGGAGGAGTGCATGGAGGAAGTCCCAGGAAGAGTCTGGGATGACCATGACCTCATTCCTGCTGCTGGAAAAATCCTCTGAAGCCAAGTCTGCTGAAGGAGACATAGGACAAAAAGACCACTACAGCATAACAGCATTTCCTTTTAGGTAAGCATTAGTTAACAGAAGCTTGCAGTCTTCTCCTGCATACTTGTTAATATTCTTTTAATTGATCACTAAAGTGGTTATACAATATACTGATTATGGAACAAATCAACTACGATACACATAGGAGCCTGAAACATGATACAGGGTTCTTAGTTGAGGTCTTCACATGCCATAGACACCTGTTCTCTCTTCTCTGTGTTTCATACCAGAATTGGCAGTAGAAGTTCAGAAAGGGTTCATGACTGTTAGAAACTGGAAGATCTGGTTTCTCATTTCTTGAGTGAGTTCTCTAACTACTCACAGTAATGAGAAACTCTCTCCCATACATTTATATTATAAAATTAAAAAGCTACAAATGCTTTTGCTTTCAGACCCAGTCCTGTCATCTTCTGAAATGTGTGTGCTAATATGGCTTGCTTCTAAATCATGGTGTGTCTCAAGCTTAGACAGCTTTTTGGCTGAACAGGAAAAAGCCTTGCAAATGTTGGGCAATTCAGATCAAATGACTGTGGCACCAAGCAAGGGATGAAGCAACCACTGAAATCCATGTGGGACTTGGCTACCCAAACTCGTCATGAATACTGTGCAATGAAATCTCCAAGATTTTTAGTGCCTGGCTACACAGTCCCATCACATTTCCTATAGGTTCTCCTGATAATATTATTTTCACATATCAGCTAGTGTGTTCCTCTTTTTAGGAATATGGAATTAAAAAGTAATAAATTGATGTTCCATTCTTTTAAAAATTTTTTTACAACATTGATTCATTTTATTGTTTGTTGTTTTTTGAGATACTGTGTTCCACATCTATGTTAATTTGGAAAGCTCTTTTCTTGTCAATAGGTCTAGAAAATGGAGTAAGCAATATCCCAGCAGCCTATTTTAATTGAAGTGCAAAATGATTTTTGTAAGTCCATCCTACTGTTTTATGACTTTGGCAGCAAAAAGAAGTTATTATTAGAATATCCTTGTTGCATACCAACAGCCCTTGTCAATACTATTGCAAGGACAAAACAAAAACATTTAGATAAAGATAAAAGATGAAGCATCTTTTACATATTAAAAAGGCATCTGTCTAGTTCCTGAGTCCACTAGTATAGATTACTTATTCAGTAAGTAAAGAGATTACTTACTGAATAAGTAATCTATACTCATACTAATACTATATGAAAAGTAATTGCTTTTAATTGTAGATGAATGAGTAATAATTCCACAAATGATCTCAAGTAATTTCTTTCCTTATATGAAATTAGCACCAACCAACCACACAGTGTAGTTATGAAGATTTGTCTGAGAATGCTAGAATGACTGAAAAAATAAAACCCTTTGGCAGAATCTGCTGTAACAAATACTGGGGCACATACAGTTTATGTGAAATACTTCCAGATTACAAGAATTTACACTTTTATTACCTTGTCATATCACATATTTCTGCAAACTATGGGCTCCATATGAGCATATCTCCAAACTCCCATACTTATCTTTCTCCCATTTTATGTGTCAGATTCCTTGTGATGTCCATAAACCATCCACATATATCTAGCCTGACATGGTTAATGATGCTTAGTTACATTTCCTTAACATACATGAAAGGCCATATGCTCCCAAATGCTTTGTGAATTTTCATTGCATGAAATACTTCTATTTAAACTATTAGAAGAGAAGAGAAGAGAAGAGAAGAGAAGAGAAGAGAAGAGAAGAGAAGAGAAGAGAAGAGAAGAGAAGAGAATTCTCAATAAGGCCTGGAAAAACTGGCAAACATGCGGACTTAATCATAACTCTCACTAGTGCGCCTCCAAAGGAAAGTTAGGCGTACTTTTCTAGGATGTCTTAAAGCTTTCTGACTCCACAGTTAGCTGCATGGCGTGATGGAAGGAACATACACTTAATATTCCTTGCTGACTGGGTCATGGGTAAGAAAAGGGAGAAAGGCAAAAAGTGGTTGAAATCTAGACTTTTCACCTCCTGCTTTATGGAAAATACAAGCGTCTTTAGCAGGGATATGTTACAACTGAAAGTGCAGTAGTAAATAGCACTGTTTGAAGCAGCTGTGCTGCAGAATGACTTTTTCCTAAAGATAGTAATTTTTTTATGAAGCAATACATTTATTTACACTAATAGAATTAAGCAAGATACTATTCTAGGTTTATAATAGTGAAGTTGAAAAGCATCTTCCATTATAATTGCAATTGCATTTCTAGCAATACAGAAGTTTTCAATAGTGCAAACTGACTACTGGTGGAACGCATGAGCAAGAGTTCCTACAAAGATTTTGATTTATAAGTTACCCGTTTTTAAAAGGACTGCTAACCTCACATTTAAAAGTTAAAATGCAGCAGAGAGTTGATGAGATAGGAGCAAATAAAAACAGATCTTGAATTGCTGATAATTTTAATAATTTCCTTTTCGTACTAACAATAATTTCAAAATAATTGGAAAGCCTAGTGCAGTATGTGTCCTTGTCAAAAGATAGGCATTCCTGAAATGCTCTGCAGCAATCTATGTTGTACTACATTCAGTGATATTAAATTTTCACTTTCTAGAAGTCTGAACAGTGAACTTTCATCAAGAAACCAATTAAGCAAACAAAGAATACAAAACCAGATGGCAAACACAGGATAAGAGTGATATTAAATTTGATTCAGCAACTTGTTCTTAGTGTTAGTAGAAATGACATTAAAAATGTATTTTAGTACCTAAGCTTAAAACCAATTAAGGAAGAACCTATATAAATCAGAGCACTGTGAAAATAAGATATGTAAACTGAACTAAGATTCTATTTTTCTAAATAGATTTTTACGGAAATTATGTTCATAGCATTATTTCTGTGCAGTTAGATCTATAATATGAGCTAAGTACAAAGTCCCGAATGGTGCCCAAGTTTTATAAAACCTGTATTTAGTTCTAACATTAGCAAGGGAAAGGAAACCATCTCTTTCTAAGAGATTATATACATGGCAAAAAGACTGACTTAAATACATTTTTTATTTAAAACTGAAGCGGAAGTTATCAGTTTGAGTTTTCTCCCAATAAATGGTTTAGCTTCCACTTCATTTAGGGTGAACATATAGTCCCAGAAAATGAATTGTTAGTGGGCTTTCAGTACAGATATGAGCCTAAAAGAGCAACAAGCAAAAATATTTAGGTTTAATGGTGGTTTTCTTTTGTTTTTTTTTTTTTTCTTGCTGAAATGAGAGGAAAAAAGAGTTCTTAGCTACATATATTATTCCATGCAAAACAAGTTATTTCATATCAATTATCAAAAGGAAGCTGAAGGTCACAAAGTCTTGCCTTTCCATGACAAGATAAACTGAGCTTTCCTCCTCTCCTTGTCTCGGAAAAAATATCAGTAAGAATATTCACTAGGCTAAGACAGTCATTTTCCCCCACAAATATCTGGATCTGAATCTGTCTCTTTGGAAACTTTCTTAAAACATCATTCACCTGGAGAAAAAAAAAGGCTGGTTTCTTTGTGTTGGGAAACAGTTCTCCACCTTCATTGGAGCAGAAATTAGAGAACAGTTTCCTCACATCCTAATGTCCTATGGAATCTGCTGGGTGTTTATATACCCCTTGGGTCTGACAGCAGATGAGTTTGATTGATAGAGAACTTAACAGATGACAGGACAAAATTGGTCTTGAGTAGGTAGATATCCATCCAGATGGAGCTATCCAGACAATGATTAGGTCTTGTAGTAAACATCCTATCAAAGGATAGAGCCATTTTGTTTGTATAGGACTATTAAAATATTTTATAGATATTGGAATAGCTCCAGCAAAGAGAGATCTTATGCAGGAAACTTGGGCTTTTCATGTACTGCCTTTTTCTCCGGCAAAGTATAACTTAGTAACAGGAGAGGAAAGAGACCCTGGTGTGTAAATCTTCACCTGTGAGTTAAGGAATCAGAGTTCAAATATTTGTCCTGAAGCTGGAAGAAAGTGAATTTGAGGTCACTTCTCATGCGTCTTAAGCAGGTATTTTAATCAAAGGGACATGACATATTCTAAAGAAGCATTCCCTCATGTTGGAGCTAATGGAGTTAACTAATGTTTGCTGCAGCTCCATAAGCATTAAGTAGTGTCATCAATCCTTAGCTAAAGCAGATTTCAGTAGTGGCCTATCATATTACCTGACCTGTCTCTGGTTCCCTCTTCCTGAATAATGCTGTGTATTCATTAACATGCAACTGAGTAAAACCAGATTTTTTCTTTCATGTGTCCAGGAATATTGAACTGGAATGGTCAGAGAGTATTGAACAAAAATCAGTAATATATGGTACAGAAGGTCTTTGTCTATGACTAAAATCGTAGGAGAACAATAATGCTTTTTCAATCCCAGGGCAAGTGTCAGTTTAAAGATATAGTATTTGATCTCCAAGTTTTTCTAATAAAGGTTTTCACAGAGTTAAGATTTCCTAACATGATCACAGAATGGCCAGTATGTATAAGTTAGGATCTTACAGTGCTACCCCAAATGTACCATCCAAATGTAAGGCAGGTACATGCCTGGATGAAAAACAACATGTCAAACCTCAGACTAGATGTAAACACAGATAGGAAGGCGAAGGACAAAGAATTTGGGAACCAGAAAGAAACTGTCTTTGCCCTCTAGAAAGAGAGTACAGAATCCTGCATCACATAATTAAAACAGCATACACAGTTCACAGCCCACAGCTCACAAGTTAGGTTTGCAGTTACTTGCAGTAGTTAAATATTGTGGGAGAAATACTAGCAGAGATGACAGGAAAAGGAATTTTCTGTCTAAGATGAACTTTAGAAATATTAATAGTCTTGTTAGTTGGTATTTGTGGTACTAGCTGCTAAGCTTTGATCATTTTGCTTTTTTGTATTTTATATTATTACATCTTCATTTAGAAAGTGACAGGCAGTGAAAGAAGCCTGAAATAGATCTTTCATGATTTGGAGAACCACAGACTTTTTTTAATGAAACATGCAAGTACTGTAAAAAACCTTTCTGTCATTTAAAAAACCATATCAGAATATATTTATATTGCTAGTGTCAAGGTTTATTATTCTAAGCTGTACCAACACAAAGTAAAGGACTATGCGTGTGGTGATCTGTTAACCCATTGCTTTTCCTACTTCACATTGTTCTCCCACTGTTCCCTGCCCTTAGCCCTGGCCACTCCCTCGGGTTCTCCCTATTGGCTCCTGTACCCCAACCCCGCCCAGGGACCACCCCTGAGCCCTTCACAAAAACCCCCCTGCACCCGCACCTCGAGGTCTCTCTGCCTCTGGGGATCACTGGGGCAAGGTGCGATTAAAGTTCTCTCAAACCCCTCAGGGAGACCCTTCTCGCTTCCTTCACCATCACTGGTTGTAGCGCTGCTGGCTGCCGGAGCAAGATCGCGGGGCCGTCCAAAATGGACTCCGGGTCGCATTGCCCTAAGCATCCCTGCTCTCAGGGAGCTACAGCCTGCTAAGCTAAATCTAGCAATTACAACATATGCAGACTGCTTTTTTTTAATCAATAAATAAAAATTGCAATTTAACACTAGATTTCCTTAAAAGAATACTAATTAATATAAATGCAGAAGTAAAATGTAAAGACTTGGTTATTTCAATAAAGTTTACAAGATAGATAAACTCTTGTAATTTTTTCTTCTAAATCTTTTGAATTTTTTCTTCTGTTGTCTTAAATGCTTACAGAAGTGAATCACAGAAATGACAATACCTTTTCATTTTTGCCTCAAAATGTAAAATAAAGATTTTAGATTTCATAATTTTTTAATTCTATTTTTGTTGATGATTTCAGAAATTAAGATCATAAGTTAAATACCTGACCATAACCTATAAAATTTACATAAAAAATAGTAACTTTCTTAATTCTAAAACTACAGTAATCTTAATAAAGGATTTGTAGTTCAAAATGTATATTTTATAATTATTGAACTCAAAATCATGAAATATCCACAGATAGGTTAGCAGGAGCACTATAAATGTTCAGTCTTTTCCTCATTCATACACAAAAATCAGTTAATACCTACAGTATCTATTTTATGTTTGTGTATTTTGGTTGATCCTACAAGAATAGTGCCACTGAGATTTCTCAAACATTCATGCTAGCAACAATAAGTAGCTATTTCTTTGTGGCATTGGAGAAATAGGGTTGAAATAAAGGGTTTTTGTTCACTATTTATGCTTAATTTTACAGATGACTTGCATATTAATTTCATCTGTCATATGAATTTACATTGCATTAGTTCTTGATAATCTAGATAATAAAGGATAAAAGATTTAACACACTGTAATAGATTAACAGTCAAACTAATGTAATTTAGATGCATGATCAAAGTGATTGTGCTTTGGTAAAAAAGGTTATGGTAATGAAACATTGGAAAATTTATGAAATGTTTGGTGGTATACCCAAGGAATGAGCTGTATGATCTTCCTCTTCACACTGCAGTATGAATTATCTCGGAAGAGTGGACATGTGTTGGAGAAAGACCTTACTATAAGTCTACTGGAAATGCAATAGAGCAGAGAGAAAAACAGCTGGGAGGCTTCTGAAGTGTGTGGAAAAGAACTTCCTGACACAGCTGGTGTGTGAGCCAATTAGGAAAGGTGCCCTGCTGGACCTGATTGTTGTGGACAGGGAAGGACTTGTGGGTGATGTGATGGTTGGAGGCCATCCTGTGTGATTATGAAACACACATTCTTCATTGCTCTAAATATGAAACTTTTAATCCCTCTACAACTTTGCACCTAGAGTGTGTAATCCTATCCTTTATTTCCAGAGTTCAGAGGGTCATTATTTAAACTTCTTGGTTTATCTATACCCATCATTTTGTAAAGCTGCCTCACTTGATTTGCAATTCCCTGCACTGCCAGAGCTTTTTATCAAAAAATAGTGTTTGGTAAACCTAGAAAACAAATCATGTAATAATTAAACATATAACTTTGTTCTCTCTCTGTCATACAGTTTCTCACTTTAGCTGAGACTTTCCAAGATAGCAATTTATTTTTGTCTGGTCTACATTTTTCCTTAAAAAAATGTAGTTAGATGATGAACCATCATCAACAAAAGTCCTTTGATTTCTTCACAAAAATAGGCATGAAAAAAATATCACTGGTCATCTTTGTCAAGGAGTTAGGAGATTAGTTCTGCTGACAGCAGATGTGTGATACATTTAAAAAAATAATTAAGTTGCAGGACTCATAAGCAGTACCTTGGGAAAGTAGTTTGTTTTTTTTTTTTTTCTTTAATAAACCAGGCTTTACATGGAGTAGCATGTTTTTACTAAAACAGGTTCCTAGGACAGAATGCGAGCTAAATGCTCTTCCTTCTCCATTCACAGAAATACAGATCATAATACAGGAAAAAGCAAAAATGCACTGAAACTGCCTGTGTACCCAGCAATTCTATATTTCCAAACTGGACATTTCATTATATCCAGAATACATTTAATGCTTTTAGCACAGGTAAACAGAAACATTTAATCACAGTACGCCTTTGCTGTCTTCTTAGACTGTGACTGTGAAGAAACATATTTTTTAAAATAAAAATAAAGGAAAGTGGATTTCTGGAGAGTTATCTGTTATGCTGCCATAAGTATACCTGTACTAACAGCATTTCAGCACTTTCTTCTAGCTATAATACTTCTGAAATATTTGAAATCTTGTAATACTGTAATATAAATGCAATGCATATTCAGTTCCTAGAGAAATGTTGAAAATGCAATTGCTTTTATATAACTGAAATTCAAGATTGAAAATATTTCAAAAATATCACTGTAGGAAGAAAAATTTGAAATACTGTAGGAAAACTGGAAAGAGGAGAAAAATAATCAAGTTTAGAAGGGAAAGATTAGGCATGTTAGTAAATAAGCTGGCAGAGTCAATAAAAGAAACTTCTCAAAGCATACTGAGGATGAAAAAAGTGTTAATTGGGTACAAGAGCTTGTTTATGAGGGAATACAAATAGATTTGAGCATAACATGTAAATAACAACAGCAGAGTATTTGATATAGGAAATATTCCTGTGACCATGGTCGACCTTATACTGAATAGTAAATGAGAAGGCAACAAACATCAGTGAACCCTGGAAGACCAAAGACAACATGGGGTAGAGTTTTTTATTATTCACTGTGCTCTAAAGTTCACTATTTCACAAACAGATCTGTTCCATAAACCAGAGTACAGTATCAGATACAGCTTTCTGTATGGAAAGAAATAGTTTATTTAAAAGAGCAATTAACTATAAAATGAATGCATTAGGTTTCAGGTAAAAGACTGAGATGCTTTGAAATTGACATTTCAATATTTTGAAATTTAAAAGCTCACTTTTTTTTATTATTTACCATCTTCCTGAAATGTATTCTAAATGTAAAATATCCTAATGATTTTTTAACCTACACTCATAAAATATTATCCCAATTATTAGTTGCCTTAAAAGTCTTCCATTCATTTTTCTATAATGTTTCAGGTACATTAGAAAAGAAAACTATCAGCTTTATGGCTTTTTGATAACTTCAGCATTAAAACACACTGAGTTTTGCAAAGTTTTCATGTTATAGCATTGAGCAAGTAATGCTCCATTATAGCTTGATTCTAAAAAAATAACTTTCTTATTTTTGAAATACTACACTAACCTAGGCAATAATCGGGGGGGGGGGGGGTAGTTATTTTGTTTTCCAGAGACAGCCAAATAGGGCCATTTAGGTTTATCTTATCCGTTTCCATGTTAAAAAAGAGTAGAGAGGTATTTAGTCCTCTAATAGATACTGGCATGTAAAAAATTCGATTGGTCACCTAACCTTATTAGGTCTAAAATTCAGGCTTATTGGATTCTAATGTCTTGAACAAATATTATACGTATTTTAATTCAGAAGTGATTACTTATACATAATTTGAAACTGTTCTGCATGTCATCACAATAATTTTATTGATGCTTTTCCAATTGTTATTGTTGTAGACAAATCATACATGTCCCAAGATCCATGGCACAGGAAGAAAAACATAAACTTCCTCCAGCTTCTGAAACTCCAACTGAACCTGATGCCCACACTAAGAAATACCAGTCAGGTTCTTTGGCAGTACTTCCAACAGAAGCCCACAAAACTATAAAATATTTAATGCAGTGAAAATCTGTTCTACTCACATAATGAATTATAACTCGGAATCAAACTACAGAGTCATGGGTGGGCATCTGTTCAGTAATTACCCTTAATTCAATATTAGTAAACCCAGTAAATATTAAAAAATAAGTTACCCCACATCTTTTTGATCAGTACTGTTGATGCAAAATTAACATTTAAAGTACTGATCTTGCTATAGGAGAGTTTCTTAGGCTGTTTTCTCTTCCTTTTTCTCTTCACACAAATTAAATTTAATGGTATTTGTCCATAATTGTGGTCTTATGGTATTTCTGGTGCATCACAAATATGTATTTATTACTCAGCACTAAATTACATTTTGCTACTAGCATAAATACTCAAGATTTAATTTTGATCCTAGTATCCACTATTCCATTTACTGGATCCATGAAAAGGTAGATATTATCAAGAGAGTTGATGCAGAGACTGTACACTTCTTACAATAACAAAGTAAGATAAAATGGAAACAATGTGAAAACTCATGGATAAAAAATAAATGCTACAGAAAGTGAGTGGGAAACTTTTACCAGCTATTGTTTACTTTTAGTTAGTATTTGAGCATAGAGAATACTGGGCAAGAGCAGCAGCAGAAGGTTTCACAATTTAATAAAAGGACAGTGGCTGGAGGAAGAGCCTGAAGGCAGAACATTCAGTCGTGTGGCCCAAAGGTCAATAGGGATGGATAAGGAAAACTACCTAATATAAGAAGGAAACAACACTTCCCAGAGGGGATCTAACAGGAGAGGCTTGATTCCTGATTGCCTCTGCTCTAGTCTTACTAACTAACTGCTTTCATTCAGTAAGTAAAAGTCAAAACACTCTTGTGGTAGCTTCATTGTCAGGGCAGAGAAGTTGACATACTTCCTAAGTTTTTTAAGCTCCTTCAGTCTATCTGGAAAATTTCTAAGGGATCAAATACTGTGGTATTCTAAAACATTTTCAAATCAGAATTGTTAAAAAACACCCTGAATATTATGTGTTTACATCTTTGAAGCAAATTTTAGAGTCACTTTAGAAAGAAGAGTATTTTCCCAGTTTCACAGATGGAGAGCTGTCATGATAAGTGCTTATGTGCTTTACTTATATTACTCATTTACTCAAAGACCAAGCTGAGAAAAAAATGAAATTCCTTACAGTCTTTGTTCCACTGTAGTACCTTATTTATCCAGGTAGGGGGAGGATAGGATGGAAAGGAGACATCTGATGCTGATATCAGGCATTTTGGGAATGTTCAACCACTGACAATGTTCTCCAGCTCTCCAAACTGGCAGTCAGTATGAATGCTGCAATTGTGTCGGTTCAGTAGTCCTTCCTTCTGATCTTTGGAACCCATGGCAAGCTCTGGACACAGAATGCGGAACAGAAGAACGACAGCACTTCTCTGTGCTTTAGAGCTATAAAAGACACTATGTAAGGCACTCCTTGAAACAAACTATTGTAGGTATTTATGTCAGAGCAAGAATAATTAATGTCTAGTATGACATACAGTTCAATGAATGACTGAGAACCTACTTGAGTTGAAATAAGCACTTTATCAATTTAAACATTGCCTTAATCTGCAAGTAACTTTGGTTTGCAAGGTCCTGGGCCCCTCATTTCAAGAAAGACTTTAAGGTGCTGGAGCATGTCCAGAGAAGGGCAGTGAAAAAAGTAAAACCACAGGTTTTATGAGTTGCAGCTGAGGGAGCTGGGGTTGTTTAACCTGGAGAAAAGGAGGCTGAGAGGACTTTATTGTTCTCTACAACCACCTGAAAGGACGTTGTAGCTGGGTGGTCTCTTCTCCCAGGCAACTTGTGACAAGATGTGACAACATAGCCTTCAAGCTGTGCTAGGGGAGGTTCAGGTTGGACATCCATCAGTCTTGTTGTAAAAGCAAGGTGTGAGCATCACGATGAGGGCACAGTTGTTTTACAGTAGACATTTAAAGTCGTTGAAGTGATTGGTCCTTGACCAAGACATTTATAGTCTATACACAGAAAATCAAAATTTAAGAAAAAACAAAACGATTTTATGGAACTATGTACAGCTCAAGTTCAGTCTATGCATAAATATAAGGAGTTATGAATATTAGCATAAATATTATAGCGCTAAAAATACTGTTAAAAGAAAAAAGCCTGCCTCTATCACTGTTACTCTCAGACCTATGTTTTTTCCAATATACCAATATGTATAACTGCTGTTTTATATAACTGTGTCCAAATAAAGGGCATTATCAATATATCAAAATGGGTAAAAATGTCAAACCTCTGCCTCATATAGATCCATAAGCTCAGCAGCACAGGGAGATATGAAGATCTATGAGAGGTATAAATGCAAAGGGGAAATTAGCTATTTAGCAACAACAAACAAACATTTTACTGAAAGAACCCTTGCATTTTTATAAGCATTCTGACAGTGCTGGATGAAATCCACCTTATCACCGTTCCTCACCTTCTTCTAATGGCAATAGGAGAGCTCACAGACTAACTTACTTCATCCCTTGGAAATTTTTAAAAAAAAATTAAAATAACTTAAATCTTTACCATAAAAAAAGCCCAGAAAATGTCTCAAACAAACTACTGTTAAACAGATTCCCAGTATTACACCTGTTTTGCATAATCCCAGATAACAAGAGGCTGGAGGGGTTCTCACTCTTATTGGCTGGAAAATACAATGTTCCTAAACTAAATAAAAACAAGTAGATGAACAAAAAATATTTCTAATCTTTGGGAAAACAGAATGAAAGCCTGCTCCTCCTTTGCTAATATGTTAAGTAACAGTTCCAGTTTTCTGAATTTAATTTGGATGGAATGTATGAGGTTTTAGGATAGCAGAAGTATTGTGGAGATTGATTTGCTTTCATAACTATTTCTTTTCATGACTATGTTGTTAACCTCCTGTCCTTAAAAATAATTGTGTTAGACCATGAGTATCTGAGTGAAGAGCAAAAGAGCTGTGCTGGTTTTGGCTGGTGTAGAGTTAATATTCTTCACAACAGCTGGTATGGGCTATGTTTTGGATTTGTGCTGAAAGCAGTATTGATCATGCAGAGATATTTTCAATATTGCTGAGGAGTGTTTACAGAGTCAAGGCTCTTTCTGATTCTCACATCACCCCACCAGAGAGTAGGTTGGGGATGTACAAGAATTTGGGAGGGGACACTGGTACAGCTGATCCTAATTTAGCCAAAGGATATTCCATACCATATGGTGTCAAGCTCAGCATATAAAGCTGGAGGAAGAAGAAGAAAGGGAGGAATGCTCAGTGATGACATTTGTCTTCCCGGGTCACCATTACACCCAATGGAGCCTTGTCTGCCCATGGGACGTGTTGAGTTAATTCTGTTGTTTGCTTTGCCTACGCAAGTGGCTTTTGCTTTACCTATTAAACTATATCTATCTCAACACACAAGTTTGCTCACTTTTACCCTTCTGATTCGCTCTCACATCCCACTAGAGCAGGAAGTGAGTGAGAGTCTGCATGTGGTTTAGTTGCTGGTTGGGATTAAACCACAACAGGACACAACTCTGTAGCCTGCCAGACACTGTTTTTGGGAAGGATTCTGTACAGAGGAAAGAAAAAGTAGCAGAAATAGAAAGAGGCAATGAGATACAGATGCGGTAGACAAAACTGTCCTGGCTGAAGACGAGACAAGCACCTGTGAAATGCAGTAATCTTCAAACCTAAGGGCAGCAGAGATACTAACCTTTCCTGTCTGGAGTCATTCTGTCAAGAGTAGAACTCTTTTCAAAAGAAAAATCTTGTTCTCACCACCAATGAATCTTTATTTTAAAAAGAGCTTGTCAACAAAAAGCAGTTTACATTTGACTACAAAGATTGTTAGAAGTCCTGCTTGGTTTTTATTCTGCATTGCAGTGACACATTCTAGAGTGTCAGACAAAAGGAACACTGGACTTCCCAATTTTAGAATAGGACAACTCATGACAGAGAGTACACAATGAGAATTTAAGGGAAAAAGTCAATATGGCACACTGCCAAATTTATCTCAATCAAACTTTATAAGAAGTATATTTAGATATAACTCTGTTGCTTCCTTGAGTCACGTTTTTTCACTTAATTAGTCACAGTGGTAAGGACTAGAATAGGTATATGGGAAGCAGTTAGATAGAGGCCTGTATCCCATGTGCTCTCTCTGATGGAAGACAAAGTGGGTGCTTTAGAAAGAAATGGAATTTGCAGAACAAGTATTGGTAATCCCTTGACAATTTTTTAGTCTTCATATTGATATCCTGAGATAAGGTTATATCTTTAGATTGAATAATCTTAAGAAATTGTTTTGAATTTGGCACATTTTGCAGCATTGCTGCAATGAGTTACATAGTTATGTTTTGTTCTCCATGAAAACATACTTTATCTTTTCATCCTAGTTAAAGACATCTAGCCATTTCATTTGTTGTTCTCTGGTTCATGTGATAAAGGCTGAAGAAAAATCCTTCTTTCTCGGTCACTTATCTGGCAAACACAACTTCAGTTTCCTCTTCCATACAGTGCTGAGTACAGGTATGAGAAGAAGCTCCTCCCTCTCCATATGGGGGTCCCCCTCAGTCAGTCTCCATGCTCCAGATCCAAGCTGGAGAGGGGATGGGAATGACTGCTGGGCCGTATAACTGACCAATAAAAAACAATCTGTTTTTGCAAGCAGGGATGTACCATTGGCTCAGTAACCAGCACTAGCTGCTAAAAGAAAACCAAAAAAACCCACAACAACCAAACAAAAACACCAAACACCACTAAAAAATGAATGAAAAAAATCAAACCCACAGCAATACCCTGAACCAATTCTGAGAGATTCCACTGTGCACTTCAGCAAGCTCCTCTCCCTTCCACTTCTCTCTTAGATGGTTTTTCCTTCTGGCTGGTTTATTCATGAACCCAGAAGTGTCTCTCTCACTCATGGCTCTGTAGTCCCACCCTCAGAGCCAGCTGATATTTCCAAAATGAAGGAATTACTTTCAGTCCAAAAATTAGGCAACACAAAATACTCCTTGTCTTACAAAAAAAGAACAGATTCTTGGTGGCTGGACCATAACTTCACATCTAGCAATCGTGCACTCCACTAATCATCTCAAAAGTGCAAACAAAATCACTGAACACTGAAAAACAGACTTCATTTACCTTAAATATATCAAGATTATTTGTAGAAGAAACATTTTAATCTTACTAAAAATGAGAATTAACAAAGAACACTAGGAACAGAGGAATTTTGACCTTGAGTACAGACTAGGAAGACCATTTATCTTGGAAGTGCTGAAAGCATTTCTTGTCTTAAGACTTCAGAGATATTCCACCTAGGGAGCTGGAGAGCAGTACAGGCATGGTGTCTCTATTCCTTGATGTATTGTATCCAATCACCTTTTATTTCACAGTTCATGATCAAGAAACATTAACTTCTGTAAGAATGAAACTGAGTTTCCATGGAAGCTTGCTTACACTCAAAAGATAATTCAGATGAAGACTTGCATGATTTTTTATTCCCTGTGCATTTTGGCTGGAGATTTCAAAGAAAATCAAAATAAAAAGAAACAATCAGACACATAAAAGCGAAGGGAAAAGTCTGCTGGTCTGTCAGAGACTGGTTTATCAATTAGCTTTGCTGGTTAAATAGACAAGTTTCAACTGTTGAGTTAAAAAACTTCTTCCAGTAGGTAATCCAAATGATTTTAATAATACTTGAGGACATTTTAATAAGAGTACTTTAGGGCTAGGTACTACTACACACAAGAAATTCTGGAATCAGAATATTAGTTGCTAAATGTAATTCCCATATGAGCAAACCATTCACATTTTCTAAATAAGTTTGGATCATAGGTTTTAAAGACCTAGGGTGCCTTCATAGTATAAATACATGATTTCAGAGAGCTCTCTATGATGATTAATACAGGAAACAATTTTAGAAGATTCTTTCTTAGTTTGAAGGGCCTATATGATGTTGTAAAACAGTTCTAAGATACAGAGAAGAGAGAAAAACATAAGGAAATAAAATCAGATACTGTGTTGGAATCCAGATAAATTAGCACAATGTAGAGTATCAGAGCTTGGTCACTGTTGCCAAGTTTCTAAAAGTTTTTTTTCAATTATTGGCATAATAGCACCATAGAAGTGATGGAATGGTCCTCACCTTTTTCCCAGTAGACATATATATAGATAGATAGATATAGATATAAATAGATATACACACACTCCTTGGCAAAAATAATGTGCGAATACCTAATACAGGAACGAAGCTCTTCTATTCAGCCTTATCCTAAATGTACAGAGACTAGACCTCTGAATAAAAAATTGAGGTTTTCTGTTTTCAAATTAAAATCCTGGGATATTTTTGCAGCAATACCCAATCTATATAATTATGATTCAATGAAAATGTGAGATACTAGACGTATTCTTTTATTGACTAGTGTATTTAAAGATTCTCTGAGACTTCAGTACAGTCATTATGAAAACAGACTGGACGTTGGCAGAGTCAGAAAGTCAGAAAGCATCTCCTCATTTTAAACTGAGACAGAATGAGACAGAGCAGGTGTTATTTTATGGGTATGTATTCTTAAATATTTCGTGGTATGTGTAATGCATCATTCTAACAATGAAGGATATGCTTCTTTGTCTGCAGAAAATATGTAGAATTAAAGTAACCAGAACGAGCATAATTTCTTTATTATTTGCAACATAATGACAAGAGAAGCAGCAGCTGCTGAGCTGAGCCTTCCTTTATCCCCCAGTATGCTGGAATGAGGAGAATGCAGATTTGGGTTGAATTCTGTACACAAGAAAGTGCTAACATCCAGTGTAGTGACACAGCATCAGAAGAGGGCTTTCATTACAACTATTATCTTTGTTGCCCCTTCAAAAGTGCATGACAGACACTGTAGGAAAACAGCTGCAGAACTTCTCTCTGTGATCAGATTAGTTATTTCAGTCAATAATGCAAATATAACCCAGGACACAGAGAGTTGCCTTGGGAAAGAGGAAACATTCCAGGGTTAAGCACCCTCTCTTCCAAGAGGGCCCAAGTTAAAATGCTGGGTTTGACACCAATTTTCTGTAGGACTTCAGGCTATTCATGTACTTACTCTGCTCTGACTGTAATATCTATGAAAAAAGAGAGAATACTGACTCACCTACCTCAAAGGCAAACTAAAGATTAATTAGTTTGTGCTTGTATAGAGGTTTGAAAATGTCAAGGCTATATAACTACTGTTAAATAAATGGCAAAAAGTCAGATTGGACAAGTACAGAGCAGGACTGCAAGGGTTTATCATTGTATCTTAGCAATTATCTTTAACACTATCCAGAAAAGATTTCTTATAGTAGATATAGGTAGTTAGAAGAAAAGTATGGAGCTGTTTTATAGAAGTATTTCTTCAGTGAATGTAAAAGGAAATGACAAAGCAAGCACAAATTTTAACTTTTCTGAACTTTTAAATTCAGCAGGGCAATATGTCAGTGCTCTACCTCAATTGGTTCATCTTTTACTGAAGCAGTATTCAAATACTCCAGTATAATACATCTGGAATGGTCCTGTCCACTTGGATAGGAAATAAAAATTAATAAAAACTATCCCTCTGACAAAGACTAGGGCCACAGGGCTGAATGTAGTTAATTTGTTTCCATTCTACTTCTCTATACAATGAGGAACATCACCACTGTAAGTCCTGAATGTGATGTATTTTATTCATAGTGGAGTGATTACTTAGAGAGTGCACAAGAAGATCCAGCTTTCCACCCCCATCCCATCCCAAGTAGTGCACAAAATTTCCTAAATATCCTCAATTGAATCTCACAAAAATTCCCTTAAGTTTCCAATTATTTTACCACCAGAATTCATGCTGTTCTTATTTTTCACTTCCCACTGTCTATCTTTGCAGACATCAGATTATTTGAATTTGCTGGCACAGGATCTCTAGTCATTTAAAAGATGCTCTTTTCTGCCAGTGCTTATTGCCTACTTCTTAGTATTCTGGTATTTAGAAATACACCAATCACTTTATTTGGGCTCTTAAGTAATTTCACCCTGCATCAGGAGGATCATACAAACCAGATGGAAACAAAAGGATCTTATTTTTATTGTGTTTATCTGGATTTCAGTGTACAAGCACTTTTGTCCAAGACTAACCATTACCACGTAAAGTTACAATGCTGCACAGATATTTGAAGAAAAACAGAAAGGGTGAAAATCAAATTAGAAACTGAGGTTATTGCGAAATTTACATTTGGGGTGTTGCTGGTAGGATTTTGTTTGTGGAAGAGAACATAAGATTTGTGAAAGAATACAAGTCCTTCAAAAATAAAAATCAAGCCATACTTTTCCATTTAAAATTGTTGTTTGTGCAGAACTATGACCTCTGTACCAGTATGATGAATTATGAGCTGAATTATGTGTAAGAGTGACTTCAGACGGGCAGCACCTCTCACATAATCTAGACAAAATTCTTGCGTTTTAGAGTTATCCGTATATAAACACCCCCCTACACAAAAGTGAAGGCAGTGTGTAGATTTACAGTGTAAGCAGACAATTCCACTTGATTAATTAGGTTTACATGAGAGGGAACCTAAAACAAGGTAAACTTATTTTTGCTAAATGTTCATTCTACCATTTATTATAAACTCAAATGGTCTCTGCAAACTGATATTGAAGTTCTCCATATCTACAGGTTCTGAAAGTTAAAACCTCACCAAGAGCAAAAATCAACAGCAACCTATCTAGGACTGGTAGGAGATGGCATGGCAAAGATGTAGAAAAAATAACTCTGTGGAGTAGAGCAGAGCATAACGCACTCCCACAAATGCACCACATTCCACACAGTCATCACTCCAAACACTACACCCACTGACACTTACCCCATGATTATCTTCTCAGGTTATATTCCTCCTGAACCTCCTGAGTATTTGATTTATTTGCACTATTAATTTATCCATCCCACCTATGATCCCTTAGATATTTAATTGATTGCCCTTAATTGATCTGGCCATCTGTGATATCTTAGTCATTTAATTCATTGTTTTTATTGATCTAAACACCTTGCAGCTTTATTGTCACCTAGATAAATCAAAAGTCACTCACTGATATCATTTCTACCTCTTAATTCTTAGTATGCACTTTAATCTTCTGAGGGAGATGGGGTAGAGGAGGAAAACAAACACCTGAAATATCATTATGTTCTAACCTGTCTGGCCAGGAGGTGGGTAGCATAAACTCCACTGATTTCAGTGACACTTTTCCTAGCTACTTGGGCATCAGGGCACTCATTCTCTTCCTGGAATACAGGCTTTATTCAAATAAAACATGAACAATAAAATAAAATTAAAAGAAAATAATTATGCATAACAACAAGATTTGCAGCATGGTGGTAAATCTCCCTTTTATCCTGACCTGCAGTTCAAGTGAATTCCATCGAGTACTCTTTTAAGAAAACTTCAGCCCAGTGAAGCACTACTGACAAGGAAAGTGTCATTGCTGATTTTAGCTCTCACACAACAGAGGCACTGCTACAAATAGTGGGTGTCATAATGGTATTCTGAATAATGAATGGCATAAAGGGTATCTTTTTCACTTAATAAGCCTTTGGGCACAGAATTAAAAGCATAGGAGATTATACCTGATATAGCAAATTATATGTAAAAGTGAATTTTTATGTAAAATTATGTAAAATATATGTAAAATAGATGAAAATCTTGTTCTGGCTGGGACACTTAGATATAATCTATAAAATGTGACAGCTCTGGTGAAGGCAGACAAGAAATTTGCAGGAATTAGGAAAGGACTTGATGGTTTCCTTTAACAAGAAAGTATTTGATGTACTTTACACAGTCTCCTGGACACATCTGTCTATTGCCTAATTATAGCAGTTCATAATCTAGCAGTTAGTAAAGTAATAAAGATAAAGAAGAGGAGAAGTCAGCTAATAGTGATCTTTCAGCTGCTCTGATCCATCAGCCCAAAAACAGTAGGAGCTGAACGTAAACAGAGTAAGGAGACAAGCAATGAGGTAAACAGAGAGGAAGAATTGAAATAGGCTCACAGGGATGGAAAGCAATCCCCAAAGAAAAAAGAAAGAACACAAGAAAGAATGGAAAATAGTGGGTGCAGGCTGAAAACTGAGTATGTAAAACTGTAGCAGAGATCTCAAAAGCAAGGAAAATCAGAAAAATAAAAAACAGAAAATCTATACTGAGAGTAGCAAAGACAGAGCAGATCACAACACAAATAAAATTATCTTCACCTGACTCTTGATTCACAAATTCTGTAACACAATTCTGACACTGACTAGCACTGGAAACCTCACTGGAAGGAGGAAAGCCAGAGGAGAGAAAAAAGTTCTTCGCTTCCTAGCTGCTAGCTGTGCCTGAAAACTCTGGGTAAGAGTCTTTTGTATTTTTATAGTCATCCTCTTCATATACCATTACTGTCCTGGCAGGTATCCTGCATTCCACAGAACAATAACATATTTTTTGACAAAATTATCTTTCTTTTAACTTTGATTTTTTTTGTGTGTTTGCCAGTATTTTCAAACTAGAAGATCCACAACTAAAAATCTTTAATATAACTATTTCAGAACACTTGCATTTAATATTTTTATCTCTGTAATTTTCTCTTTTTACTGGTGCATAGCCAGACTAAAATGTGTTTATCTTGGCCACACAAATGTACTGCCACTACATGCATTCAAAGCATAAAAAAGTATGCTTTCTGACAGTGCTCTAACAAGTGCATAACAATATATGTATTTAAGAAAAATTGGTAAAACAAAAAAGAAAATAAGATCAAACCCCTAATAAAATGAGATACTTAATTTTACACAGTTTTCTGTGTAGGAAGATGGAAGAAAGAATCTACCTGAGCAGTGTTCACCATATTGTCACATCGTATCATTTCTCCCTGAGAAAATAATAAAATTTAACACATAGGTAAGAGCCAATAAATGAAAAATAATCCATTCAACTGATAAAACAGAAGTCTGCCTATACTTTCCATCCTGGATCTGTGCACTCATAAATTGCGTAAGCTGTATAATATACTTGCTTCAGTGTATTTCATCCTTTAATAAGCTCTAAGTCCTTCCTGTCTTTGGAGTGCTGTGCTTCTGCATGGGACTCTGTTTCTTACTTGGCTGCCAAGTGTCATGGCACATTCCTGCAAAGACATGAGGAACAGGTGGTGGCAGATTGGACAACAGGTCCAAAACTGTTCAAGATGGCAACTTTAGTTTCATTCTATTCTAAACGCATAAACCAAACCAGTCAGTTTCTTCACAATTCCACCAAAGGTACGTCTCTGTGCAAGCTGCCACAGCTGCCTTCAAAATTCCCCTTGCTTCTGGCAGTGTAACTTCTTTCCTACATGTCCAGCACTGCAGCACTTAATGAGATTTGCTCTTACCAAAGACATATTGAGCTCTTGAGAAACAAACAGCTCCTCAAGTGCCCAGTGGGCATGACCCCACAGCGCTTTGAGACCCACCTGCATATCTGAGCCTGGTAATGATGGCCGTGCCACCTAAGTGGCCTTCAAGAACACCAGCCTGTGGACCACTGTGACAAAGAAAGTCGCCATTGTGACCAAGAACATCTGTCTGACTTGCCTGATCCAAGGAAAAGTGAATTTCAAAAGCCATAGTGTGGTTTCCTAGCAACTGGAAAAGTATACTACATCTAGTAGGAAGGGTGATGTGGGCGAGGCAATCAACACCTCTCACTCCTTACTGTGAAGAAACAACCCTTTATTAACCAGCAACTAAGAACGGGTACCAAAGTCAGCTTGCGAACCTCAACAGCAAGGCAGAGTTGAAGTGGCGTGTGCACAGAACCAGGTGCTCTCCCTCACCAGTGTGAATGGTGAGCCTCAACTCAGTCTTTATACCCAGTCTTCTAAGTCCGTTGGTCCGTTTTGGATCCTCCACGCTCTTGGCTCGTTTTCTCCTGCTGTCATTGGTCCATTTCAGTGATGCCTTTTTCGCCAATCATTTCCTGAGGACCTCCACCGATTGGTTCGTGCCACAGCCAATCCACGTTCTTGGTGACATCCTTCTTATCTGCTGGAACAATCCAGAAAAGTTCCCCTTTCCCCATGGTATTAAGTTCGCCACCCAATGGTTACATGCAGGTATTACACAAGGTACGCTGTTCTCAACTCAATATAACAAAATCATTAACACAGAAAACATCAACTAACCCAGCTCCCACCATTAGCATATTTACCAACTTAATTAATTATAGAAAACCAAAACTTATTTATAACAGTCATGATAGGCCTGCCACCTAAGTGGCCTTCAAGAACACCAGCCTGTGGACCACTGTGACAAAGAAAGTCGCCATTGTGACCAAGAACATCTGTCTGACTTGCCTTATCCAAGGAAAAGTGAATTTTAAAAGCCATAGTATGGTTTCCTAGCAACTGGAAAAGTATACTACATCTAGGTCCATACCATAATGCCTAAACTAACATAACAGAACTAAGTCCTTTCCCTCTAAGACCTCAGTCTTGTCTCAAGGTTGCCTGGGCTCCGGCTTGATTTAAATTTGGCAATTCTGATTTGGATGTGAATACAAGCTCATACTCACATGCAACAGACAACAGCTTATTGAAGCTGCTGATGTTGACAGTTCATTGTGATGTAACATCTGATATGCAGTAGTCCTGGATGTGACTCATGGCCAATGTAAAATATATTTTCCTCTGTTAATGAATTTTTAATACATAATTCTAGTACCTATCTGGCAATGTTCACAGAAGAAAAGGAAGCCAAACTCACAAAAAATTATATTTTGTCATCATTTTCCTCAGACAGTGTAAAAACACTCCAACTGTTTGAAACAGACATTTGCTTACCTCTATTTCACACAGCTTTAATCTCTTGGTTTTCTCACTCACATTGTTCTCTGTCTCCCAATTCCTAGATTTCATCTCCATTTTAAACACCATGAAATGTTACTTGGTAGTGAATCGGGTCTCATTATTTAAATTACAAATAAGTGGGTTAATGGCTATTGGAGAAAAACACCTTAAGAGCAGGAAAGATGGTTAACACAGTCACATGGCTACCAGTCTAGCAATAACTAGTTTGTGCCATAAGAAAAGTTAAATTTGAAGGAAAGCTTTTGAGGCCATGAATTGAGGGGTCAGTGTTTTCTGGGAAGAATGATCTTGGAAACAGGCAGCAAAGTAAATGGCTCTGTAGATTAACCAACCCTCTGTACTCTGCCTGTTGTCTTCAGGGACAATTTATCAGACTCATATAAGCTTCATCTGTTTTTTCCTTCAGGGAGAAGATCAAGTCTAGTGATAATTAAATCCTCAACAAAGCTTTAAATTTTCTTTGTTACAAATAAAATGGTGATTCTGTCCTTTGTTCTTATTCAGACCTACCTGCTGAGCTCAAAACCACATCTCCCAAAAGCAATTTTTTTCATTTTATGTGATCAGTCAAATTTCTTGACAAGACTTAGATTTCTATGAGGAAACAAAGTGATGTATTTAAATATGGTTTTGAGTAAAAATACCTAAATTTGGCTTTTCTTTTAACACCCCAATTTTCATAGCAATTGCTTAGAAACTGAATTTCAGCTAAGAAACAAGGATACATAAAATGCAAAATAAAAATATTTTTTAAAAATTCCTTTTTAGAGAAATATGATTTTAATTCACCAGCCACCTCTAACAGAAATTTGATTTCTGTTTTCTTTAACTTTACTCTACTTATTCCATAATGTATATATCCCAGGCAGGTCTGCTATATATCTTCATCTCTTTTTTTGGTCCCTCTCCTCTTCTCCGCCTGTATTGTGACTTAGGCTATCAAGATGTTAGAGCCATATATTTTATTAGTCTGTATTGCAAATAATACATTTTTTTCTTTTGTCCTGCCCCTTAGGCTTTATAAGACAAAAGCAGTAGTGAATATTACTTTACAGAAAGGAAATAATTTACATTTGAAGCCATGAACTGATTAGATTGTTTCAAAGCTTTCCTATGACTTTGATTGATTGAATTTGCCCATGGCACTCCTAGTGGTAATGATACTGTGATTATTTAAGCAGCAAGTAACTTGAGGATAGGCTGAGCATGTTAACTTTGAATTTCCTAGCTTCCAGCACTTTGCATTTTCCACAGTTTCTATTCAAGAACGTTGCAGTAAGCATTGTGTGGTATTTACTGCAGTTGTCATTCACTTTTCTTGTTTGAATTTTGCAGCACGTTTTTGTGGAAATGTGTAAGCTTTTTCCATTGGTAAGGCCACAAACAACTCACTCAACAAGGCTTTTAAAAGGGTTTATGGTTGTTCATATACTCTGAGTTAGACACATGAGACAAATACCGACAAGATATTCTCAAGAGGTCAAAAGAACATAAAAGACTTTACTGGCAACTTTAGAAAATCAGAGAACTTTGGCAAAAGGTTTAGAACAGCATTCAATCAACATGTAACACTTCCAAAAAGCATCAACTTAACCCATTCAACTTAGCAAACTCTAAACCCTTTTGATTTTAAGTTACACAAAAATTCTGAGAAGAGGGAAATAGAAGAAAGAGAAAGCAAGAAAGAGAGAAAAGATATAGAACAGATATAGCTACAAACTCCCAGGATCCAGCAGTGTTCAGCTGATAGAAATTCCAAAAGGAGGTAGGATTAAGACATGTAAACACATCTTAATATTCATATATATATATATATATATATAAGTATATATATATATATAAAATTAAGCCTCATATTCAGCTTTAAATACTTGGCCTTCCTGGGCTTTTCCCCCAGGTGGAACTTCTGGTCATTTGGCCAATTAGGAGCTGAATTAGAGGGTCCAGGGGCAGGTGTGAAGCTCCGGTATGCCAGGGACTGGCAGTCACTGCCAAGCAGGAATACTGGCTCCAGGGAGGTGGGGTGTGTGGGGCAATGCAATGCCTTACTAGGGCAAGGCCTGACTTGCCCCTTCTCCCACATGCATGCACCCCAAAATGTCTCCAGAGATCAGTCTTTGCAGTCTGTTCCACCATGCAGGGTAAGTGATTTGTGTGCCAAGGTAGTTTTAATGGTGTTGGCACTCTCTGGAGCAGACCGGCCTCCGTGCCTCCCTTCCCCAGAAGAAATTATCAGACAGCAGACAGCTATGGCTACCTGAGAGGAAACAGGAGAAGGAAAGTCTCTGAATAAACAGTTGAACAGTCTGCAGGACTTGTCACAGCTTTACAATACTGCATCTTGCCCTTTTATAATGTCACACACAGAAACAGAGTATTTCCCCTCTTCAGAGAGTACCTCTCACACTTCCATATGATATGTTCTCTGCTTCTTCTGGGGGGTTCTGGAAGGACAGGAACCAGTATACATCCTTCCTCTGGCCAAACTACCTCACAGCCCAGTGCATTTGCTTTGTCCTTGTCCTTCATTCTCTCATTTTGCCTGTAAGCTCTGATTTTCTTAGTCATACCAGTTCCTTTACACCATTAAGAGACAGTAACCTTTTACTTCTGTGATACTACACTGGTTTTATTTCTATTCGTAGCACTCCTTTTATAACTGTCGTCACTTGCATCCCACACACAGACATCTCCTCTCTTGTATTCAGCACAGTGCAAATAATAATTTCCTGTCAAGCATTTTCTACTTGAATGCATTTTTTTCCAGTTTAAAAAATAAAAGGTATATAAATATCTTCATTTTTATTTTAAAAATCTAAAGGACAAAGTTATTTTTAATTGTGTCTGAAAAATACCTTATGGTTGGGACTGAGGGCAGTTGATATAAATTTTTACATAATTGAAGAAGACCACAAGGAATCTGAACAAATATTTTTCTGAAGCTCTAAGATTTTAAACATGACTTTGACACTTGTTTTTTTCTACCCTTTGCCTTTAAAACACAACACATGGCCATATAGGTGCACTCATCTGGCCAAGAAAGCCATTGGCATCCAGGCCTGTATCAGGAAGAGTGTGGCCAGCAGGATCAGGGAAGTGATTCTTCCCCTATACTTGGCACTGGTGTGGCCACACCTGGAGTAGCTCCATCTTAATCATTGCCTATTATCTAAACGTATAATAAAAACTTATTAAACATATATTGTGTGTTATATTTCTGAAAAAAATTTTTGAGAACATTTTTGTTACCAGATTAATGTGTCCTACTAGTCTCTGAAAGAAGTGTCTCTCTGTGAGTCTAGTAAGATACTTAAAGATCTCCAGTTTCATATGCATTCATGAATCTGTGTGATGGACTGACAAAACAAGTGTGTTATACCATGGATTTTAGCTCCAAAACAGAAGGCCTGGTATCTTAATACAAAATTGCTCCAAGGCCACAGATTTGTACACCAGGTTTAATTCACAAGCTCATTATAATTACTGACTTAGAAGCCCTCCCAGAAAAATTAAAAAGTAAAAATAAAAAAAAAATTGAAAAGACGAGTCAAATCTGCCACTGCTGTTGAGACAGCCAAAATTACACTATTACATTGGGTATGTGTGTTTCTGCATATCAGGGGTACTTGAATTGGCATGTTTCAAATGCACATGATCTTCATTGCTATTATTCCCAATGGGATGTTTTCAAAATGGCACATTCATCTACAATACTATCTCCTCTGTCTCCTTCAAATAATACAAAAAATTTTCTTATTTTAAAGTTGTAGTAACTATTTACCTGAACCACTCAAAAGAATCCTATATTTTTGGAGCTGTTTAAAACAGCATTTCACTGCTAATAATATCACAAAAATATTGCCAGCTAGGTCTGAAAGCCAGACCTCCTGCAGAGCAGGAGTTATGCTTGATTATGTAAAATTATTTTTCTTGCCAATAGGAACTACATGAAAGATTCCAGAATGATTTTGCTATCAATTGGAAGTGATGAAACATCTGGTTTCTTGAATTAACTGGGTTTATTTTGCAGCAGAATTTTGATTTACTTTTAAGAACTGAAGGAGAAAATTTATAACCAAAGTTTCAAGTACTTGAAAAACCATTATTCTGTACAAGTAAATGAGATATGTCACATGAAATTATATATGTCTTAAGTGTTTGACACTTTTGATAAAAACTGGTGCAAAACAGTCCCCTGAAGCTTTAGTATGTGTACCCTGTGGGTTAATTTTAAAAAACCACAACAATTAAAAACCCACCACACAAAAAAACAACCTGACACAACACTAACCAAAGCCCACAAGCTCTGTTTGTGTTAAAACATATGCAGGTACTTTGTAAAGTAAAGCATGCAAAATAAGCCTTTATACATTTGGTACAAAGAAAACCTAAACTGAGCAGCACAGACAGACTCACCTTCCTGGAGTACTTAGAAAAGTGAGACAGCAATACTGTTCACATGAGCAAATATTTCAAATATAGGTAGTCATTACACGTTTTAAGAGACGTCCTTGGTTATTTCAGAATACAACCAGAAAGAATTTAACTACATTATTGTAAAAAATATCTATTTGCATGTAGATTTCCTAAGTGTTATGGTAGAAATCTAAGCAAGTTGCAAGGGATTATGAAACATTATTTATTTATTTATTTAGCTGATAAAAGCAGTAATTACACAAGTATCATTATCTTCCAGTAACAGTGAAAAGAATTCAAGATAATATAAGAAGCTATTTTGTTTTTATTTTCACTCTAGAGATTCTTCTAATCTTTCACTGTTACTTTTCTGCTCTGCACCTGGTGAAGTTGATAAGATGCACTGTTGAGCAGGCAGATAAACACATGCTGTATCAAAATAGAGTAAAAACACTTTTGAATTTCCAAGATGTTTGTCTTATGTGTACATTTAAAAATAAATCCATAACAATTCCCTTGGGTACTTATGTGATTTAACATTGCAGTTAAGTAGATTCTTAAATTGTAACATGTAAAAATATAAAATGTAAAAATGCTTTTTGTCCACATGAGCAGGTTTTGATCTCTGAAAAAATGTGTAAAATGAAAATAATCTCAAAGATTTAACCAAATCAGAATTTAGTCCAGAGAATTTATTACAAATTTGAAAAACATCTATAAATTCCTTGTCATGGCTATTGCTTTAGAGCAGAGGATACGGGATGTAAGCATAGGTAAAAACAACATGCATGGAAAAAAGCCCACAACTTTTTCACTATTGAATTTATGTTTTAAAGCATGAATTCTGACTAATGTTTTTAGGGGTGTGTTCAACAAGTGGGGTATGCAATGCTCAAATACTCAACATTCTTACCTATAGAATCCACCTGAAGATTCTGATTCTGGGCTCTTCCTGGTTGCAAGGAGCATGGATGGTGCACGTCAGACCCAAGCCTACTGTCACGTGCCTAGTTTCCAGCTGAACTGGAAAGGTACACTGGAAGAAGTGCTCTGAGTCTTCAGGGTAAAATCCTCACCAGTGAAAAATATCAGAGCCCTATCATGATACTGCCTCAAACTGTACTTTGATACAAAGAAAAAGAGAGGGGAAAATAGCAAGCAAACAAAACATAACAAACAAATCCTAGTTCTTGGCTGGTTACCAGACTTTACTAAAGATGGTGTAGTCCATGATAAGGGTAAGAAATCATCTGGGATAAATGACTGATAAAATATACATGAGAGCAAAAGCCATTGGGGATGGTAATTGCATGGAAGTGGGAGTGCCAGAACAGTGAGCTGGATGACTCAAGAGCTGAAAAAGGCAAGAGCTCCATTCAGTAAGGAATATTTACTGGTGATCCTTGTGGGTCCCTTCCAACTCAGAATATTCTGTGAATCTGTGAAGGGAGAAAGAGGAAATTAAACCAACATAAGTAAAGCCATTGCCTGATTTCAGGACACGTATACAATTTTAAATGTCACACATGCATTTTTAAGGAACGAGTTGTTTGGTAGTTTTTTTTCTCTCAGTAGGGTGCATATATACGGAACAAAATGCATTGAAATTTAGAGGATTTTTGCTATTTAGTCTATAGGACTGCATATATACCTTGATATTCATTAGCTTTGCATAAACCACCACAAAGTCTTTGTCTGTCAATGTACTAAAAATGTCCATGTTTTGTTGTTTTGTTTTGTTTTAGCCTTCCCCCCACCTGCTGGAAATAAACATTTATTTATTTTATATGAATAATTCAGTTGGGATATTGACTAAAAGGTATTCTCGAGAAACGGCTGTTCAACCCAAATTGAGTATTACATGATTACATCTATCCTTAATAATCATACTCTTTTGAGACCTTCTATGCATGTTCTATATATGTAAAATGAGGTCTGGAAACTTCTTATACTTCTAAAAACCACCATAAACTCTTCAAAAATATTTAGTGTCAGATATTCTTATCATTCCTTCTCTCATAAATACATAATTTCTTTGTGTAAAGCTGTATAGCAAACAGAATTTAAATCCCTGCAACAATCCTGTTTTCCCTTATTATTTTATGTTAGGTTAACTTGGGAGGGGAATGAAATAATTTATATTAAAAGAGATGTAATAGGAAAAGGATTCTATTTTGCTCTTGTGTTTAGGACATATGCTCTTATATCACTGTCTTTCATGCATCAATCTTCTCTGGGCTAAAACAACAATGTTGTTAAATACTACACAGAGAATTTTGAGTGAGTTTGGGGAGAGTTTTGGTGTTGGGGTCTTTTTGATAGTTGTTGCTGTTATTGAATTGGTTAGCTGATGGTGTACTCAGTAGCATCATGGACATGCAAGCTGATTTTTCACCAGCCAGCCATTAATAAAATTCTCTAGCATAAATAGACCTGTAGCAATGATTTCAGCCTGCAATAAAATATCTCTCAATTTTTTCACAGCTTTGAATGCAGAAAAGTGTCATTTCCAAGGAAAAATGATGTTTTACAATGTGTATTTAATGCATTTTCCAATGCGTATTTTTATAACCATTCAATTCAAGACAGTCAACTTTGTCTTTTTCATAACATGAAAGTGTGAGTATCACAGCAAAATCTCTCACTATATTGAAAAAACCCACATATCTTTATTCTCTTTGTTTTGAAAATTCAACAAGAGGCAGGTAGGCACGTCATTTTGAAAATTGATATTTCCACTGAAATGCAAAAAAATCTAGGATAAATATAATTACAGGATCTAGGATTAATAAATTTTTTAAATCTAAGATAAATAAAATTACACTAACAAAGTGACAAGCTAAAATATGTAGCGTTACATTGTGAAGCAAGTCCTCCTGTCATATTTGGCAGAGGGGCCTTGGCATTCATTCTGCTTTCGTCTGCTTTTCTCGTCCCATCATCAATGAAGCTTACAACAGCCACTGAAATCATAGAGTAGAAGCATTTGTAAATCTTAAAATCATAGAGTAGAAGCATTTGTAAATCTGAATTCTTAGGTAAACTGCATCCAAAATATTTACAAACAGAAAGATATCTATAAAACTTGTTCATATATGTTTTTGTACCCAGGTACACCTATGACAGATACCTGAGAAATTCTGTTAATGATTTAACACTACAATATCAAACTGATAGTAGAACCTTATTTTTAAACAAAGTAAAAATATCTCTCTGGTCTCAAAAGGAATAGAGCCACACAACAAGAAACACATATTTATTGAGGCAGTAGGAGAGATGAGCAACAGTGCACACATGTGGTGACTCACCCAACCACTGACAGCAAGCACAAGACCACAAGCAATGCCATGGCTCCAGTGGACTGCCAGGGACATGTGGTGTCCAGATCATCTGGAAGCAACAGCCAATGGTGCCAGCCAATGGTACCTTTTAAATGTAAGAGTTGAGCTGCCCCTTGTGTCCCTCGGAGCTGGTGGGATCACAGAGAAATGTACCCTACATCAGTTCTGTGTGGGGCACCCTGCCTGTGGTGTTGGACAGGGGCAAGCTGTTGGCAGCCTATGCTGCCAACACTGGTCAAGGGGCAGGGTGTCAGGACACACGGTTTCAGTCTCTCAATTCAGTATTTCCACCTAGTAAATACCAATTTTTCTAAAGTCAAGCAGTCAATCCACTGAATACCTAATAAAAATGCTACACTATCCCTTCACACAGTATGAACTGGTAGTATCTGAACTGTCAGAGTGGTTTCATGCTATCCAGACCCCTGTGTTACAAATATGTGTAGAAATATTAAGGCCTTTGTTCAAAAAAGGACTTCAATCTATATCCTGTGCTGAATTGTGAGAGGTTTTCCAAACTGTGATGATTCATGTTCATAAAATGCCACCTGCTTAAATGCTGAACAAGATTCTACACAAAAAATCCCACAAGAATTAAATATTAACTGGTAAAACTCACTGGTCCTGAATCTCCATGCAAAGTCTTCAGCAGCTGGTAACCAGGATTTTAATGCCTACTAGGTAGCAGAATAGAGTCCACTCACTATTTGTCCCTTATGTCCACCTTCTCTTGCCATGTCCTTTATTTAAGCATGAAATCTATTTATGCTTCATTTTACAAGACTTTTTCCAATGATTGAAATTCCTTATGGCCTTTGTCTTTTTCAGACTGTACCTGGTGTTCAGTCTGCCTTTTCTGAGAAATGTTGATGGAAAGATAATGAGAATACAACATGGGGAACCTTAGTCTTCTTGGATGACCCTCAGATGTTTAACAGCAAATCCTGGCAAAAGTAAAGAAAACAACCCAGATGACCATTGATCTTTTGCCAGGACAGCTATATTGAAGCTTGTGTGTCTTGGCAATGGAACTCGATCTTTGATAACATTTAGATATAAAGTTCTGTTGACACTACTGTGAGACCTGGAAAAATGCCACTCACAAATAGATATGGTGCTTTTGTCTCAAGTCAAAACTGTAGGACGCTGCTAGTCAACCTCTGTCTACCTCAAGCAAATTGGACTGGAGAGTCCTACAGGGTTCAATCTCGTAACTTACTCTGTTCCAATGTCCTTTTCTCAATAGCTGTAGATCTGAGGAAATTCAGAGGTTGTACATATTTTTGTTTGACTCATATAGTGGTTTTTTTACTCAGGCTCTTTTCAGCCTGGCAGAGTTGAGGCCTGGATGCTACCCAGTTGGCTGAAATTCAACCCAATTAAAGCCCCTATTGTAAAAAGTAGTGGAGGGAAACATTTCCTGTTTCAGTGGCAGTGTACTAAGCTTCTCAATCAGATCAGGGTTCATGTTCAATCAGTGTCAAAGTATCCCAGTGCTATGTGGGAGGCCTTGCTGAATGACTACATCTTTCACATTACTGCTTTGACCCTGTGATCCATTAAATCCTAATTTCTAATGCTTGACTTCATTCTACTGGTGGCCTGATTCAAGTCCTGTAAGTCCTTCAGTTGCTTTCACTGAGGACTGGATCAGGATCTGTCCAGAGAGCTCCTTCTTTCAGTCTGATTTAGCTGCTACCTCCTGCATGAGTTTGGGGAGAGAGACCATGTTCCACCTGGGCGATGCAAAGTTTGCAGTGTATTAAGGCATGCATGTAAATTTCAAAATGTTAACCACACTCTAAAAGCCGAAGTTACCCTAAAAAACAAATTTTAGGCTTGACTTCCTATCACATTGGAGGTGGTTATCTCACAGGAAAAAATTATCAAAGATGGAAAAACCAAGCACTCTCTGGAACTCATTTGAAACAGAAACATACTCACCTATGACCATGTCTAGACCTAGAAAGAGTTCCAAATGGCTTTTCTTTGCTCTGGCTTTCTGCTGATGGTGAACTGTAATCCCCAAGGCATCTGGCCAACTGCTCCCTTCTTTCAGTGTTCTCTCTTTGCTTGAAACTTCATACACAGGTGAGGGCATGGAACCTTGCCTTTCCATTATAAAGCATTACTGGCACAATTTTAGACATATAAAAGCACCCCTAATTACTACACATAATAAATAGAATATTTGCCTTCAAGTATATTATTTTTTTTAGAAGTTTTAAGACAACCTATAAAAAAGTTGGATTGCACTAGTTACTGTACTTAATTATGAAGACACTTTTAACCTTCCTTTTTAAAGGAAAATCCTGCTATCACTTTTTTTAACAGTATTATTCCTTTCCCCCATTGTCCTGTACATCACACAGTCACAGAAAAATTAATTCAGCTCACTAAAGAAAAGGTATTTAGTGTGACTTGAGATGTTGTAAAATACTGAAGTGGTTACATGAGACTGGCAGATATGATTGAAGACTTCTGAGAGGTGTATTTGGTTCTTGAAGGCTGAGGAACAAAATCACTACTTTGACATTGAAAACATATATGACAAAAATTGAAACAATTCAAAAATTAGGCAAATGGATAGTTTATGCCTTCTGATGCCTAAAACTTCTAATAATATTAAATTCTAAAGTGGAACAGTTAAAACAGTGATGATTTATTGAATAACAATCATCAGACTTGTTTCGAGAATGTTTTTTGGATGAGAAGACTATTTCTTTACATCATACGATGGTATTATTGCCTTTTTCTCTCTTTCCAACCCAAACTGTCCCTTAGTCCTATCAAATAGATAATCAGTGCTGGAATATCTGCTATAGTTGTCCTGAATGTGAATTTGAAATTCTGATAAATCAAGGAGATTGAGATATTCAGTGCTGTCCTTAGAACAGAAGAGCAAATTTTCTCAAAGTAGGGGAAAAAATCAAAACAGAAAGATCCAGAGATCGGTGCTAAGTATATTTTGAAAATATCAACATGCGACCCTTCCTTCTACTTGTGTGCCTTGCAAAGTTTCTGACATTACCTTTTCATGCTGCCCTGGTACTTTGATTTGCTCTTCTTTTTTTCCTTTAGTGCAATTGTTTTTTGAAGAATTCATCAATGCTCTTACCTAAAGATTTTTTCAGTTCCAAAGTGTTCTTTATTCCTAACCAAAAAAATACTTGACATGGATTTATGCTGTGTGTTTGACTGGATGAGATCCCTTTAGTAGAAACTGTATATAGTTTTCCCATGTATGTATATGAGCACTGTACCAAAAATATTTCATGGCGAGGTAATAATGGTGGGTTACAGAATGTTAATCTTTTGTGCTACGTGAAGGCAAAAAATTCTTCAAGTAGGTGAAACTATGACGTATCATATTTTTCTGAAAAAAAACCATATTGACATTTTCATTCCAATTTATGACTGTATTGGCAAGAAGATAAAAAACTGAAAAAGACATACATGCTACTTCTTTATTTCAGGCAGTCAGGATGCAGAGATCACTGCAGAGCTATCAAAGCTTGTCAGTTTGATTTGTTTGGTTCAGTTTTTCTGATTTTTTTAAATTTTTTTTAAATTTTGCTGTTATTCCTTTTTATTCTTTTTAATCCTCACATGAAGTGGCCCTAAACATCAGAGCACAGTAGATGAGATTTTTCTCCTCTCCTCTGAGGGAACTGGAAATCTAGAGATACTAGTCTTGCTATCCTTCAATCTATTTTCTGACTTGTGAGTTGAAGATCTCTAGAGTCATGTAATACTGTTTCAGCAGTAGAGCCCAGTTGATTATTATCCTCCACTACACAGTTAGTCTTCAAAGCAGGATGGGTTTGAATAAGCAGAAAAGACTCGACAGAAATCTGACACAGACACCCTTTGCTACCAAGTTGCATATTTGGAAAATAGGGTGCTGACAAAATACTGCAGCTGGGAACAGCTCATAGAGAAGACAGCTACAGTGTCGGAAGTGCACCTTTGGCTCCTGGTGACTATTTTTGGGTTTTTTTGTTGTTGTCTCTCATACTTGTAAGTACTGGTAAGCCCCCCAGCTGTTCTGTTATGTAATAACTGTGCTAACAAACAATACTGTTGGAAGGCTGTGTTTTTTAAGCTGCCAACTTCAAGTGTGACTGCAGCTCATAGTATTTGGTAAATGTAGAAAGGTTTTTGGAAGCTCTAAAGGAGATTAACTGCTACCTCCTTCTTCAGCACATTAGTCAAAAGTAATCTTACAAATATTCCAGGCAGGCCAACATCTAGCTTCTGCTCTTGTGGATGAAGCATTGGTGATAGTGTTTCACTTGGTAAGCTTGATAGTGTTTGCTGTCAGATCTTCCTGTTTATTTCTCTCATAAACCTACTTCATATCTTATCTATCTCCATAACTAATTTTTATAGCAACAAACTCACCACAAAAGTGAAGAAATCAGATCTACACCTTAAAGCATGTCACTGCAGTAATACATATAATATTTCTGCAAACAGATAGAAAGCAAGCAAAGACAGGCATGACTGTAGATAAAGGAGGCCCTAACGGTGAAGATGAGACTTGGATTCTGATCTCTGTTTCTGACACAGCTTCTCTATTTTCTCTAAAACCTGAACTGAACAACATTCAGAATATTACAGAAGTAATTCATGTCACTGACAAAAGTCTTCAAAAGTAATCATCAAGGTTTTGCTTTCCCATCACACACCTTGATTTCCCTCATGTGCCCTTTGTGAGGGAGCTTGTTCCAGGAGTCTTTACAAAGCCAACTGCAGCAGGAACGACAGAATGTGAGACTGAGTACCAAACTGTTCAGCAGTGTCCCATATAAATACAAATTTTGGAATTCAAGATACACACAGAGGTGAACATGAACAGAAAATTTTAGCTCACTATATATTATCTACTTCTCTCTTTTCTACAAGGAAATCTTGGGGATGGAACCTCTGGTCGACTTGTCTTGCTTGCAACCTCAGTAAAATACAGTTTGGTATCAGAAAGGAGCTGTTTCTGTATTGTTCTGTTAGCCTGTCCCCCCCTCTTTGCTGATGGCACTCAGCCCTTCCAGTTAGTAATTCTATTACGTAAACATTGAATGAAAATAAAAAAGAAACTCAACTTTAAAAATTAAACTATTCTTTTATCAAGACAATAATTTCAAAGGTCCTAAATTTATGCACATTCTGTGAGCAAAATCTAGCTTATCTGTGTAGCTCTGGCCATCCCTGAAATTACAGGACATTCATCTTCAATTTCTCATGTCTTCACATTATTTAGTCTCTTCCTTTGTGACCATATAGGTCTCAGAGGGGAGAGCATTCTCTTACTTAATTGTTCCTGCAAAATCTTTTATTCTCCTTCGGAATGATATAATAAATGACAAACTGAGGTACTTGTCCTATCATGTCTTGGTAGTCAAAGACACGATAAATTAGTATCCATGAAGAATACTGACAATTTAAAAGGCAGAATAAAGTCTTGATCTTTGGATCATCAAGTATTTCATTCTATTCATTCCATAGATCTGAAAAATTAAGAAATGTTTACTCTAGATATAAGGGTGTTAATGAGTCAACATCCTATTTGTCAACTTATTTAAAATACATTGATCAATGCAAAAACTTAAATAACTGCACAGAAAATAGATATTAGAGCATTTTAGAGCCTCTGTTATTTTTTTTATTTCCATAAATGACCCACTGATTGCTGTTATATATGATGTGCATGTGTTTAAACCAATGATACTTTGGTTTACTTCAGATTTTTTTAAATAAAATGAGAAAGCATTATAAGATGCCTTTAATTGAGTTCAAATTGGTTGACTGGACATAAAATTATGTTAAATGAAATTTTAGTCTACAGCTAAGGAGGTTTTTATTTGGCTGTAAACCAAATTGGCTCAAATTGTTAAAAATTAGACATCAAAACAAGTGAAGGTGAAAATAAAAAGCAAATTAGCTGCTTCTGGAGTGTGAATTCACATTTTTAGCTGCTGTTTGTACTGCACTTGTTGATAATATTAGTACAATGAATTTATGAAAAATATCCTAGATGAGAAACAGACTTATGACCACAATAACAGAGTGATTTTAGGTATAGTGAACTATAGGCTTCTTAAGAGTAAGTATATTAACATCTACATAATACTGACATTGTGATCTGAACCCTGGATACTGTTTCTTACACAGTAACTATTACACATTATGGAAGAGAGGACGAAAATTTAAGAACTGGTTTCATCTCACTACCCTATCATTAGGATAAATTTGCATTAGTACATAAAACAACACTCAGATTGTTTTGAAATCATATCTGCTGAAAATATTTTGAAATGTAACTGTTATAGTTTGTTGTTCTCTGCTTTACACATTCAGTAGTGTTACACCTGCACAAATTAAGAGTGAGAAGTAAATGATAGAGTTAGGAAGACCTGAAACTGTGGTGATAAGAGTGACTTTTCTTATCCTCAATCAAACAGTGCTTTGTTTCTATCATGTGAGAGAACAGGGAAGGCCACATCACTGCTAAAAAGTAGCTCCTGCTTTCCCAAGGAGCACACTCTAACACTTACAAGAACAGTTTCCCATATCCACTACTGTCAAGTATTCTGTCAAGTAGATAACCTGGAAATTCCACTGTTCTTAAAAAAACCCAAAAACCTGTGAAAGTTCGGATTTTATTCCAAACTGAAAATTTAGAAATATGAAAATAGTCTGAAAATAATGTTCTCTATACTGTGAAAGGATCATGGGCCTTGTTGAATTCAACTCATTTTAGTTTTTAGAAGATTACCCAATTTCTGACTTCATAACATTAAACAAAATATTAAATAAAAAGTGCTTTGGCAGTGTGAATTTTTAAACTTCTCTTTCTCAGCATTAGAAAAATTTAGACTGCAGTGCCCAATGCAATTTAGTACAGATTCACTAAACAGCTTATGAAAAGAAAGCTCAGAGTTTTTTCAGTAATAGGCAGTCTTGTCAGAATCTCCCCTGCTATGCACACGTGGTTCCAAATGCACTCCTGTCTGTAGAACACAAACGCACCAGCAGCCTGTTTCTTGTGAGGCCTCTGGGCAGGTAGGATCCGGCAGTCCATGCACTTCGAACCCACACTCTAAACCACACTAAGGTGACCTTATCTAGCTCAGTCTGTCTCCGCCTACTCACCGATGTTTGCCAGCACCTTGTGTGAGGAGGTCACACACAGAGGATGGTAACAGAGGCACCCTAGGAGAATGCAGCACCATGTGCTCTACAGAAAAGCTTTATAATTAACTGAAATATAGATTACATATTAAACTGAAAACAAATTCAGGCTGCCTCTGAGGATAACTGAGATGTCAGACATGGAATTTAAGAATCATTCTAGTTCAAAGCTACTCCCAGGACTGGGCACCTTTGTTAAAATGTATGAATAACACATCAAGAACATTCTTTAAAACACATAAACACATTTTTATTGTGTTCTGGGAACTGTATTTGGAGTGTACTTTCCATGTATATTAGAAATTCCAGTTTTTCAGAATGATGCTTGAAAAAACTGAAACTTTTTTTAGCTTAGGAAATTTTTGTAATGATGTGTGTGGTGATTTTATTAATTCAAGCCCATTTCATAAATTTGTGAAAAGGATAAAATTGATGCATTTATGACAGCATAAAAGGAACTGGGTTTTATTAAAGTGCAATTTCATTTAGTAGAAGTGTTTTGTTATTAGAACATGCATTGTAACACATTTTATAGCAATTAATATGCAAAAATACTACAATAATTTATGAAACCACAAAAATGCGTTTCCAAGCTGTAGCAATAATAGCTGCAAATTTTCAAATATGTATTGCAAAAGCTCTGCTCACGGTACTGAAATATGTGTTGTATTGCTCTTTCTTCTATAACTCTATAATTTCAGAAGTTTATGAACCAATCATAAAACCTCTGCTTCTGCTTTTCTTGCAGTATGTAGCTCAAATTGAATTAAGGAAAGCAGAGCAAAGAAAACCTTATTAGAACTGGTTTGGTAGCCTTTGATACAAAAGCTTTTTGTTAACACAATCAATAGTCCTCACTCCTGGAGGAATGATTGAATAAAATGCTACCTGTAATTGTGTATATACAGGATCTGGCCTTGATGTATGGTGTAGATTATAAATACAGTCTATAGTGGCAGAGTCAGTTTCTTATTTTTGGTCTTACTGTTTTTTATTTTGGAATTTAGATATTACCTGAACTTAAATTATTTGTGCTTTTGGTCTGAGCAGTTAACAAACATTTTTGATTTTTAAATAGAAATTCCAAGCTGATAATATTTCCTTATCTACAAAAAGTGCATGGAAGTCCATTGAGCTGGCAAGTGGAATCACAAATGCAGGAGGCAATATCTTTGCCCACAATTGGAAATCATTCACTTTTAGGATTTTTCCAAGGCTTTGATTTATTTTGTTTCCTTAGGTGCTTATATCACACTTGGTATGCTATACAAACTTTTTTTCCCCATGTTTCTTACAGCTATCTTAAATTTAATGCTAAATTCTGCTGCATTTTTCTTATTTGACAACCTTTGAAAAAGAGAGACAATTATTAATTTTTTGGCATGAACCTGCATCTGGAATCTTCAAAATTAAAAATACCTTTTGCTTTTATTTATTTTTTTTTAACATGACATATTACAAACATATCTTTTTTTTTCCTGAATTGATCATTCTACCTTGTTGTTAAGAACTTCATGTTAAACTAAACTGCTATGTGCCTACAGTGAAATGTAAAGGAAAGAGTTCCCATATTCAGAGTAACTAGAGAACATACCCATATCCACTCACACAGCTTTTCGTAATTACAATTACTGTTTTTTCAAATTAAGTTAAATAATTGGTAATAAAATACAAATCACAAAATTTTTACTAAAACCGTAATTTTTTTCTACAGTAATAATTTAAGGAAAAATATGTGCGTCAAACTCTGAGGTTGAATAACTTCAAAACCAGATTTGATTTTTCGGGGAAAAAATAATTATTCGAATAACAGATTTGAAAGTTTTTTAGAAAAAAATGTAAGAAAATCTCTCTGTTCTTAAGTGAAACTATTGATTTTATATGATAATAAACAAAAAGAAGCAAGCAGATACAAAGAGTTTTCAATAGCAAAGGATTTACTAATTAGGCTATATTTTTCAACTTTGAGTACAAGTTGAGATCTAGACAAACTGATCCATTGTTATGGGTGGCACTTTTTGACCAATGCTTCCCATAAGCAAACGTATCACATACATAAAAATCCAGGTGGGACTCAAAAGCAAAGTTTTCTGGCAAATGACCGATTCCATGCAAAGAAAATTACTGCTGTACATCAAACCAGAATGTATTCCTAAGTAAAAGGGTGCAGCTGATCAGGCTGAAATTTATATAATAATAAATCATTTAGTGTTGTCACTACCATGTGTACTTAATATTTTTTAAGTTTAGTAAGTTCATTCCTGTGCTTTTCAAACCTAACTGATAAAAAAATCTTCACATTTTGGAACAGATTACCACATATACACCTGGTCATGGTCATATTGTTGAAATATGGTTGCAAACTTCAGTTTCAAATTTGGATTTTGCTTAATCAGTTCCATTCTGTGCTATCTGCTTAAATTTTGACTTTAACAATATTTCACATTGTCAAGTTCCTCTGTGTTTAATGTCATAATCTTGCAGTTCTTTTTTCTCCAACTACCAATGCAGGTAGTTTCTTTGTTTTCTGCTCTAAGCTTCATTCTATCTAAAAATTTATTATGATTTTCAAAATAATAGACACACAGTGCACAGTTAAATTTTATTGAATTACATTAAACTGAGATATTTACTGCCCTATAACTTATCAAAACCCCACTTCACTTATTGGTAATAGCTCATTTATAATCACAGTAAGCAAATAATATTCTAGTGGATAAACCTTCAGAGAACAAGAAATCATTACACTGTCTGTTTTCAAGGTCAGCTTCTGGTCACCCACTTCATATTCACCATGACAAAGGTTCTATTCAAACTTATGTGATGGAGCACGGAGCTGGTGGGGGTTTCTGGCTTCCAAGATATTTTTCCTATGATCCATAGAGTGTTTTTCATAAGCATATTAGATATCATGTTATAAGAAGCTAGGATGTTTGCTCTTGAGACACTGTCAGTATGTTACTCTGAAACCTATTAGTTTGATGCTTAGAAATTTTAATAAAAATGAATCACTCACTGTAAAGCTTTGCATGTCAGCAATAAGAGAATATTTGACAGGAACCATGAATTGGAGGGTATTGTGACTTTGAGAAGTATTCTAATTTGTATGGGAAAACCTTCCTCAAGCCAAATGTCCCAGGTTTTCTAGTGTACAATTCTAAAAAACCTAGAGGCAACAGAGAGGTGAATTTGAATCCCAAAAGGACCATCTGTGGAAGCAGTAGCCAGACACACTCATCTCAGTGGGATTTCAGTATATATAGCTGCTATAAAACTGGATCATTAGATAACTTTGTATGCATCCCAGCCTGGTATTCAGACATTTGAGAAGCTGTATGGATTGAATCCAGCCAGACATATATTTAAGCAGATTTATCTCCTTCCCATTTGTGATATGATCCTTCTTCTGGTATTCTTTAGGGAAAGGCATCTAAATACAAAAGGAGAGTGATACAATTGTCCAAAAATAGCACAGGAAAGTAGGAAAATGACATTGGCATCTTATTCTGTCTTGACCAGTAGATTGAAAAAATATTCAGTTTTTCTTACAGCTGATGAATTTTCTTATTGATAACGAAACCTACTTATAATCTTCCTTTCAAGTATTACCAGGTTGCTTACCCCATAATGAGATTCTTAACTTTCAAGGAAGAAAAGGGACATTTTTTACAAACTGCCATACAACATGTATGGAAATTGAAGTGCATCAAATCGGTTTAGCTTCTTCCTCATTTATTACCAATATAAATTTAGGTGATTTTTTTCCTGCCCCAAAAGATTTTAATTTGGCTAGCATCATGATAAATATTGCAACTTGCTGAACAATTTAATACTTAAATCATATAGATATTAAAATACTCCTTCAAGGCATGAATAATAAGTACACATTTTTTGCACCTTAGAACATAAATGTAAATCTAGGATTTCATTATATCTTTAACTTCTTTAAGAAGTTATTTTTATTTTTCATGCTAATATATTCCACTATGTCAGTTAAAAATACTAGAAAAATATTGTGACAAATTTTTCCAGTTAATTAGCAAGCAGAAATTTTGATGAACAGCAGGTATTTTTATGTTACCCACGAATAGTTCTATCTACCGTGCATTCTTATTTCTATTATCTTCCAAAAAATCTATGAGCAGAAAGCAGCTGCATACTGGGTTATTGACAGGATTAAAGGAAGCACACAGATAAAAGAAAACAATGTGCTTGGGGAAATAAATCTTTTTGCCCATAAAATATAAATAACATATTCATAATTGGAATGTGCTTTGGGATTTCTGTTCTTCCTACACCGTATAAATATCTGCAGTGCTACTGGATTTTGTGAATGGAATGGAGAAGAATAAAGTCTTTTTAAAAGAAGTGCAAGAATATATTCTTGATTTTTCCTTTACTTTGCCTATGCTACATGCTACAATATCACAGATATACTGTACTTGCCTCTTTAAGCAAGTCCTGTAATGACAGAATTTCATGAACTTTTCAAAGTATCGTCAGAGACAGTAGTGCATCTTGTCAGAGACACACTGAGCAAAGTTACAGCTGTGCAGATCCCTCTAGAAAAAACAACAAAGCTATTTGTTTCATTTCTCATACAAGTACTGAACCATTTATTAGCTGACACTTATAACAGCACTCATTAAAAATAAAATTTCCTTCCCTCAGCATCTAGCAATGGAATTTGCACTCAAGCTAATATTTACTCAGTAACTTCATGGAAGTAATTTGAGACAACCATTGTGTAAAATGTGAACCAAACACACCTAACAGCAGCATCTAGATTCTGCCACTTCCTGGGTGCCTTCTATAATCTGTGAACAAAGCTGTCACTATTTTCAGTTTCCCTCTTTTACTGAGAAAGTTGTGCATACTTCTCTGCAGAGCTCAACAGCTCTGAAGAGAGCTGCTGACTCACTATACTGGGGTTGTGGGCAGCCTGCTGGGGAGGGCACTGAGGAATGTTTGGTTCAGTTCTTTCAAACAGAAGGGGGAAATGAACTTAGATCTCACCTATTTTGGGATAGTGTTTCAACTGGGTAAAGTGTAATGTACAAGCTCTGCAAAGCTATCACTGCCACTCATTGCTTGCTATGTTTTAGATGGGTAGGTCCATCTGAGGTTTCAGAAGCAAAAGAAAAAGCTCAGCTACATTCCTTTCAAAGAGGGATCAGAAGAAGAAGCAGCTATTAGACAAGTAAGCCATAAAGAAGGACAACAGTTAAGACTCCATCCTGTTGTTGGCATGTCGCTGCTGGATGGCTGTAAGCAGATTCCCTTTCAGCAGCCTCATTTCTCTGGGGACAGTTCTGTCACCTATAAACTTTTTTGTGTATTGTGCATGGATCCTTTGACTCCAACCCAGGGCTCTGCATACCAGATACCTTATATGGAAATAGTAGGCATTTTAATCCCTGTTATTATGGTGCTTACCTCCCTTTTTAGGTGTAACACAGAGACCTCCTGTTAGCACTCCTCCCTTATTACATTTTTTCCTTTCATCTGTGCCTTTTCTTTCAGGTGTCCATCTTTAGTGTAAGTTTTCACTGTGGAAACATGATTCAGTACCACATCGTTAGAAACACATCAGTATTTTTATAAAAAACAAAATATGACTTTGAGTGGCTTATAACATGATTTCTAAAAATGAGTTTTGGTAGAACCATGAGATATATATGGTCTGCTTGGCCCAAGGAGAACCATTCAGTAATGCAGCATGAATTTTTTCCTTCATAGAATGTGTTTAGGTATATATGGCAAGCTTTTTGAGGTTATCAAAAATGGAAGAGTACATGTGACCAGAATGCCTAATAAGTTCTATCCACCATCATTTGCTGATACTTTCAACCTTGATCTGAAATAGTCCAGGTCATTTTCCTAACAAAGATACTCAGCAGTGCAAAATAATCCCAATTTTGTGTTGTACTCTGTAATGGATGAATTTAATGAACTGTTCACTGAGCTCACCAAATATATGTGACCTTGAACAGATTTTATATAAGCAATCCAAAGCAGAAAAGCAACTAGATAGAAATAAAATGCAGTATGTTGCCATATCAGACTTTCAAAAATTTTCATACTGAACTGACATTATTTTCACCTGTGATTTGGAAAGCTCACTGACAAGGTGGGTTCCTGTGTAATTCCTGGATTGGTAGAAATGAATCCCTAGAAAGTCTATCTTGTCTCTGAGGGAATTGTCCCACAAGCAAATGAAGGGAAAAGCAGCAGGTTGTTTTCATCAGACTCTCCAGAATATTTGGTTGCATGATGATATTTGCAATATAAACCCTTGTGAAAGTTCCGGTAATTACTGATGAATTTAGGATTCTGCAGGGCAATGGATTCAGGCAACCTGGAAAGTCCATCTTAGGCTAGAATACACTCTGTCCTTTGCAACTGATCAGAAAACCACAGGAGAATACAAAGATGAGTTAATCTACCCATGCCTTGTCTTCCGCGCAGCTGCATAGTGCCTGCACTTTGACATCATAGTCATACTCAGTGTGCTTAAATATTGTAAAAAATTACATGAAGGACTGCTTCTTGGTTTAAACCCCAAAGCAAAATCCTCAGATTTATCAACTCAGATTACTTAAAAAAATAGGCAATTAATATTATTTCATAAGCATATCAATATTAATCATTGTATAATCCCTGTATAACTTTGACTTTTAGTAAGTTGCATTTATTGCAAATGCTATGACAGCCCATGTGTTCATCTGTGCAGTTGGCTGATTCTCCCTTCTGATTTTGCAGATATCTTTGCTTACATATTTAACACAATCCTGCTTGTGTGATAAAGAATGAAACTTGGCTGAGTTAATTATGTTCTTAGTGGTTAAATGTTACCTCCCTGGTTCTCACCAGCACCAGTCTCTTACCATGTCTCCTCTTGTACTTTTCACATTTAGAATCTCCCAAAGAGCACTGTAAGGTATCAGCCAGAGAGGATTGAGCAGCAGCAGGCAGAACAGAAATGTCTGTGTAAATATCATCAGATTAGATTAGATATTTACATTAGATATTTAAACTATATATTTGGATTATTATTTATATGTACATTGATGCAATATTTATAACATTAGGATGACAAAATAATTGATCTTTCAAATTCAGATACTCAGACGAAATCCATGCTTTCTCTCTGACTCCATAATAACTCTAACTCTTGAAGCCTTCCAGGAGGTAAAGGAACTGCACCACTGGCATGCTGTTGCTCCTTGCTGCTTTAAAGAAAATATTCCAATTCCTATTTTTTCAAACTAAATGTGATTACATAACGTAGCATTATGTGTTGTGTTGGTTTTGCACAGACTGTTTTTTGGTAGTGGGTGGGGCCACAGAGGTGGCTTCTATGAGAAGCTGCTGGAAGCTTTCACCGTGTCTGGCAGAGCCAATCCCTGATGGCTCTGAAGATGGACATGCTGCTGGCCAAAGATGGGCCAGTTAGAGAGGTTGGTAATGCCTCTGTGAAAACATATTTAAGAAGAAATCAAAACAAAGGTGGAGGCACAGTTTTAATTGCAGCCAAAGAAGAGCAGGAGGTGAGAATGTATGAGGGGAAACAACATGGAGACACCAAGGTCAGTGGAGAAGGAGGGGGACGAGGTGCTCCAGGCACCAGAGCTGAGATTCCTCTGCAGGCTGTGATGGAGACCGTGGTGAAGCTGCTGTGCCCCTGCAGCCCATGGGGATCCACGGGGGATGCAGAGATCCACCTGCAGCCTGTGGGGGAGGTGCCTGTGCTGGAGCAGGTGGATGCCTGGAGGAGCCTGTGATCATCACTGGGAGACCCAGTGGAGAGAGGGGGCCATTGCTTCCAGGCTGGAGCAGCCTGTCCTTGGAGGACACTCCGTGGAAGAGTGACCTATGCCACAGCAGTTTTGGGAGGACTGTGTGCCCGTTGGGGAAACTCACGTTGCAGCACTTTTGGGAGGACTGCTGCTTGCGAGATTGGAACTATGCTGGAGAAGTTCGTGGAGAACTGTCTCCTGTGGAAAGGGACCCCACAGTCTCACAGGAGAATGACATCTCATTTAACATTGTTGTCTTTTTCTGGCAGGCACAGGTCTCTTTTGCCTCCTCCAAAATGGTGCTTCCTGTCCCTGTTTGGGTGTCAAAATGACTGTAGCAGGTTGACCTTTGCTGGGTGGAAGCTGTCTGCTAAGCCACTCAGTGGGACAGGGGAGAGAATAAGATGGGGAACAACCAGTGGGTGAGATAATGCAGTTTATTGCAGCAAAAGAAAGAAACGAGAGAGTTTTGTGCATGCATAAGTGAAGGGAAAGTCAGTCTCTACTTCCCATCAGCAAGCAGTGTTTGGGCACTTCCTGGGAAGCAGATTCTCAGCACCTGTAGTGGTTTCTCCAGAAGGCAAATACTGAAGAATCAGTATGCCTTTCTCCTCTCTCCCTTAGCTTTTGTATCTGAGCTAACATCATGGGGTATGGAATAGCCCTTTGGTTAATTTGGGTCAGCTGGCCTGGTTGTGTACCCTCCCAGGATCTTGCCCACTCCCATCCCCTTTGATGGGGGAAAGAATGTTAGAAGGACAGAGCTGCTCAGCAGCAGCCAAAACACTGGTATGTTATCAACATCCTTCCAGCTACCAGTGCAAAGCACTGTACTGTGGGGGCTGTGAACTACTCAGTCATACCCAATGCAAGTGTGCAGAAAGAAAAAAAATCCTCTTTATATTGGTAAAGTGAATTTAGCAAGTACATTCAATGCTTGAGGCTTTGAACAATGCCCTCAATAAAAAACTCTAATATTATTAATTACTAATTAATCACTACTACTAATTAATTAATTATTGTTAATAACTTTTATTTATCCCTGAAGTGGTCAGGAAGTTGGACTAGATAATCACTGTAGGTACCTTCCAAATGAAATCATTCTATTCTATCAAGTCTGTTCTTTTCTGTTTGTTCTTTCCTGTTCTGTACTACTCCTGAAGGTGAATTTCTTCTGTACTTGAAATACACTCTGTAACGATCACAGCAGTTCTCTTTTATTAAGAGTACCAAAATGGAAGTGTAAATATAATTCACCTTTATAATAAAGGTCAAAATACATATATGAAATATATATATTATATACATAATATGTAATAACTGTCATTTTCAAGATGTCCAGACTACTTTAGTATTTCTACAATTATATATTTTTTTTCTCAGACAAAATTATTTCCAGAATTTCTCTGAGATTTCTGATGAGTTTCAGGATGACCAAAATTGAATTTCTTGGAAAATTAATTATTAATTAAAAAATATTCATTCTGTTGTGTTTATAATGAAGATCTTAACTGGTACATAGTCTCAAGTACTCTTGAAAACCATAGTTTTCAAGCTGCACAAAGTATTACCCTGTCGTTATTTTTTAGTGACAGCTACATTTTTTTTTTTAGAAGTCACCTTCCACATTTTTAATTGTTTTTAAGAATTGTTTACCAGTGCACAGCTGTGTTCATTTCCTGTTGCTGGAATAATGTGTAACAGGCATGCTGTTGGTAACTGGACTTACGGTTTCATACACCCAATTGTCGCTATCAGTAAGTCACAAATTGCCAACTGTTACCACATCATAAAATTCTGGAGAGATATACTATGCTAAGTGCAGTCAAATGTCTCTGGTATCTTAGATACCACTGTGTGGTAACTTTTGGCAGGCACTGACAGTTTAATAGCTCTCAAAAATCCAAATAATTATTACTTAGCCTGCTATCACAATTGATAACCCTGCTGGCAGGGAAAAGAAGCCAAAATCAAAGTAGTAATGCAATCCAAAGTAACCCCATATAAAGTCAACCAATTTCATCCGTTTCCAAATAAACAAGAAAGAAAAGCCATCATAGGAAACATGGCATCCAACTATGGACATGTCTGTCTAAATGTAGTGCCCTGTGCCACACGGAATGCGTCTGCTTAACAGGTGCTATAGGTCTGCATCTGGCAGAAAATAAACTATAAGGGAGTATTGGCAATCACAGAGAATCCTTAAAGTTTGTCTACATATGTGACAGTAGATTTAAACAGGACAGCCATTCATCCTGCCTTTTAATGGCATCAGTTTCCATATCAAGGTTTGCTAAACATTTTAGGTGTCAGCTCCTGAAACTTCACAATATTCAATATGTAATACCAGGGTTAAAACATTTGACATGGTTCATTTCTTGCTGGCTGAAATGTGGGGCGATGAGGATTTGTTTCATGGGCCATCCAACCAGTCATCCTACAGGGACAGCAGACTGTTGTTGATGCAGTTGGAGGCAGACATGGAGCAGTTATGGTGATGGCATCCCCTTATTGTTTGTGGTCACATAAATCTGAGCTTTGCTTATTAGAGAGGTTTTGCTGCTCTCTAACTACACCAGCATTTCAGGTGCTTAGGAAAACAATGTTCACATGTGCACCATTATTTCTCATCAAGACAAGCTCATAATTTCTGTAACTCCACTGTATCCAAGGGAATCATGCCTGCAAGTAATTTGTCTATTCCATTCAGTTCAATTCAGGGTCTAAAGAGCTACAAAGACAAGGAGATTAGGTATACTGGGATTCAGTGTTGGCTGGATTTAAAAATAAAAAAAAGGACAAAGATTATCAGCCCAAACCCAGAAGAATACAATTTGTTTTTAAGGATAAGTGATAGAAAGTGTTCTAGCAAAGAAATCTGTGTAATACTTAAAAGCTGTTCTAAGAATGAAGACAGTAAAGCAGGAAGAATTATTAGTATTTCAGTCTCCAAGTGTGTTATTTGAAGACAATTCCAAGACCATGGAGACATACAGAAGTATTTACAGGTGGATTTTGACTAACATCAGTTTTATGTGTTGAAGTATATAACTAAAAATATCGCTTACTGAAATGGGAGTGAGCAACTGCAGACCAGCAAATTTCATTACTCTTAGGAGTCACACATCTTGCTTGAGGATTAGCCTGGGGTCTTTAGAGAAACCATACAGTAGCATTTGCAGACACCAGGGAAGTCCCTTTTATGTCACCCTTCCACCCCTGTCTCCAGTATGAACCTGAAAGAGAAAGGAGATCAGTGTTGTTACAATCTAGTTTCAACCCAGAAAAGCAAAGAAAGCTATGTCTGCATAAACTGGAAAGAACTTAGAGAAGGGTCAAAATATTCCCAAAAGAGAGATTAAAACCAAACGAGGTTAGATGTTGGTGCCAAAAAAATTGATGTATTTTATTTAATAGTAAGAGAGACAAAGAGAAGGAAAGAGAAAAGAAAGAAAGAAAGACATAGAAAAAGAAGTGTGTGTGGGGGGGTGGGGTGACAGGGAGAGGGGACAGGGGTTAGGTAAGCATATCACCTATCTGAAGGTCCCAGTGATGTGTTGTTGCTCCCCTCCATCTGGTCTTCTGGCGGTGAGGGTCCACCATCACTGCTGTGGTCACGCTGCCACATGCTACGCCACGCTGCCATGAGCCACCACACCACACACTACACCACGCCAAAGAGTGCAGAATCCCGTGGATTAATATACACTTTGGGTCAGGTGGGAATGCCCACGTGCCTCTCTTGCAGGGCCTGGCTTGACACACTGTCCCTTGCAACACTGAGGGTCTGTTGCATCATCTCTGGTGCTCTGGTGCAGGGTCTGGGGACCCCTTTGAGGGGGGCCCCTGTGATGGGCCACGTCACCCCCTTCTGCTGTGGATAAGCTTCCCCCACCCCGGTGAGACAGCTGGGTGGGGGGACAAACTGGGACAACCCCTCAGCTGGGCTCCTCTGCACAGTTGGAGCATGGGCAGTCACTGCGCCTCTGATCACAGGCTTTTTTTCCCAAATACCCAAAGCCTCTCCTCCATCCACCCCTTGGTTCGAGGGTCTGTTCGAGCCTGGCAGCTGATAGCCCTGGGGCTGTGGTCTCCACCTTGGAGGTGTTAAGCTTGTGCTTTGTGAATGTCCCCAGCCCTGAGTTGTTATTTTATCTTATCTTCATCAGCGAGCAGTGTAAGGCCTCAGTCAGGGCCCCATTCAGGGTGCAGTGGTCTCCTCTGCAGCTTTTGTAATACAGTTTTAATAATCCTTTAAGAAAATGTTTAAGTCATAAACTATAATATTTCAGTCTCTGACAAGTGTTCACCAGCATATTACACCATCGAGAAGTCCTACCAGCAAAGGATTTTTTTTGTTATTTTTCACCCTCCTGACACTTCTCAAGCAATAGATGAAGGGCAAAACTGAATTAGAAACCTTACAGAGCATGGTCTCACCATGAGAAGACATGGCATATGACTCAGCTCCTCTTATTTAGCATAAAATACCAGTCAAGTAGGGCAGTATGTTATTTTCCCAGAAGTCAGAAACTGTAGTTAACCTGTGAGCTTTTGTGAATGGCTTTGACTTTGCTATGGTTTTACCTTGAATCAGTTAGCTGTCGTTCAAAAATACTGCTGTGTGTTTTATGATTAGACTGCAACATAGACTCCAGCTACATGAAAAAAATCTCATGCTGTTAAAAAACAATTGGTTTTTGAATGAAAATGGTCAGTTTTGTATATAATTCTTGCACTGTAGTGGATATTTTAATAAAGAATAATAGCCTGCAAAATGGAGGAAAAATTGTTATTTCCCTCCTACATGATTCTACAGGTTTTTTCCCAATTTAATGACATGCAACTTCTCCACAAGACCACCTTTGACTTAGCTTTATAACATAATTTGGATAATTACCTTTATTTATGGTATTGTTTAGAGTGCTGCAGAACTGCTGGAGGCTGGCCTTTGGAGATTGCAGGTTTGCCAAGCATTTTGACTATCCTCTATTTTTATTTTTGTTGCTGTTCTGTTAAATCATTTCGCTGCAGAATAATTTCATAGTTTCCATGTTACGGTGGCATTTCACAATGTTGCTAAAATGCTAACACATCCCTGGAATGTTATGTCAGGATAAGACATGTTCACATAGCAGGGTCAGTAGGAATTCTATCTATATAGCAGATATTTTACTGCTGGATGATCATTAGTTACATTGTTGCAAGTTATGGCTTCTTTTAATCACTTCATGTGATTTTACTGTGTATAATCTGAATCTCACACCCAGTGTTATTTGTTCGGTTTCTAAAAATATTAATATCTGAAAAAGTTTGGACTCTGCATATAGCATGTTGCAGGTGAACAACTGACTGAAAGAATGTGACAGCAGACCCTGAGGCACCAACAAAAGGACATGCATTCATGTATGTGGAGTGTTCAGTTGATTTCATATTAATTTCCTACTCTATTAGTGTTAGAAGTTTATGCCACAGTTTCACTGGGAGCAGGTGATTCTTCTATGCTTTCAGAACAAGTGGCCATGCACATTTCAGTCAATGTCTGTGTCCACAGAGAGAGGAAAAAAATGATTTGAAAAGCATTTCATTTCACTCATGCTACTTCTTTCAGTCACATTAGATTATGTGCTTTAAGACAAGTTTTTGCTGAAATGTCAATGTGCCTTTATATATCTATCTATGGAAGCATAGAACCATAGAATTATTTAGATTAGAAAAGACCTTTAAGATCATAAAGATCAGCCATTAACATGGCACTGCCAAATTCACCACTGAACTATATCCCTAAGTACCACAGGCACACATCTTTTAATTATCTTCAAGGATCATGACTTAACCACTTCCTTGGGAAGCCTCTTCCAATGTTTAACAATCTGTTCGGTGAAGAAATTTTTCCTAATATCCAACCTAAATTTCCCCTGTCAGAACTTGGGGCCATTTCCTCTTGTCCTACCTCTTGCTGCTTGGCAGAAGAGACCAACTTCCACCTGGCTACAACCTCTTTTCTGGTAGTTGTAGAGAACAATACGTTCCCCCCCAAGCCTCCTTTTCTTCAGGCTAAACACTCCCAGCTCCCTCAGCTGCTCCTCATAGGACTTGTGCTCCAGACTCTTCACTTGCTTGGTTGCCCTTCTCTGGACTTGCTCCAGCATCTCAGTGTTTTTCTTGTCATGAGGGGCTGAAAACTGAACACAGGATTTGGGGTGTGGTTTCACAAGTGCAGAATACAGGAGGGCAGTCACTGGCCACACTGTTGCTGATACAGGCCAGGATGCCATCAGCCCTCTTGGCCACCTGGACACACACTGGCTCATGTTCATCTGGCTCTTGACCAGCACCCCCAGGTGCTTTTCCACCAGCTTTTCAGCCCCTCTTCCCTAGTCCTTGGGCAGATCCTATCTGGCCCCATAGACCTGTGTGTATAAGTAGCATATCACGTCACTGACCTTTCCCCTTTAGGTAATGGAGGTTTTCATTCTGCTCCCCATCTGTATATTCCAGCTCAATTAGCTGGGTACATAAAGAACAGCTGGTCTTGCTGTTAAAGCCTGAATCAAAGAAGACATTATGTACCTTAGCCTTTTCCACACTTTTTGTCACTATGTTTACCCACACATCCAAGAAAAGATCGAGATCCTCCTTTGCCTTCTTTTTTTTTGCTAAAATATTACTTTTTTATTGTCTTTTATGACAGTAACCAGAGTAAGTTCTAGTTGTGCTTTGGTAGTTTTAATTTTCTCCCTGCATAAGCTCACAACGTCCTGCTAGTCCTCCTGAGTTGCCTGCCCCTTCTTCTAAAGGTGATACACTCCTTTTTTCCCTGAACTTGAGCCAAAACTCTTTGTTCACCCGGGCTTCTCTTTTCCCTGCCAGATCATCTTTTGGCACACAGGTATGGCCTGCTCCTGTGCTTTTTAGATTTTCTTCTTGAAAATATTCAAGGCTTCCCGGATTCCTTTGACCTTCAGCACTTCCTCGCAAGGCACTCTCTCAACCTAAATAGGCCAAAGTCTCCTGTCTCAGAATTCCAAAAAGCAGTTCTGCTGAGCTCTCAGCCTTTCAGAACTACTTCCCAAGGAATTTTGTCAACCAGGCCCTATCTATCCATCTATGTATGATTCTCTCTCTCTCTCTGTCTCTCTCTATCTTGTCTCACAGGCAGAGTTTCTTGCCGCCAAATTCTGCACACCTGTGGAAGCAGAGAACCAGTCAATTCCTGTCTCCATAATATTCTGCAAGATTACTCCAGGAGGAGAATCAAGAGCTTATGCAGCACAGATCTCATGGAAAACCTATTTCTCTACAAGGAAACTATTCTTTGAGCTAAAAATAATTACAGTGCCAAAGTATTAAATTATTGTAGCATTTTTAGCGACTACAACTAAATCAGCTAAGTATTCTGGATCAATTTTTCAAAATTTATCTCACGTATAAATTCACTCAACAAGCTCCTACATTCTGTAAAGCTATAAGCAGAGAGCGTAGTCTGTTAAATGAAGACAGGCAGACAACAAATCTTCAGCTATGGATTATATTCAAAAGCTGACAAGTAAAACACCATTTTGAGGGATAAGTGTTATATTTCCTGTATTGAGTTTTAAGCCAGGTCAGACAAATAGACTCAATCTTATTCTACAACTTTTCTATCAAGTATTTCCTTAAATGTGATTGTTCTGGCTTTTCAGTGGAATGCAGCAGGATAAGGAGAAGCTTAAATATCATCTCAACACATCATTATCCTTCCTTCTGGCAATTGGTAGATGTATAGAACCAAAATAGTGCAAAACCAGCAAAAAGTGTTACAGGATGCTGAGAATCTTCTTTCTTAAGGATGAAAAAACGAAATGGTCTCAGTACTCTCATTTTATGCAGAATATTGTAAACAGAGACTTCTATCCCTTCATCAGAAGAATTTTAGCATGGAGACAGTTTTAGAAAGTGTTTTTCTGATTTTTGTAATTTGGTTTGGATAAATCTTCCTAAACACAGACAAGACCTGCTCTTGTGTCCTTGAGTGATTTATATTTCTCAAGCTTCACCTGTGTTTTTCAGAACCTTCTTTAGTCTTGTGTTTTGCAGTAATCGTCCTCTTTCTTGTTTTTTTCCCCATCTAGTTCCTACTTTCCTCTATGACTTTTTCTGCAGACTTGTTAGTTCTCTTCTTCCATTTTATATGGGAAGTGAAATTCCACAGAGGTGACACCTGGAAGTCACCAAAAACTTTATATATGGATGGACTATAACTCTTTTTTCCTAAGAGTATCATCCATACACAAAACATGAATGTGTGCAATTGGCTGACAATAAAAAATAGGAAAGCAATATAGAAAACTAAATATGTTTCCTAATTCAATGCAGATTTATTATTTTATTATTTTATTATTCACCTCTTTGACTAGTTGTTTGTATTCAGCATTAATGGTTATGCTTGAAAGCAGAAAACTGATAGTCTACCAGAATCCTTCTGTGCTATTTAAGCAAGAAGAGGCAGCTGCATGTTTTAACTGAATATATTTTGGCATTAGTTGTGTTAAAATGAATGTGTTTCTGCAGCTACAATGGCCACATAAAATCAATTATCTACATACTCTTCTTATTTAAGCAATATGTTGTCCCAAATGCATTTCACAGTAAGAACACTCTGTAATGCACAGGTGGAGGCAAGAGATGTTCATAAAAATAAGCCATGAAAAAGCATCAAAAGAGTATTTTCCACATACTGCTCTTTCTCAGGTAATAAATATCTCCATGAATTATTTTATTGTATGAATATTATACCTGTTACTGATCTACCTATTAGTGTAATATAGCTGTATATATATGTGTACGTGTGTGTGTGTTCACACAGATTAAAGGAGAAACGCATGTAGAGTATTTTATTTAAAGGCTAGTGAAAATAATAGATCAGTAGAACATTAGGGCTTTTCTAATACATGTTTTAAAAGTCGAAACATCCCAAATCTCTTTCTATTCAAATATATTTTAAAAACCTAGAGGAAAATAATAATCCATCTATGGTGTTATCTCATTAATTAATACCTGAGGATAATCTGGTTCCTAAGAAAGGACAATTATTCAAAAGTGGGAGAAATAATTACTTCTTGAAAGTTCAGGGAGTGATGGTATAAATATTTGTAGAGAAATTGCCTGTCCACAGTGTTTATGGATGTGGGGCTAGAAAATCTCCTTCATTTTCCACTTTGCTTTTCTGTTCATGACTCAGTCCTTTAATTAGGATGTTTCTGGTGGCATTAGCAATACTGGAAAGCCAGTGACGCAATAAATCATATGGAACAGAGAGATAGAAGCAAGAGAAAAGATAAATAATTTGGAAAAAAAGCATAGCAACCACATATGTCCAATAAATCATTATAAGGTAGAAACCTGATCTTTGAGGGGAAGGAAAGGGCAGCAACAAGCATAGTCCTTCCCCTTCCTTCAGATGGATTCTGGGGATATTATATATACCTGGAAAAAGATTTTTAATGAAACTATATTACAGAAACTCCTCTAATGCAAAGATTATAGTTTTTCATATCCCCAAGTAATATCATAAAATCACAGAATCACAAAATTTTTTGTGTTGGAAGGGACCTTAAAGATCATCTAGCTGTAACCCCTTTGCCATGGGCAGGGACACCTTCCACTAGGACCAGATTGCTCAAAGCCCCATCCAATGACCTTGAAAACTTCCAAGGATGGAGTATCCTCAGCTCCTCTGGACAGCTTCTTTCTACTGCCTCGCTAACCTTTGAGTAAAAGATTTCTTCCAAACATCTGATTTAAATCTCTGGTTCCCCCTTGTCCTACCACTATATGTCCTTGAACAAAGTTGCTCTCTCTCTTTTTTGTAAGCCTCCTTCAAGTACTGGAGGACCGCAATGGGGTCTCTCTAGAGTCTTCTCCAGTCTGAAGAACCCCATCTCTCTTGTCTTGCTAGGAGAGGTGCTTCAGCCCTCTTTTGTCTTCATGACCTTCCTGTAGACCCACTCTAACAGGTCTAAGTCCCTTTTTTGCTAAGGTCTCCAGGCGTGGATGCAGTTCTCCAGGTGAGGTCTCATGAGAGTGGAGCAGAGGATCAGAATCACCTCCGTCAACCTGCTGACCAGTCTGCTTTTGAGGCAGCCCAGGACGCTGTTGATTTTCTGGGGTGTGAGTGCTCACTGTTGGCTCATGTCTGACTTTTCATTCACCAGAACCCCCCAGTCCTTCTCCACAGGGCTGCTCTCAGTGAGTTCTTCTCCCAGTCTGTATTCATGTCTGGAATTCTCCTGCCCCAGAAGCAGCACTTTGCACTTGGAACTTGTTGAACTTCATTAGTTTCTTGTGGATCCAGCTCAAGCTTTTCCAGCATCCCTTCTTTCTGTTGTGTCAACTTCTGGCAGGTTCATATAATCAGCAAAATTGTTGAGGGTGCACTTGATCTCATTGTCTGTGTCATTGATAAAGATGTTAAAGAGCACCAAAGACAGAGAGCCCTGAGGGACACTCAACACAACCTCCACCTGGACACAGAGCCATTGATCAGAATGGTCTGGCTGTGTCCATTCAGTCAATTCCTTATCCACTCAACAGTTCACCCTTCAAATCCATGTTTCTCCAATCTGGAGATAAGGATGTCATGTGGGACTGTGTTGAATACCTTATGGAGTTCTAGGTAGAGGGCATCAGACAGTTGTCCCTTATCAGCTGTTGCAGTCATTCCATCATAGAAGACCATAATGGTTAATGTGGAGTAACTTAATATCAAGTCAAAATCCTTTCATCCTACAAGACGTGAATACACTGTACATCCAGCAATAAGACTGCAAGTTGTTGTCAAGTAGGACCTATATTTGCATATGTTTTCATACTGGTCATGCTCTCTTTAAAATTGGTTGGGTTTGTAATATTTGCCAATTCATAGTATTTGTAAAACGTGACATGCCAGCTTGCGACATGAACAAAGATGTTATTATAAATAAATAAATATCTTTATTTCCATCTGTACAGCACTTTTGTCTGAGTTAATATCCATTATCTCCTATCCTGAATCAACTTCATCTTCTCTGACTTCAGGCACCTACAGACATTCCTAAATTAGGCTCTTGGTTGCCATAGGTTCTTTACTTATGATACTGATGAGAAAGAGAGGCATTCGCAGAGGAAAATACCTTGTCTATGATCTGAATCTCTCCCTGGATATTCCTCTCTCTCCTTGCTGAGTACACAGGGAGAATCCATTACCTATGCTTTTAAGTGCAATGCCTGGAAGTAGGTGGAATGAATCAGGACCCCTGAGCCTTTTCTTTCACAGTTACGATACTTTGTCTATTTGTCCTACACAATCAAAAATTCTCTGCAGAAGGGACTGTGTCTTGTCTTTTCATATCAAATAGCCTGGAAAAATGTTTTAAAAAGACAATATATATATATTTTTAAATGCATTTTGGGGTTGTATGAGTTACATACTTCAGAGACACCATTTTCATTTGCGGTTATCAGTAAGTCTGTACTTTGAGAAACACATTCTCCACTTAGTTTATAGTTTTGACTTAAAACCTTTCAATGACTTTAGTAAGAACAAGACTGGACACTTTTTCGTTACATTCACATTTTATTCAATCAGCTGTGGAATAGTTGTAATTTTGGTTTATTAGATTTGGTGAAGCTGAATTGGAAAAGGATGACAAAGCAAGCTAAATTTTCTGTGTGTTTTTACACTCATTACATGCAATAACTTTTGTTGTAGAAACATTACAATATTTGAGGATCTGAGATCTCATCAATCATTTACACGTGGTGTCTTTGACAATGCTTGATTAAAAAATACCCAAACCCAAACAAACAGAATTATTATGATATACAGCATTTTAGAAAGAAAATCTATCTAAATTAGAGACTTTATTTTTTAATATATATCCTTTTACTACTGTTGACATTCATCAGGTTTTGCAACCTGATTTCTCAGGTGCAAGTGCATTGATCCCTACTGTAGGTCTTTGCTCTATTTATGGCACAGCAGAGCTTTTCCATCCTAATGCAGAGGTGTAAATCTACACTCTTAACATTCAAGACTAATTCAGACACTAAGTTATATCCTACTCTTCTCAACAAGGTGTTCTTTTTGAGCAAAAGTCTTTTTAGATTAAATTTGCATGGAAAGAGTTTTGTCTTTATGGAACACTAGGGTGTTCACCAGTGTATTTTACAAAAATGTCATAAAGGTAGAAATGTTCCAACCACTTGTAGTGATATGCTATATATTTAATTTTTTCTTAAAGCCTGCCATGCAGTCCTGTTAGTGCTGTCATCCATAATTAAAATGTGTGATGAGGTTTGAACTCTAAATTCCACCAAATATGTTATATAAGCCTGAATTCAAAAGGCTCTTTATCATGGTCAAAGAGATAATAATGTCGCAGTTCATAGGAAAAGTCTTGCTGGAGCAAGCTGGATAATTCTGTAGAGTAATCTCTAAAGGCCATGTAAAATTTAAGTCTTTAACAGTCTTGAAGGAAACTGTTTCTTTCTGATAGCAAATACCTGTGATCTTTTAAGGCCAGTTAAAAGACTTATTGTTTAGCTTGTCTTGATGACATTATTTCAGACTGCTTTGTTATAAATTCCATAAAGGCCTTACAGACTGATTTACATTTTTAAGGTTATCTTGAAACTTTTTAAAAATAAATTCTGAATTATGTTTGGTAATCTCTTCACAAAGATTTTAACAATACATCTTTATTGAGTCCAGCATGAATGTCTCACCAGTCAAAAATTTTTTAAATAAGAAGGGCTAAGGAGATATTTGGTTAAAACCTACTATGAAAGGTATTAATCTGGACTTTCTGCATCCAAGACAAAACAAGAGGGAACAGTGAATTCATAACAGGTCTTAGCATATGCACTTCTCTAAAATAAAAACACCTAATTCTACAGTACCAAAACACAGAAGACCCGATAGCTTGAAATATGTTTTTGTTTTTAACAAAAGCTTGCATTCTGAAGAATGCAGCCAATTCAGTCTGAAAAGTCTATCACCTAAAATGATGTGCATAGCTAGACAGTGGCTTTGTGGTTGCTGTGTTGAGATTTTTATTGCAGCAATATGATCTTCATGCAGATTTTATCATATCCTCTGGAATTTAAGAAGTCAGTGAAAATTTTGGAGTGGCCAGCCCAGGTGGCTGCAAAATCAGCCTGAAGAATGTAAAAAGGTGTGTACATCATATTTTTAAGTTGGTGGAAAGTGAGACTTACATAATATAATTGCAATATTATTTGAAAACAGCAGGAAAATAATACAACTCAGCTAAAGAAAGATGCAGTTGGAAGAAGAATATTAGGGTGAAAGAAACAGAGTGAGTTCACACCCTCTTGCCTCAGGCTCCCACCCAGATCTCAATCTGCTTCTCACACTGCAGCTTGCAAATCGAGCTACCTGCTCCAGGTGTATTCCTCTCAATAACAAATTTGGGAGTACTCACTGAATCTTGGTAAATTATTATCAGTTCACAAAAAACCTTATTTTTAAAATGTAATAATGCATTTTGGAGTCAGGATGAGGAGGCAGCAGTCAGAATCTTGCATGCTAATGCAAAAATACTGCAGTTCAAAGAAGTTTAAGGTGAAAAATTATTATCAATTTCATAGAATACAGGACATTTTATTAAGAAGAAACACATTAACATTTTAGAAGAATTACTGTATGTCCCACTTGTTTCTCTTTTGTACCTGTTCATATTCCTCCAGAGGAAATGCACTCCAAGAAATTTTGTGGAAACTTCGGGTGAGTCCCACCAATAAACTGTGTCAATCCATACTAGGCAATTAGCTGGTATATTTAATATGTTTTATCTTTGGAGAAGGTCTGCGTTTCACACCTATTAGTTAATTAACTGGCCCATTAGTTGAACTGACACCAATTTAAGGGGTTGAAAAGACAGCTTTCCTTTCACTTGCAAGTACTTTTCAAAGTCAGACTGTGGTATATGTATAATTAAACAACAATTTTTGCCATGGATTTTTGGGAACAATCTTTACCTCTAAGGCAGAGCCTTTGATTTACTAGGGTCAATGCATAAGTTGCTAATCAAGCCCCTTAAGTTTATTCTGTCTGAGAGTAAAACATTGAAGGCTATAAAGTAATGTACTTTTTAATGTTGAAGGCCTAGAGGAGACTGGAGAGTATACAAAGGATTGAGCTTTCACCCAGCCTCCCTTTGAATTTATAAATTATTTTTCTATTCTCTGAGCTTAAAGTCTTCTTACAAAGATTCTCTAGGACCTAATATTTGCAGGATTAAAATAAGAATGTCTTATAATTAGGGTGTCAATATTTTTTGTATTTGTGCACAATTTAGTCCTTTTTGAGATGTGTTTGAAAACAATTTTAATTCACCAGCTACTTTTTACCTCAATCTATCCCTTTAAACATTTTCTTCCACAGCACATATTTTAGTCAGCTACTTTCCCAGAACTGTGGAAAACTTCTATGAACCTTTGGTAACATGTTTCAGGCTATACCAGATTGAGAAGAATCACATTTCAGCCAATAAACCTGTAGTAGACATTTGAGATTTTTACAATTCACCTTTTCTGATGATGATGTCTATCAGGTCCTTTAGAACAAACTGGCATCTTGACGATCAGTCCAGATTGTATTCCAAATGAAACGGGAGTAGTTGGTATCCAGATAAATAAGGGAAAGGGTGGGTAGATAAATACTGCCTTTGAAACAATTCTGGGTTTTGCAGATTTTTATTGATTAACCTCAGCTAAATGACTGTACAGCATTGTGACCGTATCTCAGTCTTCAAATTTCTGAATTTTGGGTAAGAAAAGATATTTCAGGAAAGAAAGCAGAAAGTTACTGCAGAATTTTTCTATTTTTTAAGTTCATCAAACTCAATTCAAAGCTTATAAATGGAATTTGTCTTGGCTTGCATATATGGTATGGCTGATGTAGATATGTTTTGAAGTGACTGTTTTTCTAGTTCACAGCATGGTACTGTGGTAATGTTCTAGTCAAAATTTTAGTGTGTTTTCTCTGATATGATTATATGCAAATATGTACAGTGACTGTATATAGACATTTGGAAAATCTTTTATAAAACTGATCAGTATTCAGTATTGTTAAGATGACATCTGATTGTTCACATGGCATTCTTTCTGTAGTATGTCACCAGAATACAGCTCTTTAGACTAGATCTGGATTTAGGGAAGTTTATCAGAAAATTGTGGGCTGCGCTCAGAAGTTATAGAAACATGTATAGCTCTAGCAAAAATTATATAGATTTACACAGTTTAAGAATATTTCTGTGCCTCTATTAGGAAGCTAGTAAATATGGCACAGAAACCTCTTAGTGAAATAACCCTCTCATCACACTTACCTGATCATATCTTTGTTTGTTTGTCTGCTTATTTAATTAATTTAACCATTCTGCAGGATGGAATAAATCCTACCATCCCGAACAGGGAAGCTATTACTTTGTGAATAAATGGTATTGCCTCTAAATACTTCTGGGAAAGTGAGCACTCTCGTGTGTGCTGTAGCACAGAGCTTCATACTGATAAGACTTGAAGTATGACAAGGCATTGCAATTTCTGTCTAACACCACATTTTCAAAGATGGTGCAACACATTTGAGTGAGAAATAATTTGGTTTTTATGCTATTTCTATCCTGAAGCTCTCTTCAAAAGAGACAAATTGTGATAAATTATGTGGGGTGGAGTTCTCTTGTGACTGATAGCAAAAAAATCAAGTTGTTTCACTTAGGTGCTCACTGTGGAATTGAACTAGGCTTACCAGAAATAAGACAAACATTTTACATGTAGTCATCCAGCCCTGCTGCTCAGTCTAGAAGCTCTGTTTTTAAGTTACAGCCACCCCCACTACTCAATAGGTTCCACTTTTTCCTTTCAGGGAACTGGTAATTAGGAGAAGTACAGTTATTGTAAGGTAATTATATGTTCTAAAACTAATGTGCTTATGTGAACCAGAGGGTAGCTTACCATGTGAGCATTTGATAAGGAAACAGGTGCTTAAAAGATTTAATGGGTTTGTAGCCATCTGTAGTGATTAATGATGTTTAAGAACCTCACTGCAACTCATAATATCATCATAAATGAACACTGGGGCTTTTCAGTTCCAAAAAAGAAGTGTAAATGATTCTTAGATTTTCCTGCTCAAATCCCTTTTGCTTGGTTACAATTTTGTATTCCAAAGGGCAATGAATAATTGAACTTTCCTGAAAGCAGTAACGAAAAAACTCCTCCCTCTAACTTTTCTCCATTCCCACCTTTTTACCACAAGGTAGAATGAAGTATGTTTTTCCACATACAGAATAGAAAATTAGAGCAGATTTTCCTTCTTTATAAACAATCTTTTGCATCTCATTTCTCTTACTAATCAGAAGCCTGGATTGAGCCATTTCTCTTCCTTACACCGTATAGAAATGTTGCTCCTTTTGATATCAGGAACCAAATTCACGCTGTGTCCAGATACTTCTCCCTGCCTGGACATGGAGAGCCAAGTGCAAGTAAAAGAAACTGCCCTGCCTGTGACTGAGAAGTGGTTATGACTGAATAGCATTAAGCTATGCATTATATTATACAGGCAGATTACCCAGTCCCTGTATTTTAAGGGTGATGTCCCAAGATATCATAGAATCAGTCTAACAGGGTATATAATTTTTTTCCCATAATTTGTCATCCAACCAGCAATTGAGATGTATAATTTTAACTCCAGTTTTTCACACGTTTGCGCGACCTGTAACCAATCTAGTTTAAGTACTCTTGAAAATATGTCAGTACTGCTTCCAGATGTGCCTCACGTGCCATGTGACTCATGTGGCCTAAAGCCAGTGACTCTGAAGTGTCACCTGCTATGTCAGCTAACTGACAACAGTAGCCAGATCACCCTGTAATACAGCAGAGCCATTGATAGTAGCAGGCTGTAAATTTGTACACCCAAAGGACTGAGGCCTGGTAACCTTGCTGTGCCTGAATTTTTCTTGACCTACTTGCATCTTTGTTTCGCTTGGTTTAGTTATGATAGCAGTTTGTCTTATTTATCAGATGGCAGTGGTTTTACTTTTTGTTATGTGATAAAACTAATCTGCACACCCACAAAAGAACACAGAGGCACAGTGCAGGTGGGCGAGTCTATCCTGGCTGTTTCCAGTTTGCTCCCAGGTCCATCACTAGGGATCCTTTAGCCCAGCAAAATCTCATCTTTACAAACCCAGAGAACAAGAACACAATGGCAGAGGTCCAAGGAACCCAAATTCAGAACTCAGACAAAGGGAAACCCTGTACATGCCCTTTTCAGCAGAGCCTCAGCCCCACTGACCCAGTGTGAAACTCATTGTGAGGAGTCACTGGGACCAGATCTCCATTTTACCTTTTGAAGTAAGGGAGTTGCTGCCAAGGGGTGTGGGAAACAGTATGGGAAGCAGGGAATGATGTTGGGATTGCCCAATATTTATGAAGGCATGTTTAGGAGAGAAAAGGGAGAGGTTTGGGTGATTTGGGGAGAAACAAAGAGAGGGAAATAGAGGGATGAGGGAAGAGTTTATTTCCATGTAAGCAAGGACTGGTCATTTCCTGGGCCTAATCACTGCAGTCTGCCCTGTCTCCTTGTTAAATTCCTTCAATTATTTTCAAGTAAGAGGCTCTTTACTCTGTGTGCAAGTGTGTGTATGGGTATGTGGTGTCAGCTGGAGTGAATGCAGGTGTGCAAGTGTAGGATTATTAGTGAAGATCAAGCTGAACGAGCCAGCAGGGAGTGGCTTGGGATTAAGAGTGGATTGTGGCTTTCTGAGGGCCAGCTCTGTGTGCGAGAGAGCATCTGTGGCTCTCTAAGAGTGAGAGGACAGAGATGTCATCTATGGAACCAGAGAATGTGTGTGTGTGTGTGTGTGTGTGTGTGTGTGTGTGTGTGTGTGTGTGTGATGGTCTGCACCAGCTACCGGAATAGGAATATGGTACTGTGACCGTGGGGGTTCACATGTCCAGGTGTTAGCAGTTGGTAAGACTGGGATCTAGGGACAGCAACTGGTCAGGCTGGATGTAATAGGCCAGCTGCTTGAGGGACTCACACTGTACATATACAGAGAGAGGTGATATATATTCCTGCTGTCTTATCTCCATCCTACTCAGCCAGAGACAGGAGCAGGTTGAAACCATTGCTGCTGTGTTTGTGTCCATGCTCTGAGTGCCTCTCTGTTATTTGTGTGGCCAGAAAAATATATGCATGGCGTGTACTTGTGCTCAGTGTGCATGTGCCAAGTGGGAATACCTTTTCAGGCTCATTATTTTTTAAACCTGGGGGCATGGAGCTTTCCTCTCTCAGGTTGTTGGATGTACTATGACATTTTCCTCTAACACTTTTGTTTATGTTTGTGTGGTTCGATCATAGTTTTATATCAATGGCAGTAATAAGCAATTACTCTGTAATATAGAAATGGTGTATGAGATCAGAAGTCTGAGAACTGAAGATATAGGATGCGGCATGAAGCATGTGGGACTGGGATGTTGAGAGATGGAGAACAGCCTTGGCACTGGGGACCCCACAGCTATAAGCAACTGATCAACACTGAGTTATAGATACACAAACATGGAGCTGGACAAAACTGGTTTTGGGGATAATAAGGAGAACAAAGAAGTGGTATCAAACGTACAGAAACATATGTAGTAAGTTTGGGGGTAATGTGGTCAGCAAACCAATAAGACATAAAAACATGACACATAAAAACATTTAAGCAAACATATCAAGTTGACTCATAGTGACCAGTTAAGGAGGAGGAAACCATTAACATTTCATTACTCCTGGCAAAGAAGCCCAGATGTTACTGGCTTTCCATAACACCCCCCAGCCCTAGTAGATTTAACCCATCAATATTAGGACTCAGAGGAGCAGGGGAAGGGTGAGCATAATACCAGGAATAGGAGTAAAAACTGTGTGTAAAACAATTTTAACTTCATTTTTATTCTTTCTTTAACAAATACATCTCGACTAAGAATGGGTAAATTCTTAAGATTTCCATCATATGAAAAATAAATTAATGGCTTTATTTATATATAAGGTTTGCTTCCTCTGTGTAATTTGCAAGATTTTGAGCATAATGTTACATATGCTGAAAGGTAGCTAACCTTTAGAAATGGATATCACTACAAATCTGGCAAAGTGTGTGGGCACACAAGACGGATATATTCTGGAACACTGGAAGCACTGGGTGAAGAGAAGGGCAAAGAAAAGGACACAGTGATATTGCAGTGAAGTAGTCATGGAGGAAATAAAGGGAAGAAGAAAATGCTGTGGATAGAGGGAAATGGTGCAGGAACTGTATCTGAAAGAAATCATGGTACATTAGTTCAGAGACCCTTGTCTAAAAGTTTTAAAGAGGAATTTATTAAAAAAGCATTATATCATTCTATGAATGCTAGTGACAGTATTCTGTTAAGTACTGTCTTACTTCTGCCAGGCTATGAAAGCTGTTCTAAAATCAATTGGATCAATAATATAGACTCTAAATATAAAATCCCTTCCTGTTCCTCCCTTTTCAGCTGTGAATTGGAATGCTGCTTTATATAGATGATACTTATGCACAATAATGCCACTTATATGGGTAGAAATGGACAATACCAACCTCAGTACAGAAACTGTTCCTGATCTATTTTGGATTTTGGAATTTGAAAACTTGCAATTCTAAAGTTTTAGACACAGAATACAAAATATTCTTTATTTTTATAAGACTACTTCCCAACTTCAACTAGGCTCATCAGGAACTACTTAAGTGAAAGTAAATTAATTCAGATCTAAACACCTGCTCAAAGGTTGCTACTGCTCTGACCAAGGTAGCTACTCATTTGAGTGTGCTTTCTTTTAAAGGCCAAAGAAATGTGGCTGCACTTACTTGCAAATGCTCCTAATTCATGAGCAGTGCTAATCAGCACATTCTTAAACCTGCTACTGTATACAGCTATAAGCTCCAAATTGGTTGGTACTCACAGCTACTGCCACATGTATTCAATATAAACACAAGATTCTTTTCCTTGGCCTAACTATTGTCACACCCAAATGAGTTGATGTCATCTAACCCAAGTAATATCAAACCTAATATTTACTTATTACCTCCCAATTCTTGATCGTCACTGATGGTGATCATGTTATCCATCTGATCACAGCTAAGCCTTTTAATAAAAATGGAGCTCCCCAATCATCTTCACATTATCTGTTCTTATTTGATATGTATTGGAACATCCTCTCTTTGGTTTCACTGTGACTTACAGTTTAAATATAGAAATCTTTCTTCCTATAAACCTTTACACACTTTGCTCGCTATACTTTATTTGATGCTCTGCCTGGTTGCCACAGTTCCTACCTGTTTATTCCTAGTCATTCATCATGGTTTATGGAAAGCATATACTCTTTCTACAAGGTATATGTGTGTGTGTGTATATATATATATATATATATAAAATTTATATATATTATTTATATATACATGTATATATATAAAAATATATGTTTTATATATATACATATAATATGTATATATATAATATAGTGTACATACTTAGGATATGGTCTGATTAACCTCATCAATTCCTAGATATACCGGTTTTGACTGGGAGAGTTAATTTTCTCTTTAGGAGCTCATACTGCCAGCCTATGTTTTGGATTTGTGACTGAGGCAGTGCTGATAACATGGGGTGTTTAAGCTGTTGCTGAGCAGTGCTTGCACAGTGCTAAAACTTTTCCTCACACTACCCTGCCAGCATGTACACTGGGATGCACATGCAGTTAAGAGGAGACACAGAGAAAGACTGTTCAAAAAGAAGAAATCTAGAGAGGATTTGCATCTAGATTTGCATGTAGACTAAGTTAGCTTCTCTGAATTTCTGTCCTGGTATTGCCACAGGAAACAGCTATGAGATAAAAGAAGGTTTTTCAGGCTAATAAAACAAATTATAACAGAACCCAGTGTCTGGAAATTGAAGCCCCAAAAATTTTGCATATTTTAAAGTTGAGAAATTAACTACTGGAAAAATTTGCAAAAGATCACTTGGCAGTATATTGTTTGAAATGTGAATATCAAGACTAATTGTTTCCTTACGAGATTCATTCTCACTTGAAGTGAAATCACTAAGTGACATTTGTGTAGAAAGACCGGCTAGGTAATCACAATTTTTCTTATTTAAGAGTCTGCCAAGTTCCTTTCAGTCTGTTTAAGAGATGGCTATCACATATCCTGAGCTGGTAAAAATCTGGGATCTAGATGCATACCATTTATAAAATTTCGGACTTAAACAATAACTAGTTAGTTTTATGAATCTCAAAAAAGTTGACAAACAGTACTCAAAAAGAAGCCACTTTCCAAATATTTCCAGGTCTAATAAGACATAATATAGAGATATAGTACTTATATTTAAAGAAATCAATTAAAGAACCAAGAAATAAATGCATTTAAAGAATCAGCAGGAGAAGAACATTTTCAGACAGTTTCATAACTGCTGAATGATATTTAAATTTAGAGAATGTTAGGCCCAGATGGGCATGCTGTGAACTATTCATAATGCTAAATGCTATTATTCATAAACCAACAGATTTCACCCTTCATGGATTGAAATACATGAAATTGTTACTGGCCTATTATTGTTACTTTCATCAGTAAACCTTAAATAGGTTTAGATTTTAGCAGTTAACTGTTTATTAGCAGAGAATTTTCCCCAATTGTTCTTCCTTTATCATGCAGTAAAGTCATAAGTGCCTAAGAATTAAGATTAGTGATCTATGTGGGCTTGAGTTTCAAGATGTGAATATTGTGTCATTGCTCGCCCATGCCAAAGGAATGGAGCACCCTGTTCCTGCACTTTTATGACACAGAGTGAACATAACCCACATGCAGGCCAAACTTCAGCATATTTGATATGGTTGCTGGTGCTTCAAAAGACATAATTTCCTCAAAATCTGTGTGAAGTACTGTGAAATATTTATTACTGTGCACAGCTGAGTAGAACACCAAAAACAGTGCAAGTCACTCTCACATTTTTAAATGGGGAGTGAGCACTGTTAATATACTCACACTACCTCTTTAAAAGGAAACAAACCACAGTAAAAATGAATCAGAAAAGTCTAGAAAAGAATTTTCTTGGAAAAGGAAGGTAGGGTGAACCAAAACGGTCTTTACCTGTATATTGCTCAAAACATAATTTTATTTATTGTGTTAACTGCATGCACAGCTCAGAGGTCACTGATCAATTTATTAAAGCAAATAAAAACAAAAATAACTTTGTACGGGGAGGAGGTGAGGTTTGAGGGGCACTAATTTTCATTGCAGTGATGACCTAAATATCTCCAGTCTTAGCTGAAAAAAATAAACTCTTTTCATTGTAAGGATTTGTGGGAGACATGTCTGATTAGGTTTGTATCTCCATTTTCTCCTGTAGTCTCAGTTCCCAAACAGGCTGCCTGTTCAATGATTCACTGGCATCACAGAACCATAGTGCATCATAAAAAATGCAACCTGGTCAGAAAGCTTAATCCAGTTGACTGTGAAGATAGACAAAACCAAAATTAGACTACATTACACTACAATACTTCAGTTGGAAGGGATCTACAGCCATCTTCTTGTTCAACTGCCTGAGCAAGTCAGGGCTGACCAAAAGTTAATGTATGGTGTTAAGGGCATTGTTCAAATGCCTCTTTGAATGCTGGCAGGCTTGAGGTATAAACCACCTTTCGAGCTATCCTGTGTTTGACCACTCTCTTGGTAAAGTGCTTCCTATTGATCAGTCCAAAACTCCTTTCATACAGCTTTGAACCATTCCTGTCACTGGATCCCAGGGAGAAGAGCACAGCATCTCCCTCTCTACCTCTGCTACTCAGGAAACTGTACAGACCAATGAGGTCACCCCTCAACATCCTTTTCTCCAAACTAGACAAACCCAGGGTGCTCAGATGTTTCTTAGAGGATATTCCATCCAGCCCTTTCACAGCTCCAATGCCCTGATCCCCTCACAAATTCAACTGATACTCTCTCCACCTGCTCTCAAAGATATTAGTAGCTGCTTCTACTTTCCTAAGTAAATTTTGTATTTAGTAGCAACTACTGTATAATTAAGGTCTTTAAGAAAACATTCATGAAGAAGATTTTGCAATATGCAAATGAAGCAAACTTTTTACTTACATGTGGAATTTTATTTCTGCTCCTCTTCTTTTAGGTAGAAACACATAGTTCATATTCCATAGCTCTACATTAAGATTTTTTCCAGTTCTTTTCTCTTTGTATACCTTTTTAGATCATTTCCCCAGCACGCAGAAGCACAATGGAAGGCTTGCTTATATGGAGCACTCTGTTCAATCAGGAAGTGCTTAATCAGGTCACCCATTTTATCAGGTTGTCTTTGCAGGTGTTGTGCACAATGATAATGTCAATGATTAGAAAGTGTTGTGGGTTGAACCTGAGCTGATGGACAGTCTTTTAGACTAATGATGCTTCTCACAATTTACATATTTAAACCGCGTGGAAAGGTGGGAATATTTTTCGGTCCAGCTTGCCTGCCGGAAGGTGGAGGGGGTGGGGAGGCCTCCAAGCCTCCGGTCCCCACCGGGCCGGGCCGGGGCCCCTGCTCCCCCTCCCCCCCCCCTTCCCAACACTGTGGCACAGACCCTGGGTTGCTGCAGGGGGAACTATCCCAGAGCCGCAGGCAGCTAAAACCAGCCATGGACTGCCACACAGCTGAATCCATCCGGCATGGTTTCTTGGGACCAGCGGGTCCCTCTCCTGTCCGTGCGGGGCCAGTGGAGCCAACGGGAGCCGGCATAGCCTCCTGTCTGCAGCCAGCACACTTCGTGCCAAACTGAAGAAGACACCATGCAGCCAGCAGCACAAAGGGAGCGAGGCCTTCCCCACCGTAAAGCCTGAACAAGGACACTCTTCAACATGGCAGCTACAGAGTCAGAGAGAAAGAGAAGTGAGTCACGTGGGACGGAGCTGAACATGGCAACGGGAGAAAAAAGAGGGCCGTGCCACGATTCTCGTGAGTAGCTTAAAAAACTTCTTGCATGCCATGGTAAGAAACTGTAATATCACAAACTGTTTGTCTCTTTAATCCATTTGGAGTACATGGGGGGATGGGGAATTCACGTGTGGCCTGTGAAGATTTTGAAGAGTGCCTATGCCAGGCTATATAGAAGCAGTGAGAGGCTTTTAGAGACTGATGGTGAAGAAAGCCTTTGTGTTCAGGCCAAAATAACTCATCCTTAAAAAGATTAATAACCCCGTGTGATAGCCCATGTTTGGCAGTGTGAAGGAACTGTGAGATTTTTCATGGAAGAGATGCTTAACACCACAGCAGATTGTTTCTTTCCGGGCGGGTCTGCTGTTGGTAGCAGTTTGGGAACCATGTGCAGCTGAAGAAACCCCTTTTTTCCTTAGGCATAAGAAAGAGACTTTTCAAGAACTGCAACACTAACATCCCACATTCTGTTATCCTTTGCGAGTTGGGTAAAAGGAGGAAAGTGCGGGAAAGGGTGGAGGGGGTTTGCTTTAATTTCTTGTTATTTCTCTTTACTTTTAATTCTATTAGTAATAAAACTCTTTCTTTGTACTGCAACTGCTTAAGTTTTGTGTCTGATTTGCTTTCTCCAAATTCTTATCTCACAGAGGGGAAATGAGTAAGTAATGGATATTTTGAACCCAACCACTACAGAAAGAGAAGATATACCATTATGTTATATTTGGCCAGTGTAATATTTTAAAGTTTAAAATATTTTATGTGTCTTTATGGACTTCATATTGCTAGAAGCCCCAATTAAGATGGTAAGATAAAACAGACCTCCTGCAAGAAATAAAGACACTAGGGATGGTAGTTAATCCCCACTGCTGAAACAATGTTTTCTTCTTGGTGCTTATATGCATCAGGCTTGATATGCCATCAGGGGAAAAAAAATCAAAGAGGATAATTCTATATGAAAAAAGCTAGATGTGGAAGAGGAACACAGTCTTGTTTAACACTAAGGACAAAAGGCCCTGAAAAATAGAGTACGGGAAATTCAAATACACTAGGATATTCAAGGGGAGGAAGAGTGACAATGTAGGACGCTCATGCAGACCCAGACATATAAGAAGTTTTTGTGTTAGGTTTATGGGATCATAGATATGACCTTGTGATAATTTAGAGCAGAAGGTCTCTGTGGATATTCTTAATTCAACCTCCTGCCCAAAACAAGGTGACCTCTGTGGTTAGATCAGGTAGCTCAGGATTTTATACCAGTGGGTCTTGAAAACCTCCAGGGAGGGACCAAGACTGTACAAATTCTCTGGTTAACCTGCTTACAACCAAGCTTCCACCCTTTGCTTCTGCAGAAAAAGTTTGTGTTATACTCAATATCGACTTTATTTTAACTTACAACCCTTGCATGTTATTGACCTTCCATGCACCACTGTGCAGACCCTATCTCTGTCTATTCTATAACCTACTTATAGGACCTGGGATGGGCATCTGTTCAGTTTATCCAGTTCTTTTCAGTTTTTCTAGAAGACCTCTCTTCTCCAGGCTAAACAGGACAGGCTCCCAACTTCCACCTACCTTGGTGGCCCTTTGATGAACTTGCTACAGCTTTTCAATGTCTATCTTGTATTGTGGGGCCAAAACTGGACACTGTATTCCAGGTGCAGTCTAATAAATGGTGAATGGAGGAGGAAAACCTCTACCCTTGAACTACTGGCTCTGATCATGTTAATATAGCCCAGAAGGCTGTTGGATTTATTTTCTGCCAGGATGTAGTGTTGGTTCATTTTCAACCAGCTCTCTGGTCTTTTTTCACAGAGCTGCTCTCCAGCTAATCTGTCCCCAGCCTCTGTCACTGTAGGGTTTCTTCCATTTCATATGCAGGTCTGTATATTTGGCCCTGTTCAATTTCATAAAGCTCCTGTCAATCCATTCCTACAGCTCTTCAGTCAAGCCCATGGACTAGTCTCCTCGATTTGATTGCATCTCCGAAGTTGATGAGGGCACACTCCACTGCCTTTTCCAGATCATTGTTAAAGATATTAAGCACAGCAGTTCCCAGGTTAGACCTCTCTGGCACTTTATTTGTTATCAGTCTCCAATATGACCACAACACAATAATGTCTGCGTTTTGACCCTAATTGTTCTACTAGATTTTTACCCATTGGTTGTTCACTCACCAAGCCTTAGGTGTCCTAAATCTTGTGCAAGAACATGGGAGAAGGCAATGTTGAAAGTCTTGCTGAAATTTATATAAATGACATCCCTCATTCTTCCTTCGTTTGTAAACCCAGTCATTTTAACACAGAGGCAACGAGGTTGGTCAGGCATGATTTACCCTTAACAACCCAGCGACCTTCTTCTTCTCCTTCATATGCCTAGAGGTGCGATCCATAAGGACTTTATGATTTTCCCAGAGACAAAATGAAATTCAATGGCCTGTAGTTCACCAGATTTTCTTTTGATCCTTTTTGAAGATGAGTGCTTTTCTTCATTCATCAAGAATCTCCCCAGTCTCTATTACCTAGGGAAGGCAACACAGAGCCGTTGTGCAAGGATATCAGTCAGATTTCTTAGTATCCTGACCTAAGGATGTGTATAGATGGAGGTTTTTTTCAGGTAACGCCAGTTTTGATTCTCATCCACTGCTAATTGTTCTTCCTCTTCTTCAAACTTCATTAATCACAGAGGCCTGGGAGACCCTGTTGATGAATAGTCAGGCAAAAGTGTAAGGAACAAAACCGAGTAACTCAGTCTGGTTTTCATTCATTGCCTCTAAACCACCTTCCCCATTCCACATTTTTCTTTTCAGTGTTTTGCTGCTAATGCAACCACAGAATATTTTCTTGTTGCTTTTTATGTTCCTTTCAGGCATCACATCTCAGTGAGGATGCTTGCCTGACTGAAGTCCAAGGTCAGTGTTCTTGCTCTTCTCTTTTGTCACTCCCCTTAGCATTCTGAGCTCCACTGCTTCCAGGTCACTACAGCCAAGACTGCAATTGATTACTGTCTCCCCAGCCAGTTATTCCTTGCTTGTGAATAGCAGAACCAGCTGTGTGTCACACAGGGCTGGTCCTCTCTGTACTTCTCTCCTCCAGAAGTCTGCTTGAGTGTTTGCATCCCACAGCATTGTCATTCCATCAAGGAAAAGAGAAATCAAACATCCCATAAGAGCCAGGGCCTGTGATACAGCGGCATCCAGGAATTGTTCTCCTTTTAGGCCGTTTCTAAAATACTATTGATTTGAATAAATTGAATGAGAAAAGTCTGACGACAAAATAACCTTGTCATTGCTGCTGAGAGAGCAGATGCTGAACTTCAGTGATGTCCTGTGGCGAACAAGGCAGATTCTCAATGTGGAGTCCAGGGACCGCAATCCTGACAAATGCAGGCTAGGAAACTAAGTCTGTCAGCCATTTCAGCATGTGTGAGGGACTGGGAGTGCAGATCAATGGCTGTAGCCTGCACTGGGAATGAGAGCAGTTCAGAGAAACAGAGCACAAGATCAGAGTCCTGGCAGAGCTGAATCTGTTGGCTTGCATTCTTGGAGTCAAAGAGTACTAGTTTGGAAGGGCACCTCAAGTGTCATCTGGTCCAACCTTTCTTGGAAAAATCACAGTCTAGAGAAGATGGCCCAGCACCCTCTTCTGCTAAATCTTTAGTGTCCAATGCTGTGAAATCCACCACTTTCCTGGGGAGATTATTCCAGTTTCTGATTGTTCTCATTGTGAAAAAATTTCCTATTGTGTCTGACCAGAATTTTCCCAGGAGTAACTTGTACCCATTGCCCCTCATATTTTCCATGTGACCCCTTGTAAAAAGGGAGCTTCCATCTTTTTAGCTGCTGTTTACCTACAGGAACATGGTGATAAGTTCTTCCCTAAGCCTTTTATTCTCAAGGCTGAACGAAATCTGTTCTCAGCCTCTTTCCTCACATTGTCAGGCTTCACAGTCCTTTGATAATGTTTTGTGGTCATTCTCTGGATCCTCTACAGCCTATCCACTTTTTTTTTTTTCCTTTTTTTTTATAGTGGGGACCAAAACTGAGCACGGTATTCTGGGTCTGGCCTGGAAAGCACTGAGTAGAGTGGGATAATTACTTCTTGATATCTGGTGATGATGCCCTCATTAATGCAGCCCAACATCCTGTTTGTTGCAGCACCACAATGGTCACTCATATGGAGTCTTTGTGGATTTCTGAAAGATTTAATTTCATTTTAAATTATTAAAAAAACCAAAACCACAAAACAAACAAAACCCAAGACAAAAACCAAAACAAACAAAAAACAACCCCCCAAACAATCTATACTCTTGGAGTCTACTTACAGTTTCTGTGATATATTACTGTTAAAATTGGATCAAAAATATGTTTAAATTTGGATCAACCAAGTTTAAAATGAATAATTTTGAGGAATCAGATCTGTTTCTGATTCAGTCGCACTTCCAGCACATTCTAACAAGCAGCTGAATGAGGGTATGCCAGGACTCGTAGGATTCCAGTCCATTCTTCTGAAAGGGCCAGACACCTTTAGAGACGCTCTTTACATAATCCAGGGAAGACCAGAGTTTGCCCTGATTGTAAGGACAGCAACACCACATCTCATATGGAAGAAAGAACAGGCTTCAGGTAGATGCAGAATGCCAGAGAAAACTTAACTCTTTCCCCTTTCATGTTTGTCCTGGTATTTCTTCAGAAAGAGGAGAAAAATAACAAAGAAAGGAATACAGATAACTGAGAAATCAATAAACTTTGCTAAGATTTAAACTTCCCAATTAATAACCTACCCTGCTTTCTTTTTATGTGTCCTATGAACTAGTATTACTTTGGCATCCAAAATCTTTCAAATCTTATGTTAGCTATTACCTTTTATGGTTAGCTTCCTATAAATCCATCAGAGTTATTAATGAGTAATAATACGTCACAAAAATAATAAATTGTCAACAAGCTTGTTTTTTTGTGGATTTTTTTAAGGGATCTATGGTGTAAAATGTATAGGACTGAGCCACATTATTTCTTCTATTTTGTGAAGAGAAGAACGAAGTAATATTATAGACCTATAGCAAAAACCTAATAGTCTCTTAAATTGCTGTTAGCATTTTCCAAGGGAAGCTTAGAACTCCCTTATTTTTCTTCCAGCTGAAGAACAAAGTCAAGGAAATTGAATAATTCCAGCTAAACTCAAGAGCAGTTAGATTGTACAAAATTTCTGGCAGGCTTTCGTTATCTGATCATATGCATGTGGTTGCTTTGTGTCACAGATTAATTTCTTGGTTTTCTCTCACCAAATGATAGAGTGAAGAAGGTTTTTAGCATTTTTCAACCACACAAAGTAACAATATCCAGCGATATTTCTCCCAGTCTTCCTAAACGGAGCATTTAGAATCTTTGAATACAAGCAAAAGCATATATTTGATTTTACTTATATTGCGGAAGGCCAGCAGAGGCAAAATAACATCATGGCACCCTTTTAGTCTTGAAATAACTACTGCCTAGCTATTTCTGTTTAAAAGATGCATAAACTGAGACCCCATAAGGTTTTCTGAGCTGCTGAAATCAAGCAATGAGTTAGAGAGAGCTGGTTATAAACTTTAGGTTGTTTGTGTGAATAATTAATTCTGGAACTAAAAAATATGTCATAGTGGTTAAATGGCAACCAGAAATTTAGTGTATAAATGGAGCTGGGGATGATTCAAGCTTTAATTCTGTCTTTTCAATGACTGGGGAGGCTGCAGATGGGGCAGTTGTTCTCCAGCCAATTTCCTGCACATTCCCCTCTGCCAGTGAACGCCAGACCTGGATACACACTCTCAGACCCATCACTCAGGAGACTGGGACACATGTAGTGGTCATCACCTCACTTTTCTGTGTGGACATAGTCGGAAGTTAACCAAAAGTCAAGTGCTAAAGAAACCACAGAAAATGCACTACAGAATATCGAAAGGTAAGAGAAATGTAAAATACCCTTTATGTGCTCTAATTTTGGATGATCAGGGTTTTATGCACAAATCAAAACTAGTTGGGAATCAAAAGAAATGAGAAAAAGCAGAACACAAAAATCAAATGACTGATTAAAATTTTCTCGCTTTTGGCAGCTGAAGGATTTTTTCTTTTAATTCAAGTGTCTTTTCTTGCCAATTGCATTTTTTCCTCAGTTTTCCATGGACTAGCTTTTCCCTTATGATATATTTATTATAGAGTGAAGTGAATACTAAGCTGGAATTATTTCTGATATTAAAAAAAAATAAAAGAGAGAAAAAGAAAGAAAGAAAGAGAAAGAAAGAAAGAAAGAAAGAAAGAAAGAAAGAAAGAAAGAAAGAAAGAAAGAAAGAAAGCCTCCCCTAAAGAATTTTCACAATTGATTCCAAAGTTACTTCTAAATTTATGAATTCAAAATTCAGTCTAATCCATGAGGTGACCACTTTCTGAAGACTACTGTGTATCAAGTTGTCAACACATCCCTTTTTTGTGGAATTGTCTACCAAGATGCAGGGTTTTTTTTCCTGTATGGCTATCAGTTTCTCTCCCAGCAGTACCAGTTCACATAAGAATGACAGTAGGAACACAGCTGTCAGACTAATTTGGTTTGTCTAATTTTGACAGCGAGAAACCCAGAGTATTTGCTATTTCATGAACAGTACAAACATCCCAGCTATTTTTAACTTATGTCATCATGATAAAAAATAAAACTTACATGAAGCACAGCATGAGGAAAGCTGCTTTGGATCCATTTCAAAAATTGCACCCCTTGGGGTTTCTGTTCACGTCTCAGCCAACTGGGTAGGGCTTGAAGGCACAGGGACAGAAACAGCTGCCTGCAAAATAACTGATCATATTCACCTCATATGCTCAAAGCTAGAATCATCTAAAGGTCTTGTCTGCAGTAACCTACGGCTATCTGAGTTTTCTGTTTTCTGACAAGCTATTTTAAGCAATGAAGACAACTTAAGAGACTTAAGTTGTGCTACATGAAAGCCCAGAAAAAACATCCTTGTGCCATTGGGTAGTCTAACAGTTTATACTTACTTTAATACAGTGTTGTCCCGTATCATGATTCTATAGCACATGCCTAAAAAAATATTTTTATAATTGTGTATTTTCTGTTTCCTAAAATAAATGCAATGTCAGGGGAAAAACATAATAAAAATTTCCAGAACACAAAACGCAAAATACATCAGTTAGGACAAATAGACATAAATCTTTGTTTCTTAAAATACTTTCTGAAATAATCTAATTGGTGGTATATTTCTAGTTTATAATGAGGCAGAAAATCCAGACAGTTTTAAATTCAGAGATATTGGTCTCATTGCCTTTACATTCTATGTATTAGTAGTAAATTCAAAGTAAGACACAGCTTTTTTCAGACAGCCTAACATCTTAGAGAGAGAAGAATCAAGTTTAACGAGTTTATGCTTTATTGTAGAATCACTGCATTTATTTTATTAGATAATTTAGACACTTTCTTGCTTTATTAATTTTTTCATGAGCAATCCTCATTTGCAAGCTACAGTTAGTCCTTATATAAATAAATAAATAAATAAATAAATATTTATATAGGGACTTATTCAAAATACCCTTGCCAATATCTCAAAATACAATGCTCTTCCTGTGAGTATGGAAATAGTGTTGTAACCAGTTCTACAGGCATGACAACATTGATGGAAACATTAGTGGAGGAAACATGGAAGGTCTTTGTCCCTCAGACTTACATAGATATTGTAAGATATATATCATTGTTGATTTACAGGACAACTGCATTGCTTCCAACGTCCTATCAATTCTTCCCAGAAAGTGTCAGAGAAGCAGCACTTTCAGAGAGTGACTTAGCAATACAGAAATATCTCTAATAGAGAATGTGTGTTTAATGATGTTTCACCATTTTTGGACAATGACTTTTCATGTTCATTTTTTAAAAATATGATGTATATTTGTTAAAAGATAATTCCCAAATCCGAAGACAAGACATCTTTAAAATGAGTATGATTACACTAAAAAAACAAGCACCGATAGTAAATTATGCAAGTTAAATTTAAGGAAAAGCTGAAATGCCCTGAAGATATTTTAACAATGGGAAGAGGAAAGCCTGTGTGACTCTACTTTTCTCTGTGAAATGCCTAGACAGGGGCCATAAGTAGACACATGGAGCCATGCTCAGTGTGTAAGGAATTGCTTCTTACTGTAGTGCATGTCTTAATTCTGCCAATGACTAATGCAACTTAAAATACATTCAAGTTCATTGAAGTAATTGTGGGAATTCACCTCATGTTGTTTCACTGTGTCTGATTTTACCACATTTGAGCTCAGCTGCGAATCACGGCTGCAATGTTAGAATAGGTCTGAGCTGTGGACAAGGATGAGCCGCTCTGCGTGGCAGTCAACTTTTGTTGAGCTGATCAGAACTTCAGGCTTTCCCTGCACTACTCTAAGCATTTATCTGTAGAAGACCTGGATAGGATCATGAGTGAAAAGTGGAAATCCACACATTAGGTCCTCAGTAAAACCATTTTCATCATGCCTTAGAATGTCTGCCTTGAAAGAGACAGCTAAAAATGAAACATGGAGGATGCATTCAAAAAAACATGAGGTTTTATGGTAGGTCGATTGACATATGGTAAGTTGACATATTTACTGTAAATGAAATGAAAATTAAACATGTTCTAGAAAAAAATGTTATAAAGTCTTAAAAACAGATGTTCTTTATTCTGCACAGGTTGAAATGTTAACCACAACAGAAGCAGAGAAACTACAGTATGGCATTGCTAGGATGATCCTTTCCATGTTGAATTAAAAACATTAACTTGAAAGATTAACTCAGAGTGTTATAAATGCAAATTTTGATGTAGTAACACTGACCCTGTGTTCTGTCTTTGAGGAAAATACAGTAACGTACTAAAGTTAAGATAAATAGTGTGTGAAGTGGCTTTAATTTAGGGAATTAAGTTAATTCTTTCCACTAAATTTGATTAAATCAAATACATGGATTCAATATGGTTTAGCCAATGAAGCTTAGATTCGCATCTTTAACTAATTCAGGCTGCAATCCTTGAATGTCATCTATACAAAAGTTGTAACTTGTGATGACTGAGGCCTGAGAGGAATTAAACAAAACCACTAAGTGCCCTTGGTATCACGAATATTCTTTTCATTTCTTCTTTATCATCTTCCCATAATTTTTAAAAGCTAGAAAGTAAGTGCTTCCTTTTCTGTTAGACCTGGAGACATATTGACAATTATTTTGCCTAAGGCTTTAAAACAATCTTGCTGTTAGTCTGGCTAAAAGGAAAAAAAAAAGAGAAATGTTTTTACATGTGCTATAGAACATACTAAATTCTTTATGTCACTCATACTCCCCTAGGAGTCTAATTATGACATTTAAAGGTCTATGCGCTTTTGTGAAAATTAAGCCCAGATAATGACTGTGCTCCCTTTCATTACTGTATTTAAGGACTATTGTTACCATACAGATTTCTAAAATCCATATGGATCAAATTTTTTTTTGGATGAGTATTATAGTCATGCTATACAATTGATGTTAAGCTGCTCAGGAGGTAGCAAAAAATTTACTTGAGCTTATTTTCTTAAATATTTATTGATGATAAAGAAGGAGGAGTAAGCATTGTATAAATTGCATTTGCAAAAAACTAAGAGTAGTTGTGAACATGGGTGAAGCTTAAAATTACTCATAGAAAAGCAGTATGAGTAATATAATGATTTGAGACCAGGAAACAATATTCAAACTGGGATTTTCAATTAGTCCTTGGCTCTAAAATCTCTTCAAACTTTGATGTTTGCAGTTTAACATGGCCCAGGAAAGAAGTCAATTCTTCTTGGTTATGACTTCATTAGCTAATTAAACTGGGCTGAGAACAAACTTTTTTAATTACTGCTTATGTAACCTGAAAGAAATTTATAAGGGTTAGAAACTGGAGCTATTGATTCAAGTAATTTTGCTGTAAAAGTTTACATTAATGCTAGTGTACCTGTCCATTATTTCTGGCTACAGAAATTACTACTGCCCTGGATAGTATAAAAAACCCCCAAAACAGTTGAACAAATTAGCCTGTGTTTAAGAACTATGCTCTGTGTCTGAAATTTCTAAGACACCACAAGCTATGCCAGCTCTCCTTTCATAGCAGACCCTAAAAACTTCCCAACACACTTTGATATCCTGTTCTGCAGAAGTACACATGAGCACTTGGAGAGGTGCAGACAGCGCACAAAGTGAATACTGAATTTCACTAAACCATTAATATTGGCCATGTGGCAGCTCAGTACACCACTGATATAGTTTATTTACATAAGGTGGGAGGCCTTCTCAGATATGCCAGATCCCCTGAGCTCTAGAGGATGGTCTTCAGTTGCCTTGAGGGCCACAATCCGTGTTTACTCAACCTACATGAAGTCACAGTGGCTATACAAGTAAATATATCAGTCCCAATAAGAGATCCCTGACCAAACCAACTGGTGCAGTCTCAGAACCATATGACTGAGATTTAGCTCAATCAAGAGCACAATACATGCCATAATGTGCAATTGTCATATCAATATGTTCTCTGTTCAAAACACTGAAAATAAATTCCCTGGAATGGTCTATCTTTAAGATAATGTCCAGACTCTTTGCCATACAGAGAGCTACCTCAAGCCCTAGAAAAACAAAACAAAGCAAAAAAGATCCAAAGAGTAAAATAATTCTACAATGTGGACAAAAGGAGATCCATTATGTCTAGTTTTGCCACATATGGCAACATAGACATATGCTCTGTATGTGGAATTTGGCTCATAAAGGGGTCACAGGACTCTCCTCTGAGCAGAACCTATGCATATCTAGATACAGTTGGGATTTGTGCATGAATGATGATGAAGGAGCAACATGGACTCATCTGTAGTCCAGGCTGTGCTGCCCTGAGTAATATATTCTAATCCCTTTCTAAATATGCCTATCTTCATCACAAAACAAAGTATTGATGACAAAGTACCTCCTCTTCCAAAACCTACAGAAAATTAGCATTTTGAAAATGTTAATTATTATTTGGGTTCCTCTCTAAGCTTCAGGGAATCCATGTTTACCTATTGTTTATTTTGCTTATAAAACATCTTATAACCATGGTCATAAAACGTGTATGTCCAGTGGCAGTTCAAATGTTATTTAGCTTGTGAGAATTGGCACCAAACACTGCTGCAGAGGAATGATGTATTTCCTGCTCACATATATATTTTGGTGAGCATTTCTTGTTTTAGCGTGTAGTAGTGCCAGACTTGCTATTAGTACTGTGCTTTCTGTAGGAGGAAATAGGGCTCAGGAAGATTTTTCTGAGGATTTAAAAGTTTTGAGGGGCGTGGTCCCCATGTTCCCAAGGTGGTGGAAACAGGTTGCTCTTAAAACATCAGAGTACCACTACAAGAAAAATGAGAAATTCCATTAAAAAAAAAAAAACAACCCAGACTTTATACTGTTTTGTAACATGGATATGAATGTATAAACAGAATACATGTTTGAAAGAGACAAATCATATCTGCATCTTCTGTTTCTTGGAATGATAGGACACACAAATTAAGAAGAATACTTACCAGGCAGGAAAGTAGAAAGTTCATATGTAACTTTGACATTTTGAGAATGGAAAAGCTTAGTATGCATAACAGCTCCACATCCACATTGTGCATTCAGTGGCAAGAGGACATATGGAAAAAATAGAAATGTCATTGCATTAGTCATTGAATTAATGTTGTGACTGCCTGTTAATATCAAGGTTATGACTTATACAGGACAAACTCTTCAGTCTTTTTGTTTATCAGCACTAGTTATACTATTTACATGTCCTTACTTTAACTTTGTTGACGGCAGAGATGTTTCCTCTAGACTTTTATATTTATCTGCTCAAGCAGAGTTGCAGAAGCCATCACTTCAAATAATAAACTGCAAAACAACATTTCTATGTGCAATAAACTATACTCACTTCATGTTTGATCTAAAGCATAAGAGATTTGGAGAATACATCCTTTACTATGGAAGGTACTGTAGGGGTACTTTAGTAATGGGATCTGATAGAATAAGCAGTTTCAACTAGATTTCAAATTAAGGAGTTATATTGATAGCAGTGTGTATAAGTTTGAGGAAAATTCCCAAATTTTATGCAGAATATTGATACATTTTATGACATCTTCTCATGTTTTTCTGCCATTTATTAATGGAAAATATACTTCAAATCTTATCTTTTAGACATAGAAACTAAAACTTCCCAGGTCATCTGTTTAGTCTTTTAAAATTCAGTACTATCACAGCTCTCTGAAGTGTTTTTCAGCCGCTGTTCCATATACCAGTATATCTGTGAAACAGCAGATACTGTGTTGATATTTTTATATTCATATTGATTGACGAGTCTAATTGCCTTTCTAAAAAAGTTTGGCAGAAAATTGATTATGTGATGTATGGTACTTATCTGAATCATCATGTATTTAATAAGGCATATGTATAAATTTTTTTAATAAAAATAATATGTTAGCACATTTTATTAATTCTACTTTGCAGCATTTGTGTCAGTAATTGGTTTAAGTGAACTTAACATGTCACAAGATTCAGGAATGGTAAAAAATTCGAACTCATTTATCACTGGACTTACTTTTTTTCTAAAACTCTGTAAGGGTTGCAGAAAAAAATATATGGCATTGGCTTTGATAAATGCTATTCACAGAATTTTTTATTTATTTCTTTTTACTATTAAATAAAACTTCACATAGCTTTCAAAAATGTCAGAAATAAAATAAGTTTTCAAAATTTAAAAAATGTTAGACCTCAAATTTTCACATGGCTAAACTCACTAGCAATTTATACATTAATCCTCAAAAGAGCATACAGTCATAAAACTATTATACCTTCTACACAACTAAAATAAAATAAAGCTTTGTACTGAGCTGTGTAGAGTCTAGGGGGAATGTGAGCAGTCAGTACATTAACATGAAATAGGTTCAAAGCCCTGAGCTCAGGCAGTAGTTCAGGTAGCTAATGATCCCAAAAAAGCAGAACTTTTAAGATTCTGCATTTAGCCATCACTTAATATGGGACTGCAAAAACATAGGTCCTGCACAAGCAGGGACTGGTTTCCAAGCTATAAAGCAGCAATAAGCAATCGCATGCCCATGGGTGGATCTGCCTGGATCCAGTTGTAGTGGATGAAGCTCTCACTTGAGGCATCCAGAGTACACCTGACAGAAGGAATTATCTCTGGAGAGGTTCATCCCTAGTGGAAGGACTGGGCAGGGGAGCAACCCAGGAGTTTGAGCTCTTCTGGGAAGCAGTTCAAGTCCTGTCAGTCCAAAATCCAGAACCCTCTTTGCTAAGAGGGCTTTCTTGTCTTCCCCTTCTCCATCCCTCTTCTCTCTTTCTTTCTGTTCTTCTCTTAATTCCTTTTCTATTGATTTTCAGCCAATCTCTTGAGTATGCAGGAGCCTTATAAAGTCAGTGGATAGTGACAAACACCTTATTAAAGCCTCCTCAGGCACTGAGGGGGCTGTGGATCTGTCTCTCTCCATTCCCAAGGAAGGTGTTCCAATTCATCATGCCAAACTCACAACAGTTCAGTAAGTACTACCAGACCTAAACTACCCATAATAGAAAATGTGACTGTAAATAGAGAAACTAACAACAAGGTCCCATTTTATACTAGAAAACTGGAACAGACAATAAAAACAAATTAAGTCCAGCACCATTGTAACTTGCCTTCTCTGGCTCGTCAAAACAATTTTGCAGGACTTTCTTATCACACATGCCATGCATTTTCTGCCTGTAAGCTTTCCCACAAACCTTATTTTGTTTCTGCATGTATATAGCCCTTGCTACTTTTTGATCTATGCTTATTACTACCTCTAAAAAAATGAACAATTCACTGAAGAAATTAGGCTGTGGAAAAGAGTCTGAAAAATTAGCATGAATGTATTACAACACTATGTCTAACCAAAGCTTTGTGCAGTAATTGAAAGGAACAAAATAAATAGTGCAATTCAGTACAAGGAAAGTCAGTTTACATTGTTAGGATTTGATTGTTTTTTTTCTAAACTAACAGCATGACATATTTTATAATTGCACTTTAGTCTTTCTGATGTGCATGTGTTTTAGCTATCTTGCACAACTGCTAAACAGTTTCATTGTCTTCAGCAACATTTTGAAGGTGCTAGAGCTGCTTTTTATGGGGGTAAAAAGGGAATGTGTCTGGCTGCAGTACTGTAGTAAGAATGTTACTGTATTGATGCTCACAGTGGTGTCAGAGAAAATTCCAGGGGTTTAAGATAAAAGAATACAAGCCTGTAAAATATAAAGACGTGCTCAAGCTCAGAGCCTGGTTCTTTAGCAAGGAGAGCTGCTGTGGCCAGACTTGAAAAGTGGCTGGTCTGGGACAAGCTGTGTTAAAGTAGTATGTGGAGCTGCAGCATCTCCGTATCCTTGAAAATTCCTCAAAGGTGCTTAAGATGACAAAAACATAAACATTTCTACAAATGAGGCAGGGAGGGTGGAAGGTTGAGTCCATGAAGAGGCGGAGCACTCCAGTGCCTGGTCAGAAGTGGAGCACTCCACCAGGAGAGGCAGGAGAGGCAGAGTCCTTGAGAGACAGACACCTGCAGTGGAGAGCAGGATGTGATACAAAAAAACCATACCAGCTGGTGCAGGGGCTTTGCCTCTAATAATTTATATAGTCTACCAAACCAGCCCTCAACAAGTTTCTCTACTAAATTCATAATCAGACAAGTCAGTGGTAATCAGAAATGCATGCTTGGGAATGAAATATTCAGCCTACCAATTGGAACACCTTGGGGATAACAATACAAACACACTGAAAAAACCCCACTGGTTTTGAATTATCCGTGAAATGAAAAATGGCTCTAGAACTTTTCTTTTGAGACAACTACCAATTACATTTCTATATGGAAGAGAAGGGTTAAAACCTTTGGGCAGTAAAAGTCTTAAATACCAGAAGCTATAACAGACAAACATTTATGTACCAGAGATTTAATACAATTTCCTGTGCAACAAGAGTTGAACATAAACTATTATGTGCTGCTTATACACAGTTGTGCATAAATAACACAAGGTTCATGCAGAGCTTCATATTATGAAGTTTATGTGAAAATCTTTCCATCGCACTAATTTTTCATGCTTACATTTTTAGTAAATTGAGCCACCAAAACCAACCTGAAGGCAATCGAAAAAGAAAAACCATGATACATTTACATAGTCCAATTCAGAAGAGTAAAATTTTGCAAAATTTCACATCACAAGGTGTCTAGCTTTCATTAAAAGTCTTCTTTGTGAAGTTCTAATTACACTTTGTAACACTTCCTAGTTACACAATCACCAAAAGGGGACCTCTATTCTGTGGTTTTCTAGGGAATCTCAGAAAAGAATTATTGAAAATTCTTGAACAGGGAGATGGGACTTTATTTTTTCCACTGTAAGATCATTTCTTCCATTGTGAGAGACTGGAAGGATTGCTGGCTCGAAACATTTCCGAGGTGTGCAGGAAGGGGCAGATCAGGCCCTACCCCGTACACCCCACCCTCAGAGCCAGTATCCCAGCCTGGCAGTGGCTGCCAATCCCTGGCATACCAGAGTCAATGCCCCACACCTGCCCCTGGAGCCTCTAACCCAACTTGTGAATGGCCGAATGACTGGAAGTCCCACCTGGAGGAATGGCCCAGGAAGGCCAAGGGTATTTAAAGCAGAAAATAAGGCAAGCATGTGTCTTGATCTTATCTCCTCTAGAATTTCTGCTAGCTAAATACCATTGGAAGTAGGAATGGTAGCTATATTTGTTTCTTTCTCTCTGTCTTCATCTCCTACTGCGCTCTTCTCTGAATTTTTAAGTAATTTAAAATTCCATGGGCTTGGAGATTGTGAGGTTGAATGCGCTAAGTTAATGCTTTGTGGAATGTTTTATGTTGATTGAATGTTGTGCTAAACCTTTTTCCAAAGTGCTCTGATTTTCTAAAGTTGCTGGTGAAGTATTTTTTGTTTGTTTTGACCTCTTGAGAATATGTTGTTGGTATTTCTCCTATGTATCTAATACAGACTACAGGAACAACTGTCAGCCATTTTAAAAGTCTTGTTGTGTGAATTTTGGGGCCTTGCATCCATCCTCCAGGTTAAATCTCCAGATTCACACCCATATTTGATAAATGTATTTATAAACTAACAAAAATGGGAAGTTCAACTATAATAACTCAGTTTTCTGTCTGACCTTTACCTTGTATAGTTGCTTATGTGTTCAAGTTGCTATGCCTTTTGTTTCCATCCATATGTATAAAGCATTATAGCTGTTAAAAAATTACTGAAGAAGTATTTTGCTTTCCAATAGAGCAGCCTAACAGATTTTGGAAAAGGGGCCAGCTATGTTGATTCATCTTCCATTACAATCTCTGGCGTCCCCTTTCAATAAAGATAAACTATGGTGCTATTTATAACTTCAGAATCTTTTAAAGTATTGTTTTACAACTCCTAAAGGTTTCCTTTCACACTTCATGTTTTCAGTTGTGGTCTCTGCAGACTTCAGCATTGTGCTACAGGTATTGTATTCCAGCTAAGACATTTGCATAGGTCTTATCTTCTGTAGTTAATTTCTTTTAAATTATCAAGTTCTTGAGGAATTTATAATTTGCTATAGTATGCTACAGTTTATTCACAAATGAACTCATCTGTTTCATAACTAAAAATAGGCAAGCATGTATTTTTTTCTCTTTATGACTTCGGACTTGTGTATTAAGTTAGATTTCTGAACTCTTTAACAGAAAGAAAAGAGAAGAAATGCAAGGATGCTAAATATTCACTTTTAACACAAGGAATATCTAGTCATCCTGGATCTTAGCTTATAATACATTTCATTCTCTTCCAGGTTCAAAAGGAATTTCAGGCATTTTTTAATGCTCCTTTAAGTATGGTCTTATTATATTTAGTATATAAATAAATGTTCTCCTTAATTAGAGACCAAGAAGTCTTGTGTTTGCTCGGAGGCCTCCTTACTCCAGAACCATCTTCTAACATCTCTGATTACTAATGCCCTGCATTGCAACAGTACTGTTACCATTTAGTGATTCCTATTTCTCTTTTGAAAACTTTAAATATGGTGAGTTCCTTAACTAAACTGTCAGAAATGGGGTTACTTTTGAGTAATAATACATGTTTTTCTGGGAATGAAAAACCAAACAAGATTGAATTTTTCAGGGGTTCTTTCCTGTTCTGCCTGACAAAAAAAAAAAAGGACTTGACAACATATCAAGCATTAGAGCCTACTTTTGTGCACCTACTCATGCTCACTCTGTGCTGCCAGAGCAGATGTATCAAGGTTGCTTTTTGGTTGATTGGGGTTTGTTTGGTTTGGTGTTTTTGTTTTTTTGAGTGATTTCAGTGCCAAACTCTTTGCAGCAATTTCCAACAACATAATTGTTACAGTGGTAACAATCTGCAGCTTGAAAAACTAAGATTGGATATTTCAAGGGGAAAAAGTCACAAGGTAGGTAGCATTTCAGTGCAGTAAGTTGCACAGAGAGGCTGTGAAATCTCTCTCCTGGGCATCTTGAAGACTGCCAGACACAGACAGAGCTGCCCCTGTGCACTGCTGGCAATAGTCCAGGTTCAAGCAGGAGACTCCAGCTGACACTTCTATTATACTATGAAATAATTTCAGTCCCTTACTACATCCCAGAAGTAATGATAGTTACTCTCTGGCACAGGAAATAACTCATTGTGTGCCTAAAGACTGCATTACCTTTAAACCTTAGTGTGATGAGAATAATGCAGAAAGGAAAAAAAAAATCACTAATTCATTGGGTTTTGCTGATTGTATTTATACCCTTAATATTATTTTAACAATGCTCTTTTGTGATTTAATAAATGCTATCTTGTGTTTATCAAAGTGGAGAAAGTCCTTTATAATGGGACCTGATCTTTGAAAGCTGTAAATGCTGTACAGTATGTACTTTTGATCAGCAAGAAAAAGTAAGGCATAGCAGCAGCTTTTGAGAATTACAGATATCTTGTAGGAAAATAAAAGGCCATTGTGTAGACAATGGCACAGGAGTTCAGCTCATTATTGATTTGACAAAAATGATCTTCATGGTTTGATTTTCCAGAAGACTCGAATGATTTGAACTCTTTCATATTCTCGATAATTACCTTTACTCAGACATAAAGTCAGGTTGGAACTGCAATCAAAAGTAAAAAATCAGAAGATCCGTGTTGCAGGGATCTTCGCTCATTCGCGGTTGATCAAACTGATTACTTAATAAGTACTTATTGCTCTAATTTTTTAAAGGTCTTCCTTTTTCAAGATCTGCTGACAAATGAAAACAAACCCATGTTTCTCCACAGACCAGAGTAAATAGGTGGAAACACTGATGGAATTTGTATGGAAGCACACTGACAGGAGATAGCTTATAATGAGGAGTGTTATCCCCCACTGTGGAGCAAGGGGCAGTGACTCAGAGCTGACCATGCCTCTGACTCTGTCTCATTAGTCACAAATTCTGCTCCTGGTCTACTCGGTTGTTTCTGGTACTCCAGCAGATGTCCTGCAATAAGGCAAATAATCTATATAATACCTTCTAGTTTGTTTCAGTCAACAGAGTAAATACAGAAATGATTATTATTATTAAATGTGGTTGATTACTGTATCTATAAAAATGCTGCAACGTTTTCTGATAAACGTACATCTCAATTGCAAAAGAGCTTTAGTTCTATTGACCTTTTTCCTCACTTATTCACTTCCTAGAAATAATTTGGAAAAGGAGTTCACAAGCAGATGTGTTCATAGAAACACCCTATTTAGGGTGTTTTAATCTTCGGAAAAGAAAAATCAGATTGGAAGTAATCGCAAATGGAACCTGTTCCAAGTTATGTATTTGGCCAAAGAGGGAACAAGAATACTGAGCAAAGCAGACTTACCAAAATTATTTCCAGGTTGTCAGTAGTAACTATGATTTTGTGTAAGGCCATGCAATGCGGCAAAATTCACTATCACATCCCCAAAAAGATAAAAATGTCACAAGTAAGTTTTAGGACTAATTTATCCATTTTCGTAAATTATAGGTGTCATAAGCAATGAAGCAAAAAAGCATTAAATGAACAAAGCTCCAGCTTCTTCCTTAAGATATTTTCAATCAGTGAGTATGGCACATCTAGAAAGAATAAAAAATACTTTAGGCCACAGTGAAGAAAGGTACCTGTTTACTGCACAGAGATTTCTGTATGGAAATTGAGTCAGTTTGCCTTCTGAAAATTTACTATGGATTGAGTTGAAAAACTTTCTTGCAATCAATGGCTAAGAAAACTGTATATTAAAATTATCATCTTGTTTAAATGGCAGACAGGCATTGGATGAATGATGTGTTGATAAATAAGTACAGATTTTGGATGTAGAATATTTTTCTAAATCATGAAAATACTGATAATAAATACTGATGATAAATTTTATACACAGACTTTTCCACAGTTCCCATTCTAGTTCTTTTTACTGATGGTTAACCATAAGGCTTTCTAGAAATAATGACTACTCATTAACTGATCAGCATTTTAACTTTTCAGCATTTTAACCATTGGAATATGTGAAGTTTTTTGGAACTGCTGTATAAAAATACATGAGAATGAATGTAATGAAGCACAAATAGAGATGGAGAAGTTTTGTTAAAATTTTCAAATTGGTAAGAGCAGCTGCTAATTAACTTTAGAGCATTTTGCACCTTCTTAGATATCCAGTTCCGTTCACCACCAAAGATATTTTAGTGCTTGAATACTCTTGTGCATCTGGCCTAATATAATTGGCAGAGAGCAGATGAGGTCTGAACTGAGCAGAGAATGGCCTAAGAATAGGGACTTTGTGAGGAGGTGATTGTAGACTGAGAGTCTGCTCTCAGAATAGACTGTCAAGAAAAAAAAAAAACAACTCTTATTTTCACTGGGGAAAGGTATTAATTCCCTTAAAATATATAATGTTCTTGTTCTTAAAAGAGCTGTAAGAGTTCTGAGTCATACAATGATTATTTTATACAGGAAAAAAGAAATTGGTTTAAACAACTGCTGATGTCTTTAAACCAATAGGATTATAACTAGTGAAGGTTAAAAAGATGTTGCTTTTATACAACATGAGAAGATAGTTAAGAAGTGGAGAAGAAAGTGGCAAACTGGCAACTTGGTTGTCATCAGGATGAAGAGCCTGGTATTCACCAAAGATATGGTTGCAGCATTTATTAGCAACACTGCATCTGCTTACTTGCTCATAGACATTTACTGTAACTTGAAGAGCCTCTTCTCTCCTCTTGCCTTACTGTGGGTGTAAAAGTTTTATTGCTTAACCCCCTCCTTTGCCTCTTATTTATAGATGGCAGCCCTCAAAAATTGAAATGGTGCCTTTTTGTTCTGGGAAAATGTTGCCCATATCAAGGGCACATTTAAACAGACTATGTTCTTGGAGATCTTCAGCTGAGTGTTTTCTGAACATCAGCTTTTCTTTCCTTTTCCTTGGAAAATCTTGTATAAAAAAATACTATAGCACTTGTTATTTGGGGCGGAGGGGAGGAAAGCCATAATTAAAAAAGAAGAAAAATGTGTCAAAACAATCACGTGCCTTTGAATTTCAATTAAACAATCACAAAAACAATCCTACTTCAGATCAGTGGCATTTTCTGTATCTGAAATGGACTTCATTTATAAAAGCTCTCAACTTCTGAGAGGCCTGCTTGAATTACCTGTGTCTCTGTGCTCTTCCTGCTGAAGTGCTGATTGAATGTTAGTAGATGGAAAAGCAGACCTTAGGAATGTGACAGACAGGTCACCCTCTAGCCTGTATTCTTGTTACATACAGAATCACTTTGTCCAAGCCAGTAAGATGTGTTCTGAAAAGTGCCTCCCTACCACCAATAGCTGATATGCACTTTACGGATGTAAATTTATTGGTGAAGTTATAACATCCCAGTTCATGTTCAGCAGGTATAACACTAATTGCAGGAACAGTCAAGACACCTCCAATTAGGATAAAAATCTATAGACTGCATATAGCTTTTTTGTACGAGTTGCTGAAGCAGGTTAATTGGGAATTCCCTGGTGACAGGGGCTGTGTCTCATGGTTGCATTGAAATGCTCCTTGGTGCAGTAAAGCAGGCTCTGGCACTCTAGAGGCAGGGATCAGTAGGGTTTAACACTTTGCAGTGAGATGAAAGTTTCAGAAGCAATTCTGTCTTCTCTACTTCCAGCATTAGCTCTGGAGAAAAACAGAGTTCTTCTGTGACAGAGGTGGCAATAGCTGTCCTACAGCTATCAGCATAGCAGTCTATTTGCAAGCCATCAGATGCAGAACCGTTTGTCAGGGGGACTGATTGCTAAGGTAACATATAGCAGCAACACCAGCTAGTCTAGACTTCCATGAGCAGCTTGTCATGATTTCAGTAGTCCCTTCAGTTTACATTTAAATTCAATCAGGAAGAGCATGATGGCACAGCTGGAATAGACAACAAGCCAATACTGAAATGTCCACTCCACTTTCAGAAAAATTAAATTCATTGATGGTTCGTTATGCTTGAGATACTCATCACGTAAAAGAGGATATGGAGACAAAATATAGAACCATTGCAGGCATGCTGTTTTTCACACAGTGAAGGCAGACCAGCTCTTTTTTTTTCTGGGCAGAGATCTCAAGAGCTGGTACCATCTGGTGTGGGGCAGGGAAGGAGATTGATATAGGTCTTTAGTGAGGGATTAGATCATCTCGCCTTACAACGATTTGCCAGTATAGCCATTTACTTCTGAACAGTGAGTCTCCCCTGGATTTATATTACTGTGTCTGCTCTGTGTTGTTAACCCCATCAGAATCTGATAATTTCTGGAAGATAAGATAGTTGCTTTTTTTAAGATCTCCAAAGATTTTTCTTAGAAGCCAATCTTAGGCAAACCTGCTGTGAAAAAAGCCTTTTCCCCTCAGACTAAAACTTGTCTGACAGAAGAGCAGCCAGCTGCATATCAGCTAGGAGACACAAAGGATCAGGGGCACATTGCTGCCTGGAATGTGACCTTAGACCCAAATGACACATAAACATGAGCATGATGACTTTGATTATGGGAGCAGTGTCAATTTTTTCTCTGTTTGGGTAAATATGCCTAAAATGTTCAGACTCCTTAAAGATTCCCAGGTCCTTGGCACATCATTACAGCCACCTTCAGAGTGCCTAGAGTATAAGAATGACAGTACTGGTAACACAAGGTATATCTCTGGTAGAGATAGGCCTTATGAAAGGTGCATTCCGGGCAATCTGCCATAAAGTGGGTTTTTGTTAGTTTTTTTTGTTTGTTTGAATAAGAGGAGAACATTCTTTTCATAAGTGTTATCCTGCTAGGTATGCCTGACACTAGACCTTGGGAGAGCACATACTCTTACAGTGGGGCCTTCAATCTTGTTTAGTGGGTGCTTAAAGGATGGGATAATACATGGAATAGCAAAAGGGAGCATTTTTTTCTAACTAGAAACATGAGTATAAAGGTATTTTCTAGCCAATGTTTTACCATCCCATCACAGAACTCAGACTTTGTGCCTGTGATAATGTTAGGAAAAGTAAAAGTGATCTGCAGTTAGGATCACTTCTTGTCAGCACTACACAACACCCTGCTGCAGGCTACAGCATGACACAGTGACTCAAAAGGCATTTGGGATACCGTTGTTGAGGCTGTACCTGAGAATGCAGTAGCTCATAGCTAATTGAAGGCTTTATTATTTGGACTTGTTTGCCACATGACAGGAGTTAAGCTTCAGTTCCATTTTTCCTTAAAAAAAAACCTAAAAAAAAATCTCTTCCCTTCAGGCACTTGAAAATGCCATTCTCACATATAAAACGTTAATTTTTGATTGACCTCACTTAGTGGCCTGGACTTCTAGGTAGAGAACTGTGAGACTAATGGCAGTGAGGCATGCAGATCATAACCTATGCAAAGGTAATTCATGTCCTGTCCACAGAAAAAATTGCTTGGCTGTTTGCAGTTTAGGACTGGGAAGTTTCGTAACATGTAGGTGGCATATGTTTTACATCTATGGTAGGTGGTCACTGTTCATGATCCAACATGCATGTCTTAGGAGGCTCTAGAGAGTCGAAGAGTCATTTGCCTGCTAACAGAGCTGCTGAGCAGAGTGCAGCCATCTGTTTGGGGAACCATTCTTAAAAAACACAGACCCATATCTACTCTTGCACAGACAGCGACAGCATGCTTCCCCCAAAGGAATTACTCCTGATGAATTATACTCTGATGTTGGCAGCGAGTAATTATTGCAAAGGTAATCAGGTCTCTCAAACAGGATGGTCAGTTGCTTTTGGGACAGTCATGGTAGCCTCCATTGCAAGCATTCTTGTTGCATCTTCAGCTGGATTGAGACTCTGCAAGCTACTGTTCTACTCAATTTTTATAAACCAGCTCTTCTACTATGCAACTGCCCCAGCATATGTGATCTGTTTCTATCAGATGTTTCAACTGCAGACAAAACATCTCTCAAACATCTTTACAATTTAAAAATGACAATTTCTTCATCTTTCATATTCTTCATCATGGTTTCTATTTCCAATTGCCCTATCTATGTACAATCTGATAACTTCTGCAGCAGCAACTACCTGGGAATCTCTGGGAGCTCCTATCCAGGGTGTTTAACCAACACATAAATTAGATTAGTCATAGCAGGAGCTGTCTGGGGGAATCTCAAGAACTCAAAATCCCATGGCAAGAGTTCCTGTAAGCATCAGTCAAATACTTATTGGTGAATATGGCTAGGAGCTGGTCAATCTCCAAGTCATATCCATTTTCTCAAACCAGACATTTGCATTACATCTATGCCAATAACTTGCTGTCAAATTCTTGGACCAGTGATGGAGTTCATGTTTTCAGAGTGCTGGGTGTTCATAAAGGCATAGCCTTCATCATCATCTACACCAGAATTACAACTACTAAAAGAATTTATTTTCACACATACAACTTGGAATTTTAGTTCTGTATCTCGTGCCACACTATGATCTTGTAGAAAAATTTAGATCTAAAGTATTATAATACTCTGTTTACTAGTCAATAAAATCCTAAAAAACCCAGAAAGTTTCAGTTATTTATATTCTGTGTTTAGAATCTCTTTGTTTATGTTAAAATTAAGCAAACAAAAGTGAACCAGTGAGGGAGAGTTACACAGACTTCCAAGCTCTGAAGGAAGGCCCCTATTGAAGTTGATTTTTCATGTGCATCTCTCTTAACACCAGCTTGAGGGTGACAGTCTATAATGATCCCTCAAAGCTGGTTTTCTCAGCTAAGGGGAGATTTGCCTAGACAAAAGATGCAATCTAGGCCATCTCCTAAGAGGAAGAGAGAAGCAGATTTGCTATTAGGATAGTCTATATTTCCACCATTGTCAAGGGCGTAATAAGAAACCTATTCTATTTATTTTCTATTTATTTCCTGTGATAGAAACAGATGAATGAATTCTGCTAGCAGACCTAATTTGAAGTCCCTGGTGCAGCAATAGGCAGCATTGCTGTACAGGAATTTTAGTAGAGAGTTGAAAGGCTTTTTCTTATCGAAATATGCTGGATAGGTCCTTGGGTGTGTGTGGAGGGATATTGGCCACACATTTGGTATGGCCACTAGCATTAACATGTGAAAGGTGTAATCTAGTTCTCATCACCCAGTGAGGTCATGCCAAAATGCTGCATAGATACAGGTAGTGAGTGCTGCAGTCACAGTAGCATTTACACAAGCAGTAAATGCCCTTCAACCCATAAAAGTAAACATGTACTCAGGCCCTGCTATCAAAGGCAATATCAGTGTAAGGAGAGCTTTGTTACTATCATTCCTTTAAAACCTGCAACACAGAGAATAATCACTTATATCTTAATATTAATGGCAGATTAATTGGAGCTTTAAGAGCCATAAACGTGGATTCATGGTTCCAAAGCAATCTTGAGTGCAGCTCTACTGAGGAGGAATGAGGGATTTACAGGCATGGCATAAATCTAATTTCTCATAACTTATTACAGATATTGACTTGAGACTAGGAGACGACAGCTGATCATTGAGTTTTGTCTCTTTTGTAACAACATTTCCGTACTTTAGTCATGAACAAACATCAGAATTACTCCATAGCTGTTCTTATTTCTGTCCAGGAGCTGTCATCAGTGTAAATTTGTTACTCCATATTTACACAGGCACACCTGAAATCAGAAAGAGTTTCCTAGCAACCTCATCTTCATCAAAACTTGAAGGAAAAATAATTATATTTAATAGAATAAAAATATATTAAATGAAAGGATATGACACTTCAGTTTCATTTTCCCAAAGAACATTTACAGTGCGTTCCTTGCTCCTGTTCCCTAAATTTCCTGTCAGTTACATAACTCCTTTTTTTTAGTTCATAGACATCATCATCAACTATGTTAAAAGTGCTCTTTACTTCTGTTGAAATTCAAGGCTTCTGTGCCATCATATATCTTCTGTACATTTTCTTGAGAGATGTTCGAAAGACAGAATTAAGACAAATGTGCACTTCAGAGCTTGAATATGTTCAGTGGATTCAAGTTTAAAAGTTGATGCAGACACATCATTATAAGAATTAGATAGCTTTTTACTGTATTGTTTAGAATGCCTATCTTTATACTGCAGGAGCTCAACAACTTTTCTTTTTATTATTTCAGTAAGGTTTTCTAGAAGAAATATTTTCGGTTTATGCTTAACCCTGATGTAGAGGATGGCACTTTGAACAAGCAGCTCTATAGGAAAAGTTCTTTAATGTGTTCATCAACTTCTGTCAATCTCCAGGCATGGAGGAGTGAGGAGACCATTCCAGATCTGGGGCTGAAGCTTGACTATTTGTCTGCTATGGTATATGAGCCTGCATAAAATAAACCCAAATTTTAATGAGCACAGAAAAACAGAAATTGAGGTTAAGGAGAGTTTTCTTAACCAAGAACTGGACATGGATGACTAAATAAAACTGTTTGAGTCAATTTATTGGACTGAAATAAATGATCAGTTAGTCAAGTCTTTTGACATAGAACAGCACAGTAATCTGAGATTAAGCATGAACTGAAAGCCAGAAAATTAAATCAGAAGTGGAAAAGAACCTCATGAATAGGAAGTGTTATTTCCATCTTTCTTGTAGGCCTCCTTTAATTACTGAGTCAACTCTGTACATCACTAAAATATCTTCTGTGATCACCCTTAGTAAACTGACCATCTCAGTGAAAATATGCTGAAAAATGCACATCTTTTCAGTATAAAAATGTACACACAAACATAATAAATGTATTAGCAGATAGGCAGATAACTTTTGAGGTTTTTTTAAGAAAATGAAAATTTTATTCCTAACTTGGGAGTGACTAGAGCTAAACTTGATCCAGATTTAATTAGAATTTTTTAAAAAACAGGTCTTTCCCCTTTTGATTGGAAAATTCTATTCCAAAGGACATATCTCTGGATACCTTGGACTGTTCTGACAGTGAAATTAGTTTATTACAATTACTATGGAAATAAATAGTGTGAACAAACAATTCTGCTCACAGTAGGAGCCTCGTATTAGAATGAAATACAACTTTTTGAAGAACACTTCACAGTTTTAATATAACACTGTTTTCAAAATAATTATGTGAACATCATAGGCCATTACTTAAGATAAAAACTGACAGCACTTACTTTAAGTAGTCAGATTTTCAAGTTACTACTTAATGCTTATAATTTGAAAGAATTCAAATAACTTTGGCTGGGACTCTGACCTCAGAAAGAATCCCCATAGGGCACTGGGGATCATGTATAAAAAGTTTATTGCGAGATCTGAATCTGAAGGATCTTATTAAGAAACATTTGCTGAATGTCACTGAAAATATTCCTAGCAGCCTTTTTGAAAAATTCAGTCCTTAAGAACTTAATATGACACTAGCTATATATATTTGAAAATCACCCCCTCTTGAGAAAATGGAAATCTTTTTGTGAAACTTAAATTTCATTTAAGAGCTTGAGGCCTAATGGGATTTTAAACATTTTACTCACACAAAAAAATTGCTTTGGCACAGCTATTCCATGGGTGGGGGTCTTTTCTATTCACACTCAAGGTTTTTTAATAATTCAAATTACTTCTTCCTTCTACTACCAAGTAAAATAGAGATTCAAGGCAGATGAATTTTCATTAAAATTTTATACACAGTCAGAAATGTAGTGAATAAATACTTTTAGTGAATAAATAACATGGAAAAAGTTCTAAAAAAAAATTAATTAGTCTCAATTAAAACACTATAAACATAAGATTGGATTGTTAAAAAGCAGCAGACATATTAAAAGGGAGAAATACTTCCCTAGAAAACAATGATATATTTATTTTCCCACAGTATATATGTAGTTCTTCTCATAGTTTTATAGAAAGGTATGAAAAAGACAAAGGAAATAAAACCCATGTGTGACCAACATTCTTTTATAAACACCGTATTTTTAAGGTTTCTATAATTAATAATTTATTTACAATAGTAGTAACAATAACTTTTAATACCCTGTAAAACACTGATGCTGGAATGAGATATTTCATCTGAACATTCAATGGTTCCTATTACTCCTCTTTTTGTATACCTGTAAATATAGTGCTTTCTTCCTCTTTAGGTATTGTTGTATTGGAAAATGCAATGAATGAAAGAATGATTGTTTAGGTGTTGCTGGCTAGTCTTAAATGATTGGCTCATCAGTGTTTTAAAAAGATTAAAAATTTAACATTAAATTGCATTTGCTATTTGATTTATAGCAGCATAAAGAGAAATTAGTTTTAATGTGGTCTATCCCAGCACTAGGTGTTATGGAAATAATCTGTGAGAGGTTCCCTAAAGCCCCAAAAGTTAATATTTTAACAGGACATGAGAGAATGTCTACTTAAAATATTGAGGGACCAATCCTGGTGTGATTACCACTGACAAGTAAAAAAATGCTCACTCTTAAATAAGGCGGAGGAAGGCTCCCTGCCATGAGTAATTTGGCAGTGGCTGTGACTTCGAGGGTTTTTTCAGTACTTGTTCAGTTGTCTCTAGTGTAGCCTTTTGTAGGAAGCTGGGTGTATTTGTCTTTGGCAATGTCCAAGACTCACCATGTTTTGGCAGTGTTCCTGTTCTAGTCTCCTGTTCCTCTGTCTGGGCTCCTCCAGGTTTCATAGGTTACAGTCCTCTTCCCATCTGTGGGGACAGGGGTTCAGCCTGCTCCTTCTTGGTGGCCATAATCTCTAGGAATTCACAACAAAGATGCTCTTTCAAAACACATGGAGGAAGTCTCTGTATGTTAACTAAGAATTCCTGGGGTTTTTTTCCTTTGTTTCTGTTATTTTATGGATTTTGGAAAAAAAAAAAAATTACAGATGTTCCCTTATTTAAATTTATACATGGCAAATCATACCGGTGCTGTCATGACAGTCAAGTGCTTTCAAAGTTATACTGAATGATCACTAATGACAGCCAAACCATTCTATTTCTATTGTATTTTCAGTGTACTGTTTTCATTTCAGTGTATACTATATCATTTACTTAAATGATGAATGTGTGTTTCAGAATATATCTATCCCAGAAGTCAGAACCTGGTTTAAGCTTTTAAAAATGTGATTTTAGGATAATATACTCTATTTTTCCTTCAAAGTACTACTTTTGCCAGTTTTTACAGTGCACATTGAATGCATTTACACAAATCTTTAAATTTCAAAACAGAATAACTTCAGAATTCATCAGAATTATGATACAATTTAACATTTTGGAAAACTTGTGAAAATATATCTGTAAGGTTCTATTAAAACTAAGGCAAGCTGTTTTGGCCTGTCTCTATAGCCATCTTACTAAACTTGCATTCTGTAGAGGCTAACATGTAGGGAACTGGAAGAAAATAGTGGCAAAGCATCACTGCAGGAGCAAAAGTAAAGTTATGTATTTTGTTCAAGTAGCCCTGTAAGATCTGTTCAGTAAAAATAATACAGCCTGGGAAAGGACTTTTATTATAATTGGATTTTGGTTTTGTTTTCTGTTCTGTTCTATTTTGGGGTCTCGGTTTCTTTTGGGGAAGATTTTTGCTGTCAAATTATTTCACCTTTATCAGGGTTTCCGACTGTGTCCAGAAGGAAAGTAGAGTGGCACTACCCTTGTAATCAAGTAGACTGGTCATTGTAAGAAATTTAGAAAAATTAAAAGACTTCAAATGAAGTCAGAAACTCACCTTTTGGGCTTGTGGGCCCAGAGACTGTAAGTACATTTAGGAGTGACTATCTGCCCACAGATGACTGTCATTTAAACAGTATTTTAGCTAAAGTTCTTATGCATTCATTTAAAGTTATTAGCAAAAATTTATTATTTAATTATAAAATGTGTAATAGGCAGACCAGTATCTTCCTATCATACAAGCCAAGAAATGGGCAAAGAATATGTGACCTAACAAGTTAATCAAGGGAATATAAATTTTATAGAATTGTCTAGTGTCTTCCTTAGACAAAGTGCTTACTCAAAGTCAAAATATAGTAAGGAAGTTAATAAAAATTTGAACACATTTATGTGAGATTATTATGTGGTGTATATGCGTGGTATTAGTGTTCAAATCTGCCTACTAAGATCTCCAGTAAGGCGGTTGTAAAGTTATTTTCTCTGCTAACTATTTCCCAGTAATAAGCATTCCCTTTGCCTTTCTTCCTCCCCCACCATGTCCCCACCTCCCAAATGCCAAGGACATTTGAGATATGCAGCTTTTATAAATGCTTAGTAGTCATAAGTTTTTAGAAGAAGTGTCACGATTTCTCATGTCTGACTCAGGACTCTTCATCATTTGGGTTTAGCAGAACTGCAGATACGTTGGTGCATCAAGCTGCAGAAACAGTAAATTCTCTCAGCCTTATCTTGCTTCGGTTTGTAGGAGATAAACATTTTCCAGCACCATACAGATAGAGAGAGATCTTCACACAGAATCTAAACTAAACATCATTTGTCAGGAAGAGATGTCCAGACTTCTGTGTATCCAGACAATATCCTTTCATGGAAATGTAGCTCAAGACAGGGACATTTGTACTCAGCACTTAAGGCTGAGTAAAAAGCAGACAGACCTATTTATAATGAACCAAAAAAGGAAATATTTTTCTACTAGTCTGGAAAAATAAATCTGCAACATAGTCAAGAATCCCAGAATTAGGATTCTAAAGAATAAGGAAAAGAGTGACAACCATAAAGTCAGGCAAACCAGTCAACAACTGCAAAAAGCACTAAAGGAAAGAGATTTGGAGATCAGGATTGAAGACCAAGAGCCTAGAACACATCTGTAAGTAAGAGGCATATCATACAGAAATCACTGTGGATTTTCTAAGTGGATGCATCCCAAAGGTCAGCCCTTCGTTTTTTTTTCAGATTAATTACAGACAGATGTAGCTTGATTGCCCAGGTGGAACTGACTGAGACACACAGAGACTGAACTTCCAACTCCTTTTTGGACCAGAGGTTTCACAGAACATTTAACCTAGTGTTTTTTTTGTCTCTGAGGAGTGGTTTTATTTCCCCTCAGAAAACTCCAAAGAAAAAAAATCTGAGGTGGTTTGAAGGATAGCCTCTTTCTTTTTGTTGTCACACAGAATCAGCAGATGGAAACAGCAGGCTGCGGGAACTGAGCTCTCAGTGGGTGTCTGAGCAATTGTCTCATGCCAAGAGAATTGAGAAGGCCACAGAGGAACCAGCTCCCAGCCAGCATTTGGACAAAAGCCATGCCAAGGTGGTTAAGCAGCCTGCAGGGAAATCTGGCTTCTGCCCGAGTGTAGATGAAGTGCAAGGCACAGTGAAATGTGACTCCCAGCTGGCACAAAGGCAAAAATCCATGCCAGGATAGTTGATCCAGTCACAGAAAGACGGCATTCATTGGTACCAGGCCAGATATCAATAGCAGTGAGTTGGGAACAGCTTTCAAAGCTCTCTTGTCTTGCTTCAAATATGAGTCCCTCAGAGCAAGCAGAAAGGGTTCATTACCATTTCCTGAATCTCAGGGGAAAGCAGAGTTCCAACATTGTTTTTACAGCCACCAGAAGGAAGAACTTTCTATTTCCAGACAGAACATGCATAAGGCCGATGATGATATGCATAGCAAAAGGAGAAAAGTCCATCCTGTACATTGTTAGCTTCCTTGAAACATTCTTTGATCTTTGCGACACCAATGACTCATTTTCATCCAATGGATATAATTCAACTGTCATTCCATGAGGTTGTTTCTACTTCACTGCCATCTCAAGAAGAATGAGATGGTGGCTTGTTTCTGCTATGTGGAGATAGACCTGCTTCCTTTCCTCCTCATCTCAGAGGGATTTATGGGATGCCTATTTTTCTCCTTAAAATATACTTACACACATTCAGAAACTGCTTGCAATTTCCCTGGTAAAAATATTCTTAAGAAAGTGTGCCTTCCTTAAACTTTCAGAAGTTTTACAGGGTGACCAATGAATGGCTCTTTTCAAAGACAGCTTCTAAAGAGGGAGCAAAAAGTCTCCTAAACAAGGATCTTCAGAACCCTGTGAAGCAAAAAAAGATACTTTTCAAGCTGGGACATAACTGATGCTATCAAATATGTAGCTAAGATTTTCATTCAGGAGAACAAATAGAATCTAATTTCATGTGTGTTTTCAGAAAATAATGTTCCTATCTTCCAAACATATGTATTTGTATTTGATTCTTACTATCCAAATTTATTTTGTCAATAAAGTAAATTAATTTTACCCAAGTCAAATGCGTGATGACAATAGGTTAGTGATCTCCCTGTGTCAAACCATTAACTTTCCCATCTTATTTTCTGTCCCATCCTGGTTGAGAAGGCTAGGAGTGTCTGGGTTTGGCCTGGAAGCTAACCAAGACCAACCCATGAACATTTACTTAGCTTTCTATCCTGATTTTCTAGGGGAAAGGCAGCTGAGCCAGAACATATCCAGGAGCAAATCCAAGGACAATTTTTCTCTACTTTACTATTCTCATGTGTAGGAGTTTTTGTCAAGAAATAAGACTTTTTTTCCACTTTGTTCATCAGCCATAATTATCATATATACTGTTAGGCAGACAAATATATCACTTTGATGTACCAACATGAAATAATGTTTATGATGAACAAGTTTGGGTTTATGAATTGAGATGCTCAAACAATCGTTTTGTATTTGAAAAATTACTACAATGAATCCTTTGTAAACCCTTTAGTCCAAAAATTCTTCCAATTTTGTGATTATCAACACTTCAATACATTTTAGAGTGCCAGAAAAAATAGTTTGACTGTAGTAACTGGTTCTCAAACTAATTAATGTTGGTTAAATTATATTCTTACAGTATGTTCTTAAATACTGCTTTCTAAAATCCTTTTTTCCCCTCGGTTCATACTTTCATACAATTTTTGCCTTAAAGATTAAAATTTTTCAAGCCTAGCCTAAACCTGCAGTTCGTTTATTTTTTCTGCAGCGTTTGGATTAATACCATTTAGTTCTCTGGAATATAAGTTGACTGAAATGGACTTCTGTTATAAATTGCCTTATGACTGCTTGCTGGAGAACTGTACTGATGAATCAGCTGTACCTAGAAAATTAGAAATTGGCAGATATTTATTCCTTATTGAGAGCAGTGCATTTGAGTGTTCCAGGAAAAATTGGTTTTGATTTGGCTGAGCTGTGGAGGTTTGAAATAATGCCTCTAAAATATGCCTTATGTATGGAAACTGAGTTCTTTTAGCATGTCTCATTGGTGTTCTTAGTAAATCAGGTAGCACTGACACCCAGCAGACAGCCCAGAGCACAAGAGAAGCTCAGAGTAGTTCTGAAAGACAAGATGCTTCCAAGGATCCTTCCTTATTCAATCTGTATTGGCACACACACTGACAAGTACATGCACTGTGTGCTCAAAGGCTTCCCAGACGCTGACTGCATCCTGCTTTGTTTTATGGCTGCTAACCTACAAAAAAATGTATCTTCTAGGGCTTTGGTTTTGTGATAGTGCCAGGTGATCTACTTTTTAATGCATTTATAATTATGTTTATGTTACCTTAATAATGCAGCTAAAAAGAGCCTACTGGGAGGAGAAAGGGAGAGTTTTTCTTCCCTGAGGGACTTACTGAGCATACTCAAGGCAGAAGGTCTTAGAGGCAGAAGAGTCAGTTACAGTCACAAACAAGAACTTGACACTCAGGAAATGACATTTTTCAGTGAAGAAAAGGTAGCAAAAAAAGACTTCAGAGGGGTCTAGAAGCATCTGAAATTGGTGCTACTCGGAAGGTGATTGAGTAGGTAAAAGCAAGGATAACAGACAAAGGATATCAAGCAAATTTCCCTTATTTGAATATTCTTTACTTAAATAATTAAATATTTGCTTTTATTTAAAGAAATTATGTCCTTTGAGGGTTTTAAAATATTTTGGTTTTACGGCAGACTCATTAGATGTGAAAGACACAGTGACATCCACCTTGAAACTTTGGTTTTGATGACACCAGATCACAGTTAGAGTAGATCAAAAATTGCTGGCATTTTGTGGAAGCTGAAACATTTTAGGATTTCGTTCACATAATAAAAAGGAATACAATGAATAGTGCGGCCAAAACTATCTCTTTGAACAAAGGTAACGCTTGTATTTATCAGTGTTTCAGGTGTAGGAAGAGTCAACATTTCATTAAATAATATTAAATTATTTAATAATAATTTTAAATTATAATAATATTATAATAATATTAAATTATTTAATAAAATTAAATTTTAAAACATCAGAAAAATATTTGCAAAATTCTTTCATCAATGCTACAGGATCACAATAAGGAAAAGCTCACCAAGTGTGACACAGATTGTGGCTGGTTTCAGTCTAGCCTACATGGCCTTAAGGTAATTGTTCACAGTAACAGAAATTCTGAAGGTTGTGCTGAAATTTTCAACCACTATTTTTTTTTTTTTTTTTTGATTGATGCTTTCCAAAAATAAGTTTAAAATCCTCAAAGTGAATATTGACTGGGTATATGATGTCTTTAGATCAAATGCACAATGCTTAAAGAGTTTAGAAAATCACAGGATATTTAGGGTTGGAAGGGCCCTCTGGAGATCATCCTGTTCAATCCCTCTGCCAAGGCATGGTCACCTAAAGCAGGTCACACCCCTGGCAGGTTTTGAATGTCACCAGACAGGGAGACTCCACAACCTCCCTGGGCAGCGTGTTCAGTGCTCTGCCACCCTCAATGTAAAGAAATTCTCCCTCATATCGAAGTGAAGCTTCTTGCGTTTCAGTTTATTGCCATTGCTCCTCATCCTCATTCATCACTGGCACCACGAAAAAGAGTCTGGCACATCTTCTTGGCACACACCTTTGAGATACTTGTATGTATTGATGAGATTCCCTCTCAGTCTCCTCTTCTCCAGACTAAACCGGCCCAGCTCCCGGAGTCTCTCCTCATAACAGAGATGCTCCAGACCTTTCATCATCTTTGTGGCCTCTGCTGGACCCTCTCTGGTAGTTCCTTGTCTTTTACTGAGGACATCAGAACATGAGGAGTTTATGTTATATATTAATAGGTAGTAAAATGAAAAAATACTCAATGAAATATTGGCAAGGTAAGGGAAAAATGTATTTTCTTTTTTTCTTACAGTTTGTGAGTTACAAATGAAATAGACATTTTTAGTTGATAATAAAGAGCTGAACGAGGTTTATTATAGCAACTTTAATACAGCAGTTATGCAGAAAAGCCTACAAATGGACTTTGAGAACTGTAATTTCTTTGGCCGTGGAGTTCATTTCTGTGGTCATAGAGTTCATTTTGCAGCACAAATGCTTCTGCAAAGTCTAAGTGTGACTGCTATCCCTCATGAGCCTTATTAGAACACCTTTAAAGAAATATAGTTTATTGATGGATTTGGGCAAAGTTCTTGAACTGAGGGTAACATTTGAGATCATAAAAATACAGTGCAAGTTAAATCTCCTGACAGCTACACAGTTAAAAAAAAAAAAAAAAAAGAAAATAAATTATTTTCAAATTTATTCCTCATCAAAAAAATCCAGGGAAAAATAAAAGAGTAGTATTTCCTGTAGAGAAAAATTCAAGGGAACTGATCTGGATTGGTTTTCTGTCTGCCTCTCATTTGACTGTATCTTTGTTAGACAGGCATTCCTTAATCATATGATCCACTGGTAATGAAAGTGCCCAAATCCAGTGTGTCAAGAGCTATAACAATTTTGCTGGGATGTGTACATTTTTTCCAAGACCCATTTATTCTTTCTTGTGTTGACCTCACAAATAACTTGATCTCTTAATTTTCCCAAATAACTTCTGGCAGTGTAACTACTAGATTTGTGTTGCAAAAATCTCCTGAAGTTATTAAAATTTTTCTCATCTTTAGTAATAGTAATTCTTTTTTGCCTAAAAAGATTATCAGGTCACTAAATTATCTTCCATTTCCCTTATCTGTAATAAATACACTTTATAAATTGATATCTGTAAGCTTTCTACTTTACTAAGAATATGCTGGACATACAGCATGCTTTGCTCATATTGTCTTTCTTCTGGTTTTGGATACACCACGTTTTTGGAAACTTCATCAAATCTTAATGAAACATATGTGTATGTATTCTCTTCTGCTTGGAAATTTCCTGTAGTGCTGGCTAGATAAATTCTCTGAATGGTTTTTCATAACAGGCCCATCAGAAAAGTGGAGACTAATGCATGCTGACCTGCCATATGGACAGGATTTCACTGAAACCCTTTTTTTTCTTCTCATGAGACATACATACAAATCCCAGAAGCTATGTACACAGTTTTGTGTTTAATAACATAGTGCAGCATACTGTTCACAAAAGTGTGTAGGCACAGATGAATCATGAACATAAACAGAGGGAGACAGATTGTATACATTGATCCTCTGTCTAACTCTTACACCGAGCGCAGTGGATGCCAGTCCTTATGCCTGAGGCAGCAGCTACCCACAGAACCTCTACCCTGGTCCTCAGAAGCATCTTATTAACCCCAAAAGAGCCACAGATTCTGTATTACCTGCTGAAAGTCTCTGCTCTGTAAACACCTGCAGTCACCCTGTCTGCTGGGCCTTCAGCATGGAAATATTTGCAGCAACCCTGAGCAGCTTTCTCAGCTTCCCTTGAGTTACACTCACAGGCTCTGCTCCTCACCTTGTCACTCACAGCAGGATGATGGTATCAAAGGTGGTAAATTTTGTTGTGGAATCAGCTGCTGTGTTGCAGACAGGCACAACAAATTCTCTGCAGAAGAAGTTTGAACAGGGGGCCAAAAACTATAGTTCGTAAAAGAAGACAGATTTTTTAAAGATTGAAAGAGTGGATAGGACACTACAGAGACAAAGGAGGAGCAACGTGCAGAAACATAATAGCCAGAAGACACCAATGACAGAAGTAATCTTTAGACTGTAAAAGGATGAGACAAGAAGGGCTTGAGGGGGATGTATTTTTTAGAAAGAGTAAACAAACAAAATCCCAAAGAACTGGAGCACAGTTGTCCATCCTGTACATTGTGGAAAAAACAGCACAACATTCCCTCTTTCTGCTAACATCTGGTCCCAAAAGGGAGCCAAAAACCAGTCAAAGAGGAGCAGTTCACTGGCAAACACATGCCAGCATTCTTGCTATCACTGCCACACAGCTCTGGTCCATGTCTCAAGCACAGAGATTTGATGACTATGTGACTTGAAGAAAATAAATGTATATGAGACTGCTTATTTTTCCCCCAAAATTATGGGGTTTGAGGTGAAACAAAGAATTTCAACTGAGAAAGAAGAAAAAAAAAGAAGAAAAACTACAGTACTGTGTAGTCAAATTCAAGATGTTTCTCAACATGGGGCCTTTGGCTGAAGACTTCAAGAAGAGGTGGAGATCCCAAGATGCTGTGCAGGAATTGCCTCCCCTCAGCACACACATGACATGTTTAAATATCCAGCCAGCCACAAGATGTCAGCACACTCAACGGGAATTCCTACAAAAACCAAAACCTGTATAAATGGGGTATTTCTGTGTCACACATCTCTCCTCCTGCTATTAATGGGAAAAAATGATGTTTCTGAGGAGTTACATGAAATTTCACATTCAGGCTGTGCCTTTAAAGTGGAAATACCTGATGTATCATGGTCTGGCCACAGTATCTTAATGAGAGTACGCTGCTGAAACAGAATGGAGAGCATGGTTTTCTCTTCCCATTCTGAAACCAATGGATGGGTGTTGGACAAGGATCTAAAATAGCTTATAAACACATGAATAATATTCAACAACAGAATTTAAGCTCTGGCTGGCTGCTTAGATGTTTTAGACTGCACACTCAGCCTTGAAATCCTGCTTCAGTACCTCTCCAGAAAGTATTTCAACTCAGTAAAATGTCCAGATACCTGTTTTACAGCCTTCATAATCACAGTATCTATAAACCCTTAAATACAAATTGTACAGGTGTGCTCTGGCTTGTGTGTTAAGTGCCATAAGTGGAGACCATTTGGGATGTGAGCATAGCACAAAATAAATTAATCATGTCCACTTTCTTTCTAAAATAGTTCAGACTCAAGATTTCATGATATCAGTAGTCTTTTGCAACTTGCATACTGACCAAAATATTCAGTGAGTTGTTCCTATTACTGCATTCCAATGTACAAATAATCAAATTTCACCTTGGGCAGGAAAATGCCTGGAGTCTTCCTGTAAAATACAGTCAGAATTCCCTCTACATTATTTGAATTCTTTCAGCATGTCAACATATCCACAGCAGATGGTATATGGGAGGCTTTCTGGGGAGACTGGCGTAGCTAGATTCTCTAGGCCTGACTTCCATATTAGGTAAATGTTCCGGTTTGGCCAAATTTAGAAATATATCCTCTGAGAGAAGGCAGGTCACAACCCCTCCCCCCACCAGGTTCAGGAAAAACAAATTTTCCTTGAAGGAAAGTGAAGGAGATAAAAACTATTTCTTTAACAAACACATGGGAAAAGGAAAATAATGCTAAACAATAAAATGTTTCACTGTGGAGAAAAAACCTGGGAAAGTGTTCGAGTCCTCCCTTTGGTCTCCTTGGAGCTGGGGCTTGGCCCAGGGCCAGGCCCTCTGCACCCGGTGGAAAGTCCTCCTGATGTGTTCTGATATTGGAGCAGTCCAGTAGAAAAGGGAGAAAATCTGAAATTCCAGGGAAGGAAAAACAAAGTTCAACTCTCAGTCTCTCTCCGGAGGAAAAAAAACTGAAACAACTGGCCAAAAGCTGACCGGGCAGCCTCAAGCCGGGTGCTTCCTCACTTCCCTGCTGCAGCTGAAAAAAAAAGTTGCTATCTGTGTGTGACCTTGAACAAGCTGCAAACTGCTTTGAAAAAGTTTTGCTCAGTTTTTCCTTCCCCCTCTCAGGCTCAGTTTAAAGGCATAGAAAGGCACAAAGTTAATTTCTGGTCATAGGGCAGCGATATGGGATACACACCATAAAGTCACCCCAAGACAGTAAACTAGTAGTCAAAATTAGTACAACAATATTAGTGGACATCTGCATAATATACAAGTTTTTTGGAAATACCAGCATGACTTCTATAGAGGAGAGTTCTGTAATGTGGATGTTTTAGTACTTTTTTTTTAGAAAGTCATCAAACGTGAAAATAAGAATGATTTAGTTGATATAGTCTATCTGTATTTTCAAAATATTTGACAATACCATCTCTCAAACCTTTTAAATTAAATCATAGAATCTTGGAATAACAGAATATTCTGAGTTGGAAGGGACCCATCAGGATCGTTGAGTCCAACCCCTGGCCCTGTGCAGGACACTCCAAGGATCACACCACGTCACTATGGACTGAGGGGGCTGAGGTGAGACTTGTGCTTTACAGTGGCTTCATGCAAGTCCTAGAAAAGGCATTTTGTAGGGAGCTTGGAAAGTTTGCTGTTAATACTAAATTATTCAGAATAGGAAAACTGCAGACTGACTGTGAAGAATTGCTGCAGAAACTTATGAGGCTGATTGGGCAATAAAATGGCAGATGGAATGCAGTGCAGAAAAATGTGAAGTGATGCACAAGAGGAAAAAAACCACAAATTCACATATAAAATTATGAGCTCCAAGCTAAGTGCTACCTCTCAGAAGAAAAATCTTGAGATAATGAGAGTTAGCTCCACAAATATGTCAGTTCTGTGCTGAATAACAGACAAAAACCCAAATCAAATGTTAGTAACTGTCAGGAAAAAAATAGAACAAAACAGAGAACAAGACCATTCTCAGTTGAATTAATAATGAAACACCTTTAAAACACAGTTCTGACCTCTCTCCCATAATCCTCCTATATTTAAAAGGATATAGCAGAATTTGAAATTATTAGCAAAATAATTGAAGCAACAATAATTAGTAAAGATGAGGATTTATTTCCAGATATGACAAAACTGAGGCTTATAAAGTGAGCTAAAACTCTTCTATCTAGAGAAGAAACAAATTAGAAGGAAGATAAAACAGGTCCATAAGCTCAGAAAAAGACTGAGCAGAGAGATGGCCCCCAGATGCTTGGCCCTTTCTGACTGACCTAGTACAGCCATTCCACTGTGCTGACCACATTCTGGCCAAGAAGCAGTATGAATTTATAAGAAGCACTTTGGCTATTATTTAGCTGTTGGCTAGTATCCCTTCCAGAGCTTTTATTAGCTGTGATGCTGCCATTTATCATGCACATTTTGATTAGCAATTTCACTTTTTTTTAAGAAAATAAGTAGAAAGCATTTGAGAACAAAGTTTAGGAATAGCATAATGATGGTATTACTCTTATTATAAAATAGAAAAGTAATATCTATAATCTGGTAATCTTCCCATATTAATCATTACCCAGGTAAAAGTCTAATTGAAATTAATGAACATTTTCTCAGAGGAATGGTTTCAGGATTCTCTTCTATATAGATTATTTATATCATGCTCCTCACCATAGTTTCTGAATGTGTTCCAGTAGTACATTAAGCAGTGTGACTAACATCTGTCACATGTTTTTTTCTTCAGTCTCTCTCCAGGGAGATAAATATATGCAGTAGAGTTTCTTGTATCCAAAAGGAATTTTGCCAGGTGAGGAGAGGAAGAGAAGATAAAAAAAAACAAGGTGGGGAAAATATTTTTGGTTTGTTCTATTAATATACAATTTGCTTTATTTTTATATCAGTAAAATCATGGGAAAAAATATGTACTGCATTTAGACCTTGCTATTTCAATTTGCAGCCTCACTTTTGAGTATGACCTTGATGCTGAATTAAGCTTCAAGTAAAATAAAGTTATATGCATTAATCTGACTCACTTTCTTTTCTGAACTAATAGTGGCAATCAGAAGACAAAACTATGAATCATGTTTTGTTAACGCAAAAGAAAATAATGTCACCAATCATGAAGTATTAACGTTTTTTCAAGGATGATAATTGAAAGATATCTAGTTACTAAGAAACTGTATTAACATTTTAAAATATTTAATTATTTTAAATTGAAGTTGATTTTTAAAATAAAATAATTCATATACACGGATTAATTAACAAAAATTTGCAGTGAAGTTTAGCAAAATAGTACCATTCACTGTTTGACTTGGAATATATCTGCATCATTTTTAAGCCACGCTAACACAGATTGATAGGTAATTTTCTTTTCAAACCACTTCAAGATATTTTCTTCAAGGAGCAGTTACTATGACCGAAATCAGAATTTTACAGATGTAGTTAGTGAAAGAGAAAATGACTCATATAGTGAAAAACTCAACTAATGCTATGTTCTTGGTTGACTGTGGACCATACTGCTTCCCCAAACAAAAGAACAAAACTAAAGTAATTAATAATAGACTATCACAGTTGGAAAACCCTCCATCATCTTTTTTTCAGAGTTCACTATGAAAGTGGCTTCTCCTTCTTTATTTAGAGAAGAATGGGGATTGTAATTTTACAAGCAGCTGAGAAGTGGAGTAGAGTGCAAATAACCATCCCATCTTGGATGTGACCTTGGCTGCCTCCTTCCAGTTAAGATAGTCAAAACTAAAGAAGGATTTCAAGGAAGCATCTATGGCCTATCCACGGGTAGTGTTCTACAGCCCATAAAATGATCAATGTCATGTGTATTATTGTGCTGAAGAGTTTGGGGAAGTATCTTAAGAATGTACCCCAGTAGCACACAGACAAAAAGACTGTCCTACACTAGGTTGTCAGGCTTTTGTTAAAGTCCTTGATGAAATATTGAATTGCTTAGTTCCATAATATTAAAGGAAACTTGGCCCTGCTGTTATTAAATAGGTCTTCCTTTTCTCAGTGACAGACTTCCCATTCTAGCTAATGACAGCAAACACATCTGAATATTTATTATGTGTTGAAAGCACAAATATTGGATAGAGACAGAATATAATAATGCCTTTTATTTTTCTTGAGGCGATCTGTCTTGGCATTCTAAGTGCCACAGATAAAAGCAGCAATAATAAAAAAAAAAAGATAAAGAAGATATGAATGTCTCAAAATAACAAAGCATTACTGAGTAAAGGCTAAAATCATCTTAAGGCATCAGGCTGAAAGCCATCCAAAAATGACCTATGAGAGCATCCTGTAAAATTACAAACCTATGCCTTTGCCAGAAGCAAGCCTTCCCTAAGCCTTAGGCTGCAAAGGTGAATTTTTTCAGAGCTTGGATCCAGAAATAGTTCATATCTCCTAAGAGGGTTAAAAGGTATAGGGAGTGCCAGAATTTCTGCCAGAGGTGCAAGTTGCATAATAAAACCACTGACTATGGATCTGAGACTATACCTCATTTTCTTTATGTCATTTAGTATGGCTATATGTTAAACGAGATCAGAATTATTCATGCTGATGAATACCTAAGGAATTGCCCTATGGTAGATCTGCATATTGTGTGTGCCACATACACAAGACTTAGACATGCAGTTTAACTGAGTCTAGTGACCTTTAAAATCATGCCTGTTTTTCACTCATGAATCATCACTTTGTTTAGCAGGCAGTTAATGTTCATTCACATTTCTAGCCTCTGTTGACCTCCTTCCAGCCTATGTCCCTTACTGCAACAGATGAATGTTCTGAGGTAAGAGTAAATCAGGGTACAAAGCAGCAAGTTGTAGCTATTCAGTGACTATTTTATTTAAATATTCACAATGAGCTTAAACACCACACACACACTCAAATTGTAATCACAGACCGATCTGTAGGAGGAACAGGGAAAATCTTTTCCTACAAGCTTTGATAGTGTCTCCAAAATGTAATTGATTTATTTTAGATAAAAATGGACTGTGAAAGACCAAATGTCTCCCCAGTCCGTTTCCCTGGTGAAGAGAGTGCTCTGGTCAAAATCTAATTGCCAGGATTTGATATTTCTTCCAAAGGACAATTCTTGCTAGACAAATTGTCTGATGATTTTGGCCTTCTGGCATTACTTTTTTCTAAACCAGACAAAAATTATTTTGAGCAAAAAGAAGCACCAAGTGCAAACATCTTTGCCATTTCTTTGCTTATTTCCCCTTCAGCTCTGCATCTTTCATTCCTTTCCCATTCTGTATGCCCATATCATCTCTTCCCACTCTTTCTTCCTCTTTCTTGCTGCTGTCGTTCTTTTACTTTGCTTGTACAAACAACATTTATTTCTTTTTAATTTTGCACTTAACTTCTTGTTTGTGTTCACTGCATTCCTTTGACAGAAGGCATCCTGCTCTCTGTCTTGCTTCCGATTGACCTCCCTCCCTCCTTTTGAGTTTCTCATCCCTCTACTTTCAATGTGACTGTCTCTCTGTATACACCCCCAGTATACCCTTTGAGTGTATGCATGCATATAGAACAGACAATCCCATCTTTTATCACACCTTTTAAGCTACACAGAGCTTCTAGCTCTTGATCTCCTTATCTCACACATTCTGTGTCATGTTTTTATGCTGTGATTAATAAAAAGCCTGTGTTGGAAGCTTTTAGCTATATAATAGCAAATAAAACTACACTTTGGTTTGTTGGGGTTTGTTGATGGACCATTAAAAAATTAACAAATTATCAACTCCCATATGGATTCTATTCAATAACTGACTGAAACCCTAGACTTTCTGAGGGTATCTTGGCTCTTTGAGTAGCAGCCAGCCTTGTGGCAACTCATCCAAACTTCTTGCCTAACACGCATTCTTGTTGAATTACAGAGTCCCTTCCTTTCCACCTTTCTCCAAGGACACTAGCTCTTGGTATGAGTGATCCAGTATGATGATGCTGAAGTCAGTCTGGGAGCTGAGCTGAGCTGAGCTGAGCTGAGCTGAGCTGCCATATCACTGTGCTTGGAGGATGAGACAACCCTATAGCAATCCCATTTGGGCAGTCAACATATAGTGAGCAGGGAGTTATAACACCTGTACTGGCATTAGGCCAAAACACAGCATGTTTATGGCAGTGTTCTAGTCAGGGTCTTCCCCAAAATACCCAGATCTGGGGAAGATGGTAAAGTATTACACTTCCCAGTGACTTTCATCTCTACTATTTGTTTACTGCCTTAGCAACAGGGTATCAGAATTTATTTTTGAAAGCTGAGGTAAACACTGGCAATAAGACTGAAGATTTTAGAGTTTTTTTCAAACAAAATCCATCATATCTGTCTTTGCTTAGAATCCCGTTAGACCTTTGTATGTATACTTATTGATGACCTGTATGGAATAATAGCATTAAGATGACAAACATAATTCTCTGTGCTCAACCAGTAAAAAAAAGCAAAATGCTTTCATCCAAACGTCAAATACATAGTTTGGATAAATCCACGAGGGTAATGTTCATTCTCTGCAATAGACCATCTGGCACAGAAGACACTGTGCCAATTAATATAGATGGAATGACTGTTAGCACTACAGATAGTAAATATTTCAGACTAATCTTTTTTGTCATTTATCGGCTACACTCATCCTTCAAAATTTGCGGTCAGAGTCTCCAGCATGTTGGAACACATTGATCACATTCAGACTTTTACTATCCTGCAAAACCTTTGCCTTCTTTTAAATTGTTTTACAGTGCTGCTTTCCACTTTTTTTTTAAAGGTTGAAAGATTGTTATGAAGCAACCACACAGTTACCATTATTTTTCTGAGTTGCCTTTCTCATTAATGTATATGTATTGCCTTACTAATGTTATGCTTAATCCAAAGATTGTGATTCGCTTCTTTTTCTCTAAGGAAAAGGTAAATACAGTTTTAGTAATACAATCCTAATGGCTATTTCAGAAGAGAGAATACTATGTTTGCAATATTAATTAACAAGTTGATTCTGCGGAGGCTTGGTCAACTTTTCACCTCCCCTAAAATCATTTACCATGGCTGTATTTCAGTTATATCTCTAAGAGACCTGTGAAGTTCTTTTATAATACCCAGGAACTATTATTTTAATGATACTCAAAGAAAATTTTTGAATGTTAATTTGTTTTCCAGAGCCATTTGACAAAGCTCTAAATAAAGCTGTATAGGAGTCAAGGAAAATGTTCTCCAAACAGTGTTCAAAGTGCTTCAGAAACACCATAGTTTGGAATCTTACCCTTTAATGTTGGAAACTTAGTAATGAACCATTCAAAACCTTTCTCATTATAATACAATACCAGCAGTAAAATAAATTGTGTGATGGTGGAAGTAGCAGATCAGGATTTTTTTTTTTTTTCAGGCCATCACCTTGCAGTTTAAAAGAAAAAGTGAAAAAAGAAAATTATCAAAACACAGCTGATTTTGTTTGTTTATTTTCTAGTTGCCTTTAAAGGTGTTGAGAGACAGGCAGAAACTTTGCATATTACTCGTATGGAAACTTGGGGTATGCATACAGAGCAGTGCAGACTGTGCCTCTGCAATGTGATCAGAGAAGGGATTTTTGAAGATGGCTTCAGCACTTCTCACATCTGACCATATTCTGCATTGCATCACAGGAAGCATTCAACTCATTATGAAAAAAATATGTTTTTTTAAGTATCAGGATTGAAACATACCTTCATGAATGTGGATAGCATAGGATCATAGAATTAGAATCATAGAATGTTTTGGGTTAAAGATCACCTAGTTCCAAACCCCCTACTGTGGACTGGAACACCTTCCATGAGATCAAGTTTTCCTCAAAGCCCCATCCAATTCTGCCTTGAGCACCTTCACAGATGGGATGTCAGCAACTTTTCTGGCCAACCTCTGCCAGCACCTCACGGCTCTCACACTAAAGAATGTCTTTCTAGTATCGAATCTAAACCTACCCTCATTCAATTTAAAGCCATTACTCCTTGTCAAATTAACAAAAATATTACAAAATGTCTGATTTGAAAGTTTTCTGCAAATTTTGTTATAACTGAAATTACATACTGATTTCACCAGTCCGACTCCCACTGTTACCCGAGGCCAACAGCTTCAGTAATGCAACAGGAGTTCTCAGTAAATGAACAGATAAGTGTGTTTGGCTATTTCTGGAATCTGTAATGCAGACATTCATGCTAAGCAAATTGGCTTTATTTTGCAACAAGTGCACTGCAATGCTCTGTGAGGATTCAGAAATTTCTTGGGACTTGAGGCATACACGTACACGAAGAGGCTTTATGAAACACTGACTTAAGCCAGTTTTGTTTATATTGCCCTTGATAAGTTGTTAACTTCCCAGAAGTGAGCCCACTCTATCATTTCTAGGGCAGTTAGTCCTCTATGTATTTAGTGGAATTGAAAGAAAATTAATTTTAAGAACAGGTGGGAATTTAGGGCAAAAATATCCCGTATTTTTTAAATCACAGTCTCAAATATGTGGCATTGTTTTCCGTTAGAGAGAAGAGGCGGATGCAAAATTATAGATATTTTAGAAAGTGCCAAATCAGATTTTCATATCCACATTGTAGCACATATGCATGCCTATAGAAGTTGAAATTCCTGTTGCCATAAGTAAATTTGTGTTTAAACACCTGAAAACAAAGCTCAGGGAGTGATTAAATTATGTCTGAAGAACTTTGCATTGCTAGAACATAGTCCCCTATGCTGACTTTGTAATTCAGCCATGTCCTTTCTTGTCCTGGATGACCTGCAGGCCAACTGAAGTTTTTAATTATGTGTTTATAAATGCCCATAGGCATAGGCACTCACTGTTTTCCTGTGTGAAACTTTGCTTTCTGGTATATCTTCATCTTTCTCTTTCACGTCAGGGTTTTTGTTTTTTTTTTTTTTTTTTTTTTTACTTTCAGCATACTCATTTCATGTTTGCAAGATCCTGGTTTTGAGCTATGGGAGAAAAAACAAAATCAAATCTCTAAGACTAACTTATTTTTAATATTACTTATTTAATAACCTACTGTGATGGTTTTGTGGAGTACAAGTGTACAAAGGCTAAATCCCAGAGCTTTAGGAGAGTACCTAAAAAAGGCCAGGAAATCTCAGTTACAGGGTTCACTATCAAGACTAAGATATTCTCTGAAATATGTAATTACTGTGAGTAGTATATATTACTAGCTTCAATCCCTGCATTGTAGTGAATAATAGTTTTTTAAGCTGTGAATTAAAGTCTGCTGTTGGTGAATGAATAAAAACTGAGGACAAATTTTATTGTCTGACCAAAGCATAAAGGAATTCCCCTGTGCTGATAGGTATAAAATTCTTGAAGATGTTTAGAAACACTGTCTTTTGACAGTCACTCTTTGAATTTGTATTAACAAAATAATTGTTTCCAATTTCTACTGTTCTTTACCATGTACTAGCACTTGATGTTGAGGGCATACATTTTTTTATAGTGCAAGGGAACAGTGTTCATTCAAGTGACCTTGTAGGCACTGTTACATTTTAAAGAACAAATAGCAGATATGAGACATTAAACATGAATTTATGAATTCCAATTTATTTGGCAAAAAACATTTTTATTGCAACCTTCCCTTGCATTGTGAGCTAAATCATGATTGAGATGTTTAAGGCCATGATTCCACAAACATTTTTCTCGGTGATAGAATGGCTTATATAGTTCTTATCTTCTCCCTCTCTTCCACTGTTTACTCCTATCCTTTCTCTCCCTTTCAACTGTACTATAATCTTCACAGAAGGGAACAGGCTAGCCTGAAGTTACTGCTGGGACCAACCTCTCAACCAAACCTCACAGGAGCGTGTCACAGAGGTGTAAAAAGAGACTTTTTCCAACCAGAAGTGATTTATGAATAATCAGATCAGGCTGAAAAGAAGAGATGCTATGAGATATTATGCAACTTGTAAATGAGAATCATATGCAAGAGTGGCAGGATACAGGCAGAAATTTATTCAGAGATGGATTTTTTTTTTTTTCCACAGTCTACACAGGCTTAAAAAGCTTATGTATTTCTTGTTCTCTCACCACGTACCCATATTTACCTCTAACTGGGAAAGCAGAGCTCCCACAGACCAGTGGTCTCCATGCAGAGCATATGTTAACACAAAATCCTTGGAAGAACTGTGACAGCTGTCCTGAAAGTATATTCCTGAAATTCTCAGCGCTGTGAACAGCGACCATCTCTACTCTCAACTCAAGACCTCAGGAGGGTATGGAACGGAGTGATGGGATCCATACACAGCAAACTGTGGCCCAGAGAGTGGACATGTGCCCGGGCAAAAGAGCATTTCTGTATTACTACTCTTAAAGACTTACCTGTTCATTTTTGAGCATCTGTAGGTTCATAATAGTGCAGTTTTTTCATAATATCATAAATACAAAATCAGAGCACAAAATCAGAGTAAGGAGCAATGAGCTAGGCACAAATGAAAAATATGAATGTTTGTGTCCCAGGGCATGTTTTCCCAATAATTTTAATCTTTTTAAAGAATTACCCCTTTGCTTCAGGAATAAATAAAAATAATTTTTTTTTCAGGAATAAATAAAAATAAAAATACAAATATTTCTAAAACAAAAATCGAAATAGAAGTTATCTCTCAGTGTACATTGTCTTCTCTATATCCTGACTTTTCTGAAAATTTAGCCCAGGGTGGTTAGACTGTGAAGAAGGAAAGAGAAGATGGATTCTTATGCATGAGCTCCAAGGAGTTTTAAGAATATGGGATTGACTGGAGGGAGAAAATGTAAAGTCAAGGGCAGAAAGGAAAACCACTAAGAGCAGAGAAGAAAAGGGAAAGAGGGCAAGTGAAGAGCATGAGGGGGTGTAACATTATTTTAGCAGTATTATGAAATGTAAGGAGGGGCAGAGCTGTGCTGATAATTGAATTGAAATTAGAACAACTATTAGCCTTCTGGAAGACTTAATATGTTCTATTCTTACCAGCAGCAGATTAACATGAGAATATTAAAAAAAAAAAAAAATGCAGACAACAACAACAACAAAAATACAACTTTTTGGTACAATTAAAATGTCAGTAGAGACTTTTTACTAGAAGAGCAACAACATCTTGCAGAAACACTGTGATTCTTCCAAGTCAAAGGTAAGAGAAACCTTGGGTGAACTTGCTTCCTTCTCCCTGCCCTCAGAAGTACAAGCCTCAGAGTGGGACGGTCCTTGATGCCTGCCAGCTCTAATGTGAGAAAGCTCTGTCTGCAATTCAGTAGCTGCATGGTACAGGAAGGCTTTTATGAAGAGAGGTGCCAGATCTTTTATAGTTCAACCAGGTATCAAGATCTTTGTTTAGAGCTAGCAAACCCCAACTGTTTTTACTGCTCTGGGAATCCAGCTAGAAAAACCTTTGTAGACAAGAAATACACAACAAAGTCCAGCAGGTTCCTTGAAGCGTGGATTTAAGCAACTGAAAATGAGAGAGGAAAGAATTCCTGGGACTTCTCCAAGGACCGAGGCAGAGTGTGCCTTTCCTCTTTGACTCTCTGATTCTGGTTTTCAAAGACCACTATCACAGCAGTCCTTCTAAGAAGAGAGATCATTCAGTGTACTTCCTCTGCCTTAGAGGATTCTCTGATTGTCCATTAATATTTCTCCCTCTGGTGCATAAATGCATGCCACAGGGGGTAGATAATGTTTGGGATATTTGGGGTTTTTTCTGGGTTTGGTGTGTTTTTAAACATATGGGCTTAATATTCTGGTGATAAGTACACTGACAGAAACAGAGTTTTGTACATGCACGAAGAGGTTCAAATTGCTCTTTGTCTGGAGTCCCTTTCAAGGACAGAGGCAACATATGGGAAGTGGGGAGGGGGGACTAGACTGCTAAGTAGCTGTCACAGTCTTATTTAGGATCCATGTGGAACCATGATACCCCAGGTAAATCATCATTGAACTCTGTTCTTGGAGATATTACTTTTTCAGCACAGGGAACACAAACACTGTTCTGGCCTCTCAATCTCCACATGACACGTTCACCACCTATCCAATATTACGGCTTACTTCTGTGGGTTTAAGAAAAGGACCTACTATTTTGAGTGGCCTCCAAGAATCTGAAAAAGGTAAGAGTGTGCCCTGATGAAACAGACCAGATCCCATAAGATGATACAGTACATAGTGTCTGACTGTACTGGTGAAATGGGAAAGAAAGGTATTAACTGTCTGTCATGAGAAGGTCAGGACAGGCCAGGACACAAGTTGCAACAATAGCTGACAAATGTAGAGTGTATGGGAATTGGATGACTGCGCTGTATGATCATGCTAAGGCAGACACCTAAAGAAAGCAATTTGGTACATTTTTTGAAACAGTTTCTCCCAGTTAAATTAATTAAAAAGATTAAATTAACAATCAACTTATTTTTTAAAAGTTATTTTTCTTTGAAATTTAAATAAGTTAATTTAAAAGCAAAGTTATATTCCTCAATATCCAAAATCCATGTATTTCTCCAAGTGCAAATATAATATGGGAATTGATATGGGAAGAGATTCTGAGAGCCTGAAAAAGGGAATGGACTCAGAAGGAGAGAAGATAATTCTGAGAAGAAAAATAATAGACAGAATTAATTATGGAAATGACTCATTCAAATACTATGGCAAGACAAAAAAGTGCACTTCAGGGCAGACCAGAGTTTATTAGGAAAACAAGTAAAAGCAAACTATTCAAATGACAGTGGAGTTACCAGCTTAATACTCTTTATTCCTTATGTCATATTATTCAAGCAGACTCAGACTATGACATGTATTTAGATACTAAATTTACCTCTTTTTTCTAGGTTACCATGGGATAAATGAAAAGAGATGGGGTTCTCTCCGAAGATAGTCCAGAGCAGAAGCATTGTACAGGCTTATACAGGTTTGTAATCCTGCTGTGCAATACTCCTTTCTGGCTGTAACTGTCCTTACTGCAGATGGTGTGATTGATACCTATAGATCCCTTCTGAAATTAATTGTGCTCTGAGAACAGCACTGGAGCAATGGACAGCAGAATCTCCTTGTCTTGTGCAGCTCCATCACGTGCACCAAGGACCAGGGACAACCCTTGGGGCTGGCACAATATCAGTGTGAGCAGAGCCATCAATCCTTTCCCCTCACCTTTCATCAATAAACGGGAAGCAAAATTGAGTGATGTGAAGATCCATAACAACATCTTGAAAAACCATTGATGACAATTTTTTGAATTGTTTAGAAGAGTTTTACAGAACTGATCTGTGTTTTCCTCTTAGCAAGATAAATAATTGATATCTGGTTTTAGGTACAGGCTGAATATTTTGATTTTTAATTTTCAGACAAAGACAGTTATAGTACTTTGTTTTGTAAGCCTGTGACAAAGAAAAACAGAGGAGGGTAGAAAGTGAAGCCATAAACATCTATGCAAAAATCAGATTCTTCAAGATTATCAATGATCTTTTGGAAATCAATTCTTAGGCAAGGAATCAGTTTTGAAACAAATTCCACCACTATAGTATCATAAAAATCACCTTATTGAAATTGTTGCTCATGTAATATGTTCATGCCCTGTTCTTTAGTATCTCCTTAAAAATATGAGGAAAACTCATACAACAGTTCTGAAATTTATTTACTTTCACTTCAACCAATAATAATATTTACTATGGTGTATGTTCTGAATAATATTACAGTATCATGTGAAAGATCTGCTTCTGCATATTCCATCCTTCCATCCAAGCATTCAGTCATGGATGTGCTTCACTCTTTCTATTTGCAGTTTATTTTCCTCTATTATTAAGGTTAAAGGGAGCTTACATTTTTTGTAAGTAACCAATAATGGAAATTGGAGCTCAGGGAGCTGACTCTTGTCACAAACCAGAACAATTGAACTGCCAATCCTGAGCACAAGGAACAAAGCAGAAAATGGATAGATAGGCACCTCTAAGGAATGTTGTTGACATAATCTTTTTTCTTATGTCAATAGATGAAGGCAGAGTCTATATGCACTAAGAAGAACTTAAACTAATAAAATGTAACTTGATTTATTGCTTCTGAATATTCAATATTTTAAAGGAAGATTACCACACCTCTGAGACCTAGTACCAGCTTCTTCACCAGAGGAATACATGCAGCCAACAGAAAGTATTTGATCATCCTTTCTTCCTTTCTTCCTTTACAATATCTTAAATATTTACTGAGATAATACAACAGCATTTATGTCTTCTGCAATATTTTTTTTTGTTCTGAAGAGCACTTTTGTAAATCTGCTTGCTAAACCCATGTGGTTGTCCAAGATGAATAATTTAAACTATACATGTGTTAGTAACTTGACCCAAGGAGTGCATGAAATATAACAAAAATGCTCATATCATGCATGAAAGAATCTATGGACTAAACAATCTATTGTTCTCTTACAGGTAAAAAGATTGTCTTATCATTACTTGCTGTAACATAGTTTTTCTCAGGAAATACCTTCTTTACAAAGATGTTTTTGAGGCAGAAAAATATACTTTTTCTCCTCTTAAGACTGAATATTATAATTTCCCAGCAAAGCTTTCTATGATAAAGAAGATTTTAAAAATTGAAATAAAATAATTTGAAAGGATACTAACATAAAAGACAAAAATAAATTGTTGAGACCGGAAGGTATTTTTAACATGTAATGTCATCTTGGGGGTCACATCTGGCACAGCAGGACACCTGATGTCATCAAAACTATTTTAGTCACTGAAACTTATTTTCATCCTTTTAGTCTGTGACTCACCCACGAACAGACAGAATCACTGAGGCATTCAGGTAGCAGTGACGTCTGGACTAGGCCAACACTGCTGATCAGAGAAGAATTAGCTAGAGTGGGTTGCTGCAGATGGTGTACAGTCAAGGTTTTAAGTATCTCCAAGGATGTAAATTCCACGACCACTTTGGGAAACCTCTACAAGATTCTGGCCATACTCACTGAACCCTCCCCCCCCCCCCCAAGTTTTGGTCTCAGGTTTAGGTGGAATTAAAACTGTGCCCACTGCCTCTTATCCTTGGATCATTGGATACCACAAAGGAGAGACTGGTTCCACTTTATTTAATGTCCTCAAAGATATTTTTAAATGCATAAGCCCCATGAGGCATCTCTTCTCCAGGCTGAACTGCCCCAGCTCTCCAAACCACTCATGACATATGCTTCATGTTCTTAATCATCTTTGTGGTCTGTGGCTGAAGTCGATCCAGTATGATCATGCCTTTCTTCAGCTGGAAGTTTAGGACTCCAGATGTATCTCACCAGTGCTGAGTAGAGGAGAAGGACTGCCTACCTCAACCTGCTGGCAATGCTTCGCCTACTGCACCTCAGGAGGCTGTTGGCCTGCTTTGCTGCAAGGGTGCATCCTTGGCTGATGTTCAACTTGTTGTCTATCAAGGAAATAAACATAACAAAGGTATTTGTATATTTTTATATCAAGTTGAAATGAATGTGCAGCCATCATGAATTGTAGCACTTCAGATTAGTTTAAAGGCAGTGTAAGCATGAAGGTCTTCCTATTAATAGTTTAAGCTCAGGCCCTTTAACTACATCATCAGCTTTTTGAACTTGGCTTTAGCTTGGAGAAAACTCAACCATTTCACAAAGCTGAGTTTTCAATCAAACCATTCTTATTTCAAAACTCAGCTTCAATCTGGAGAAAAAGAATAACGTTTAATTACATACTTCAGTGCACTTCAGAATAGAAATAGGCTTTTGTTAATCACCACAGCAAGCTCTCAAACACCGCTGAGACTCATGATCATCATTTTAAGATGAACTAAATCCATGATAACAGGGAAGTGTCTAAATAGAGAAAGCAGAAACCTGAATTCTGCTTTGGATAATATAATGTTGGTAGAAAACAAGCAAAATACCAAGCATCAAAAATTTGGGAGCTTCATTCATTGTTTGCAGTATATTTTAGTACTCAGGTTGTGAACTATATACAATCACGTTTGCTTTCTTTTTCAGAAGAAATACCTAGTCCAAAATAATATCTCTTTAAATAAATTCTTAAGATAGTAGCATCAAATCTTTGTTTCTTAAAAATCATAGTAATGGTTGTTGGATTTGTTTGTACAGAGTTAAAATAAATCTCAGAGTACATTTAGAAGATATTTTTTAAAAACAATTTGACAAGCAGTGAGCTTTTTGGAGCATGATGTTAGTTTGTTATTCCTTACAGGAGCATGCTTCAAAATGAACAGAGTCTGGGCTCGAAATTCCTAAACAAAATTGAGTTGTTTGACATCTGAGATCCCAGCAATGACTAGCTGTGAGAAAGTGTTTGAAGTGTAGTTTACATATACCAGGAAAAGACTCAGCTAAAACAGAGATTTGCAAGGAGGAGCAGCAAGCAAGGTTAGCAGCATTTAAATGTCTGTTAATAGTTTGTCAGAATCATTGTGTACATTATTCTGTGTGAGTAAAAAAATACGCAACATAAGAAGACTGTTGAGCACTGAATGAAACTTCAAAGTCTCGTCTGTTAAAGCAGGAGAAAGTCCAAAATCTGATAGAGAGGACTGACAGATTTAAGAAAATCCATGATATATATATTAGCATGCAGAATATGGAGATAAGATCCAGGAAACAGTAGCATTTGCTGTTGTTCCTGAAGTGAAAAATAACATTTACATTGCCTTACTAAGTAATAAACATCTCTTACAGTTCATTGTAATAGCAATCTTTTACAACTTTAAAAAAAAAAGTAAAATCAAAAACATGGTTTACTGCAATTTACTGTAATTTTTCATGGGCGGAAAAAAGCCACACACAAACCTTCAGGTTATAAGCTGTTCCAGGCAAGGGTTACTCTTCAAGCGTGCAGCTGAGACTGGGACTGCTATTTCTTGGCTGGCTCTAAGTTGCCCCTTGCTCAGGACATCGTAACACTGGAGTAGGTTTGTAAGCTCCAAGGAGCCAAGGGAGAGAAATAGTTTGCTAACCAAAGTAGGTACTCATAGACCCTGAGCAGGGTTTACTTCTCTCCACTGTCTACTTACACAGTCTAGACTGCTGATTTAGGTGGTTTGGATTATCCTGCTGAGGACCACTAACGACACTTTAAGTGTTGCTTTGGTGAAATGAAGTTCCTAACGTAGTCTGAATACTGCAGACAGGCACAGCTCACAAACTTTTCTGGATCTGCACCCAAAAGCCTCATCAAAAACTGTGGAAGAACCTTAGTATTGATAGTGAGCTGAATGAAAGAGTCCCGTACACCTGGCTGAAATTGCTGCCTTCCTATATCTGTCAGCAAAAGTCTGAAGTAAAACTGGGGTCTCTGAGTGCTGTATCCACATGTAAATAAATCAGCATACATCTGTAGAATTAAGCTGTGATTTATTTAGTTCAGTTTCCTATTCATGTTTAATATTTTGATCATAAACCTTTCAGATGACAAAGAAAATTACCCATAAATTCCTCTGGGAAGGATGGTCCATTATCATTGCTTGCAGGACCTCCCACTAGAGAGACAAACCAAATGAAGCCACAAAGAATATGCAATCAAGCAAACATTGTGTGGGAACTGTGAGGCAGCAGGGAAATTTAAATATATATTCCTAAGGAAGAAAGAACAACAATAATCAGCACATGCACACACACATCAAAACAAAGCATCAGCAGAACTGGCTTTAAAACTACTAGAATAATTTTAGAGCTATTTTGGCAGAGCTAAAGATGCACAAAATTATAAAGAGTTCTAATGTGAATGTAGCGCGATCAGAGTGGAATAAAATCTTCTCAATTTATGCATTGTCTCACAAACTGGTTTAGAAAAAGCACAATCTATATCTATGTCTAACTTCACATGCCAAAATGTAGAGAACCTACTCTCAGCTTGGAGAGACACAGACCTGAAAATCTGCAAAAGTTAAAATGGTTTACTCACTTTGTATGCCTACAACCAGTGAACTGACAGGGATGTTACTGGGATCTTTAAAAGGTGTATTGGAAGATGAGAAAGAGAAATATGGTGTAGGATTCAGGTGTGATTCAAACATCTACTTCTAGCCAATCATGATGGAAAGGTTCTGCAAATGAACCAGGGGTCTAAGCTCCAGTACAGGCAGAGACAATGAAGTCAGCACAGCCAAGGAATCATGGAGAATAATTCAACTCATCCTAAGGAATGCAGATAGCCATGGTCAGCTCTAGGCTACACTGACTGTTAAGGATACCAGGGAGGATAAGAAGAGCTTAAACTTTTAAGCCATAGACATGTGGAGTCTTCCATTTAGATATCATTACCTGTGAGCCGATTCCCTGTCAAAGTGTCTCCTAAGCCAAATACTTACATTCCAGATTCTGTTAATCCTGAAAGGAATTGACTCTGAATCTACTATATTCAAAACCACAGGCAGGAAAAACAAGCAAGGTCTGCAATTGTGGGATTGAATCAGAATTGTGGGATGGATCAGTCTTATTTTACACTTCAGGAGCCCCCAATTGCTTTGTGAGAGCGATAACTGCATGGAGTAAAGAACTACGAAAACTAGCCTCAAAGGACTTTGCAATCAGCTCCCACCTGAATACGATATGCTTATCAAATACATTCATGTCTGTGGATGCCATCAGCTCCTCAGCCTGCAGAATGGGAATGTGCATGTTTGCATCTGTGGCTGCAGGCACGGGAGGCACAGTTGCTATGCAAAGCCTTAGACAAATTGTTCGATCAACAATTTCAACAAAGTGTGGGGGGAAGTGAGATGAGAAGGAGGAAAACCAACCTTCTTTATTTTAAGACTGTTTGGAGATAACTGAGAAGTAGAACAGAACAAATATTTTCAGCTAAAATATACACGAGCCTGAAAATGCAAACTGAACAAAGCTAGCATTCTCTGAAGTTAATTGAGGTCAACTGGGTAGCCAAAAGTGAAGGGGTTTTTTTTAAATAAAAACTTTTTGAATTTTCATCTTGAAAGTTCCTTCAACTTTATGGCCATAAGATTATTATTTTTCCTGAAATGAATTTTTGTGAAAATTATTATCCAGTACAAACTGTGTAAAGCTTATTTAATCTGCGGAATGCATTTTTTTTAGGACAGGCAGAAAATGTAAAACATAATTCTAGTTCTGCTGAAGAGCATAGTAAAACTTTAATTGATATTAACAGGTTCCACTGACTGATTCGAAGAGTTAACAAACAACAAAAAAATGCTCCTTGTGATCTTATAATCATATTAAATTACTGAAAAAGGTATCAAAACTTAAAGAAAAAATCTTGAGAAACAATATAACTTGTATCAGCATTCAGCCCCATTTCAACAAAATTTTACTTCAAAATGAGAGGAACTAAATCACTCCTAAATAAATTCACTCTATTAAGGTCTTTATAAATAAATTAGGAACAATTATTTTTATAGAGAAGTACCAGTATATCAGTAAAATTTTCAGAAGAAAAGCATGGAATAAATCAGTATTACATTCTTAGTTTTAGGTTTGTAAGGCACACTTACTTCGGTAAGAAAGAGATATTCCATTTGAACTTTATATTTAATTTCACTTCTATATTAGAACTTGATATTTTTTGTTATAGGGCTTTTATCGCATGGGAACGCAAAGACATGGAAATGAAATGCAGTAATGTTTAAGTATCTATTTTTTTTTCAAGTTTCTCTGCATTAAGAAATATCTACACTTTCATTTTTCAATCCAAATAATAAAAATAAATTTTACAGTGTCAGAATTTCCTGTGGGATGGAAAAAAAGTTTTTGAACCAATTATAGTAATAAGAATGTAAAGACATTTTATTCATTCTCCATGTTCCCATGACTCTAAAAATATATCTGTTTATTTGAAACTGTTGAATGCTTCATTAAAATTACATCAATAAAAAATCTATAGTTGAGATATCTTTTTTATTCTTCTAACATTGAACAAATGAAGGAACCAAGAACAGTTATATATCCAGTGATGTTAACATCTTTGGATGGAAGATAGATTTCCTAACAGTTATTGAATTCGTTACATAGCTATTGAAATTTTCTGCCCTTTCCATTGGAAAATGTCATTTTAAGTGTTCTTACTGACAGCATGTGTTAGAAAACACAAGTGATATAGCATGGACTATCTTGATTTAGCTGCTTCAGAGTACAGGAAAATTGTTCTAGATTCTTTTGTAGCCACACTGTTTATTTTAATAATACTATTTTCCAGATAGGAAATCTTGTAATTTTCTTTCACAACAACCTAGTGACAGGAAAGTCTTATTCAAATTTGGTGTACTTGATGTTTCTGAGAAAATATATTTGCATGCCGTATCTATGATGTTTAGAAGGTTAGTATTACCAGAGTCTGACTGTGTCATACTGTTGGGGCATTTTTATTTTATATACAGGTATATTGCCTGTATTGCAATAAAGTGGCAAGAATATGTGCTCTGAATTACATTGATCGACTATATTCACTCAGTCATATTGAAAAAAAAAAAAAAAAGAACTTGGAATTTGAGATCAATAACCTTTAACCATCACCAGAAAACAAAGCAGTAAGTTCTATATTGCATAATTTTCTATTAAATTAAGATAGTCACTATCATTCTCTTGCACCTCAAAGGGTGTGAAAGATGAGATAAAGGAACTAAAACTTCCATAAAACACATATTCTTCCCAGAATATGGAACCAAATTGAAGATATTCAGGTTTTGTGATAAAACCTTTTGCTCTTAATCAGGGTCATCAATTACTCCAAAAAAATTCAGAAGTGCTGACTGTGATACAGAATTTTACATGGAGAATAAATCCAGCCTATCCAAATGATCTGAAAGAGGCAAAGAGGTTCTTAGTGTAGGTGGAAAGAATTCTGCTTATAACACTAAATATACATGAACATTTCTGAACTAGAAAACACTGTGAAACGAAAAAAGTTCTGTGACAGACTTGCAGTTTTCAAGATTGAGCTGTGAAAGATTCATATTTAATTTCAAAGTTAAAGCTAATAAAATTCTGAAACACACTTTAAGTAAAATATGTGGAAAAGTGCAAGAATAACAGCTCACATTAAAACCACAATTCTTTATTATCTGACTTGATTTGCTCAAGAAAATCTGGTTTTCTTGCTCACTTTAATATAATAATTTTGATAGATTAAAATTGTGAAGCTGTTGGATCCCTCTCATATATTTGATCAGTGTAATTATATCATTTATTCCAAAATTTGTTATTTGTCTGTAACAAGATTAAAGCACCTGCTGTTACAAGCTTTTCTTTCCAATTACACTGATGGGAAGTTCATACTTTTCAGCTACTCAACACAACTCTGTTTAAAACAGAAAAAACAAAATACCTAACTGACGTCTGGGAATGCCACTATGATCTGATTAATAAATTAATTGTGTTGTGATGTCATTACAGACATATAACAAAAGTCTTCGAAAGAGGCATTACCACACACACAAATTGAGTACAAATCTGTAGAAGCAAAAAATTTTGGGGAGTTACTCTGGCAGTTCTGCCATTGATGAAGCTTTAAGTAAAAACACTTAGACATAGCTCTATAAAAACACATCATTAATTTCTGAACTCTTGATTACTGAGTACTTTAAGTGGAAAAAAATGAAAATTATATACTTATCAGTTCACATTAGAAAGCTAAGTTGGGTTGGGTTTTGGGTTGTTTTTTGGTTTTTTGGGGAAGTTTTTTCGAACATACAATTGATTCAACTGGTTATAATGGTTAAGGAATGTGCTGATGTCAAAAGGTGTCTAAAAATGTCTTATGCATTGGACCTTTGAAATCTGAGCAATGATGCTTGGTTTTGGAGCTAGTAGATACACTTGTAATTTGGAATTGGTAGAAAATTCCAGCAATGTTCTATTCATTCTCCATATATACTCTAAGTGTTGTCACAGATCTTAGCTAAGAACAAAAAAAGCCATGTTTGTAAAAATAAAAGATTTGGTATTTTTGGTGTGAAACAGCCTTTAGGCATTGTCATTCTCAAAATCAAGCAGATTAAAAAAATGTATTTTCAAACTCATATGACAATCCCATATTCAGTCACATATAGATAGCAAATTGATACCTAAAGAACTCTCTCATGTGTTTACATCCTGCAAATATATAGTGGAAATTTTGCAGAACTTTTACCACAGAACTTTTCTGCAAGTAGATTCATATTAAGAAAATTCCTACAGCCATCTCAACCCAAAATCTGTCTTTTCCCACACTGTTGGTTGGTGTGTCTTCATGCAACAGAGTTCTGCAACCGTAGGTTCTTACATATGGATAAAAACCTTCTCCCACACGCAAGGGAGCAAGACTTAAGTCCAATAATTCTTAATAAAAGTAGTGAAACCATTACTATACAGAAATCAAGGATAATTTTTATTCAATATTCACAAAAGTGTAGTTTTGTCTGAGACACTTGTGTCTGCCTTCTGTGACTCAAAGGCAGCCATTGAAGTAAATTCAGAATAAAGGCAGCATGCTCTGTGCCTCTTGTATTCAAGAGTTAGAATTCCAGAGGACAGAAAAGGAGAAAAGAGTATCCTAATGCCTCAGTGATCTTGAAAACACAGGGCAGGGAACTGAACCTTCAACAAGTGTATGAAATATGTGACAGGTCTGCAGCAATGATGTATTGGGTAGGATGTGTTCACCTCAATATTCCAGGATAAATTATTACCTGGATGATTAGCTATTACTGGCAGAAAGAACTTATGATCTGTAACATTGCTACAGCTGAAAACATAAGGAGTGAGAGTAAATATGGATGTTAATTTATTATAATTTCAAAGCCATATGTACATTTTCCCTTCTAAAGTAGAGAATTAGAATACAGCAGTGCTGTACTAAATATTACAAAAACATGTTTTGTAACAGAAATACAAAAAAACCCAATTGGAATTATTTTAACATAAAGAGTTCTGCAGACACATCTTAATATCTATTACAGTTTTCATCTAAACATTTAAAAATGGATTTCCATTAAAAGTACTCAGCAGAAACATTACTGTACTCTTGAATAAACTGTTTCTTGTGATCTTTTCCTGACTTTCATCTACTAATTGTGGACTCATTCCTCAAAATAGTAATAATAATGGCCTTGTCAAAGTATTGTTCCTAAGCAATCGAACATAAAGATACATGCAATTATTCTTTGCCTTCCCAACTATTTCAGCTCTGCAGGGAAGGACACAGTGTTGTTGTCAGCAGGTGTAATTATTACACATTCTGCTTCCCAAGGTGCATCATGGTAACCTATGATAAGTGAAACTTATAAAGTATCAGCAACCAAAAGGGTTAACCTATGGCAATGTACATCTTATGTGCTCCAAAATTCAAAATAGAAATGTCGAGGGCAGTTTGAACAAGTATAAGACAATGAGACAATTGTTTCCATCTATACTGTTTTGTTGACATTCAGTAATAGAAATGCTTGTCTCTCCTCTCCTCTCCTGAATAAGATTTGTTACATTGTTACATAATAGTTACATTCACAAAAAGAGTATTACAGAAGGGACATTACACCATCCTCTGACATCTGAAATAGTGGCTTTTCTCAAGAAATATTGACCATATGTTCCCATATAAAAGCTAATGGTCGGGTTGGAATTGCGGAGATGAAAGTAAATAGGGGGTTTTTTCAACTTCCTGTCCTCCTTTTAAATTTCATCTTTAGTTACAACTGGATATAGCTTGGGGTATGGGGTACGATAAATATGGCTGCTTCACCTGATAGTTACATGTCTCTTCAGAGCACCTTTTTCCTTTGAAGTACATTTCAGTTTTCTAAAACAAATTTGGGAATGGTCAGGAAATAGTATAATAGCAGTAATGATATCTATGATAATCCATTATAACACAGTGTCTGTGATAATTTCTTCTGGACTCGGAGGAGGAACAAGCACCACGTAAGTACCATAGTCACTGAAATCGACTGTATTAGTCAGCCATTTAACTAAACTGCTAATGACTGTTAGTGTTTAGGTGAAGACTATGAAACATGTTCGAGCTCTCTTCTCATTTGGAGAGAGATTTGAGAGCTAACTTGTCTAAACTGTACTAAACTTGTCTAATCTGTACTCCCTCAACTGTGTACCTGAGGAAATTGTGCATTGCTGGTGGATGGTTTACCCTGCTCCATAGCAGCATCTGAGAGGTGGGATGAGGAACACTGTGCCCCTTTTGCTTTCTATTCCTATCTTGCACAGGGAGCTTATGCAGTTATCTTAGACTAGTAGCCCTAGATTTGGATGACTGAAGCAATGTAAAATGTGTCCCATTCCTGATCAGCTTCTGTCAAAAATATTTGCTCACATCCCTGGGGGAGGCCAGGGAGGAACATGACAAACTAAAATTTTCTTTCTGTAGCAAAGGTACAATAGCAAACATTTTTAAAAGAAACATTTCTGAAAAGTTTTTATAAGGTTGCTTCTCTAACACTTGGGGGGAGGAAAGAACTGCATTCTTTTGCTATTAAGACCAAAGACAATTTCTATCTGAAAAGTTTTTGTGTCCGTATATATTGCCATGTACCTAAAATGAATATTTCACAAAAACCTACCTTTCCTATAATTTATAACTGGCAGAGAAACTTTCTCAGGCTCAGCAGAAAAAAACCCCACAAAGTTTAAATAGTTGTATACAGTGAGTTACTCACTCCAGAGGAAAGGTTCTTGTACGGGCCTATTGGACCACTGTTTGACTGACTTTGATAATACAGGCAGTGCACACACTGGAAATCCTAATAGCTATGTGGTGTGTTGGACCAGCAAAACTGGTCTGTCATTCCCTTCCTCATCAGGACAGGGATAGAAAATATAGAGAAAGGCTCATGAGTTGAGATAAGGATAGAGAGATCAAGCACCAGTTGCCATCACAGTCAAAACCAGACTCAACTTGAGGGAAATTAATTTAACTTATTGCCAATTAAATCAGTATAGGGGAGTGAGAAATAAAACCTAAATCTTAGAACACTTTCCCCCATTCGTCCCTTCTTCCTCGGCTCATATACATTCCCTGTTTCTCTAATTCTTTCCCCAGAGTAGCACAGGAGGACAGGGTATGGAGATTGTGATTAGTTCATCACACATTGCCTCTGATGGTCCTTCCTCCTCACACTCTTCCCCTGCTCCACCATGGGGTAACTCCCACAAGAGACAATCCTTCATGAACGTCTCCAAGAGGAGTCCTTCCCATGGGCTGCAGTTCTTCATGAACTGCTGCAGCCTGGGTCCCTCCCATGGGGTGCAGTCCTCCAGGAACAGTCTGTTCCAGCAGGGGGGTTCCCCCACAAGGTCACAATTCCTGACAGCAAACCTGACGCATTGCGAGCTCCTCTGACCATGGGTCCACAGGTCCTGTCAAGAGCCTGCTCCAGCATGGGCTTCCCATAGGGTCACAGACTCTTTTGGATATCCACTTGCTCCAGTGTGGGGTCCTCCACAGGCTGCGGGGGGATCTCCATTCCACCATGTACCATGGGCTGCAGGGGCACAGCCTGTGTTACCAAGTTCTTTACCACAGACTGCAAGGGAATTCCAGCTCCAGCATCTAGAGCACTTCCTCCCCTCCTTCCCTGACCTGGGTGTCTGCCAGACTGTTTCTCTGGCATATTCTCACTCATCTCTTCCAGCTGCTGTTGCACAGAAGTTTTTTTCCCTTTTAAAATACATTATCCCAGAGGTGCCTAACACTGTGTCTTGGGGTGACTGTGATGTGTATCCCATATCGCTGCCCTATGCCCAGAAATTAATTCTTGTGCCTTTCTATGCCTTTAAACTGAGCCTGAGAGGGGGAAGGAAAAACTGAGCAAAACTTTTTCAAAGCAGTTTGCAGCTTGTTCAAGGTCACACTTAGATAGCGATTTTTTCTTTTCAGCTGCGGCAGGAGAGCGAGAGGGAAGGGAAGCACCCGGCTTGCTTTTCTTTCCAGTCAGCTTTCAGCAGTTTTTTTTCCTCAGCTTCTTTTTCCTTCGGAAAGTTGAACTTTTGTTTTCCTGGGACTTCATTGTTTTTTCCTTTTTTCTCTGCTGAATGGTTTCAACATCAGAATACATCGGGAGGACTTTCCACCAAGGCCTTGTCCCTGGAGGTGGGCCCACCACCCCTTCTGAGCTCCAAGGAGAGGGAGAGACCTACGGAAGGACGCTGAAATTTTCCCAGGTTTCTCTCAGCAGAGCGAGAGGTTTTATTATTTGGCATCATTATCTTTTCCTGTGTGTTTGTTAAATAAGTAGTTTTTATCTCTTTCACTTTCCTTCAAGGAAAATTTATTTTTTCCTGAACCTGGTGGGTGAGGGATGGTTGTAACCTGCCTTCTCTCAGAGGATATATTTCTGAATTTGGCCAAACTGGAACACACTGTCACTGATTGTCACAGCCTTGGCTGAGACATAGGGGAAGCATCTAGCAGCTTCTCAGAGAAATCATTCCTGTAGCTCCTCCCTTGCTTTTCCACATAAAGCCAATACAAGCTCTTGAAAAAATACTGGCCTATTCAGCACACATTACTGTTTATTATCTACATTTGTTCTATATAATATATATATATTCTAATAACATTGATATTTTGCCAGACAGGAAGACATTTTGTTAAAGCCCTTTTGGTACAGGAGTGAGGTTCTGTAAGGCTTTGACAGAGCTGAAGAATCTGAGAGGTTTAAGGTATCATTATGTGTGGGGTATGCCCAGCCCCTGCCCTGGAGGGATCTCTGCTGAGATAAGAAATTTCGCAATCGCCCAGCAGGACTCCCTGGAAAGGCAAATACTTTGGTCAGGGAGAGGAAAGGCAGACCCACAATCCTTTAGGAGACACTATGCAGATCATTCTGTAACCCATTGGCCTGTTCCCATCCCAGATCCTCTGTAATCCATTGGTCCCTTGCTGATCCCCTGTATCCCTATAAAAGCAAGCTCTCTGGGGCCCGTCCCAGAGAGGGTTCTCGTCCCTGGCTCTCCCCTTCGCCGGAGGGAACCCCCAGTAAAGCTCCCTTCATGTGGAACCAGCCACACGGGCCTTCTCATCTCTCTCTCTGGTCTGGCTTGGCCTGGAGGCTGCCCTGCAGAGCTGAGCTGGAATCACGAGCTGATATCACTAAAGAGCTGACAGCCTCTGCAAGGGCCCTCCTGCCAGCAGCTGAGAGGAAGACACCGGACCTCGGGAAGGCGATTCCTTTTGGGACCATCTCCCTGGACTGGTCACCTCTTCATGGGTCAGAGCCGCTGACCCCCTTCACCAGCTGTAATAATTATGTCTTTTAAATTCTGAACAATTATGGAGCTGAAAGGAGGTCTTGGTATAAACCAATGTCTTCTAGTGATCTTCATAGGCCATGATAATCTCATTGGACTGTTAGATGCAATATTAGGCTTCCTTAAAATTATTTAATCTATAGGCCCATATCAAGGAACATTTTTGTCTGGCCCCTGGTAACTCTGCTATGCATAAGGTAGCCCTTACATTGGCATTTGAAAGGAAGTTGTCTTCCACAGTTCTTCATGTAACCTGGGATGGCTCTTCAGATATTCCCAGTGACATGAAGGTGGGAGCAGTGACTTCAGTCAGGCCACAGAGAAGGACTACAGATTTCATCCATCCATCCATCCATCCATCCATCCATCCGTCCATCCATCCATCCATCCATCCCTCCATCCCATCATAGAATAGTTTAGGTTGGAAGGGGCCTAGTCCACATAGTCCAACCTTCACTGCAACAAGCAGGAACATGTTCAACTAGATCATCTATCTATCTATCCATTTATATACTAATTGAAGATTTTAGTATTTGAGACTAAATTAATCTAAATCTTTCAGCAGTAAAATAATAACATATTTGGAATATGTTCCAGATGCTCGTTCCTTATGTACCTTGTGCAGGTATTTTAATTAGGACAAAAATCATCTGAGTTGAAATTTAAGATAAATTCCAGCTGCTGCTCTTGTTTAAATGACAAAATATAGCTTTAAGAACTAATAAATTCTCTCTCTGCTGGACAACTATGATTCCTTTAGCAGACTGGCTAATAATGCAATACTGTTCTGAACTTGATAAGCTTTGTAGCAGATGGTAGAATGAGGGAGTTTTTTATGTGTTAGGGATCCTGAGCATTATATCATGACACAGGCAGGATTAGTTCCCAATGTGCTAATCAGAAATATGTGAAGCTTAATCTTTTTCTTATTTTAAAAGAAGACCAAGATAGTACCTTCTTTCCTGTGGATTCTGAAAATTATTGCTCAAAATGATTCCTTAGTTTTTAAAAATATATTTGCAGTTTTACCTAACATGCCTCCCAAAAGTGTTGCTTGTTTTTCATGTTCAGCCACCCTCTTGTGGAAGACTCTGACCCTAACTTTCAAAATAGCTTCTATGCTACACTTTTCAAGCTGAATGTTTTTGGCTATGCTGTTCAAGAGATGCTTGTATCTAATCTATGTGCTGTTGATATTGTGATTATTTTCTGTGTTCCAGGCAGCTACCAGTTGGGAGTTCTTGTAAATGAGAGGGTTATTCTCTTGATATTTATTCACATAAATAACTGAGATGTATCAATCTTCTCTAAAACAATTTAAGTGGTCAATAAGCAGGTTTTTCTGTTCAATTTGCAAGTGCTGCAGGCAATTTGCTGCTCATCATCTGTTCTGATGGAAGAAATCAGACTTTAATCACACTTAGTGGTAACAGCCTTTAAAAGGCTCTCTTTTGTTGAGAATTTTCTTTTATGTAACTTCACACAATGCCATTTCATTTAGTACACTTTAATTATTATAATGGAGGGTAAAAGAGGGATATATGAAGTTTTAAAAATTAATACATCTCAGACTTTAAAAATGGGTCGGATTTCTATGTTGCACCTTGTGAGTAGGCTGAGAATTTTCTTAAAAGTAATCCTAACATTTATTCAGGTCTCTTCATTTTATTCAGAGTCTGCCAAAATGTTTTATTTGGAGTTTTATATTCTATTTAAAGTAGTGAATGATGTCTGATATACTCTGGGATTTTAAGACCTAAGGGACAGCAATTTCAGTGTCTCTATATAAGTGTCTGGATTTATTTTTGCTGCCCTAAGATAGTGTGCCTGGCTTCCAGCTGCTTCTCCATCACAAATCATTATTTTTGCAAACCAGAGGGATTCCTTGAGAACTCCTTGATTGCATCTGTGCAGTTTGGCTGTCTTCAGTCAGATTCTTCTCATAGCATATCTCTGCTTTTTTTCTGGTTTTCATGTTTTATGTTGCCCAGGATTTTATTCTTTTTTTCATTTTAATATCCAAGTTCCATCACTTTACATCACCAAGCTAAGTCATGGGGATTGTTCAGTGTCTAGCGGAACGATTGCAGAAATGAATTTTATGGCAGGAGAAAGCTACCATGTTCCATCAAGAGCACATTGCTTGTGTCAGTGGGAGCATTTTCTTCACCTCTACATGGAATTGACTGATTCTCTTCCTCAAGTGTCCTCATTACAAATCTGTCAACCAATTCCGTGGTTCCTTCCAACTCCAAAAAGCCAATATTTTTTATGAGTTTTATAACTATTGAAAGTAAAACTTGAGTTAATTCCTTCAACCAATTCCTTCAGTGAACTCTTGGCATCTCATCAGGGTCTTTCATTGACCTCGATGGGTGCTTAGTAGTTATACCTGGGTCTTTCTGTCAAGAATTACTTCTTTTAACTGAGTGAACATTTTTTACAATTCTCAGATATTTTCTTTATTTTTGTTCTCTGAAAAGTTGTGGGTCTTTTTATTTCTTCCTTTCATTTATTTGTCAGACTCCCCTGTTCTTCCATGCTTCAATTTATAAAGACTTTAGAGATGGCAATGAAAGCTTTTAAAATTTCATTTAGTGCATTTCAATATATATGTTTATGGTTAGCACTTCTGCATTTTTTCATCTTCTGTATATTAAATATTTAATATTTCATTTAGTTGTGTCCTTTGATATTGAAATTTTTTTACTACCTATCAAACAAATCTGCCTATAAACCACAATTGCCAAAGGTCAACATAGGTTCTTCTTAAATGGCTCTTCCTGAAGGTTTATCTTCATGAAATGAAAAATTTTTGAGCATATTTACACTAAACAGATCTTCATTTAGCACTAAAGAACTTGTTTAATGAATGAGGTTGTAGAAATATGAACTGCAGGCCTTAGAATGCCTTTTACTTATAGATATTGGAACCTGTAAAAAAATTTAACTTTTTTTTTCTTAAGGCAAACCCTCAACTTCATTAGTCTAAGCTTCCACTGTGTTTCTTTACCCCTGTTATTCATCTGTGAACATTTTTCAGGTCTTGCAGTGATTATGTAAGTCACAAGCACTCAGCTTTCATGTATAGCTTTCTAAATATTCATTAAGGTATTTATATCCAACCCAATGATATTATGTTATAATCTGAGTTGAGTTCATTTAATTTCTTCATGTGTAGAACTACTCTTTAGAACTGTAAGATACAATTGAGGTCACAGATTTCCTTCTGTTGCTCTTTCATTACTGCTAAGCATGGGGTTGCATTAATTGAAACAAATTACAAGTTCTGCAAATTGTACAGCATGTTTCATGTATCATGTAGACAATTCAAATATCTGTGATGAAAACAGCTTCAGGTAAATACAAGCAAATTTGTTTTCCAGATACTGTATTTCTATCAATCAGCTGTATTCACAGGTCTGCTTTGCTATATGAGAGAAAAAACATGCACTCCCTCCTTCAGGGAGTCTTTGCTTGATTTATTTCTTGTTTTCTTGTTTCTCTAACCCTGTAATAAAAGTCATACAGAATGACGGTGGTGTCTACAGGTGCCCTTCAGGTCTGGAAAAACATAACGACTCTGGGTACAGATATGGGATTGTGAACAAAAGCAAGGGACTCAAAGAAAGTAAAGCGATTTCTACGAAAGACAGTTCTAAGAAATCCACAGCAGCTGGTTGAAAAATCTTTCTGTCTTTCCTGGATGTATTCTTTCAGACACCCAAATCAAATGGCTACATAGGAAGTGGGGCTGCTGTAAAACATGCTCACCTTCTTCAATAATTTTACAGTGGAAGGACAGAAAGTCCAGCACACTTCCACAGTCCAACTGTGTCTCAGCATGCAGGATGAAGTTAGAGCTGCTTTCAGTCTGTCTGAAGTACACCAGTGCTGACCTTGTACACAGACAGGACGCTGACCTCTGCTGAGCACACTCTGGGAAGACAGAAGTATTTGGTTCTAGTTCTATGACTTTTCAGCAGTACATTAGAGGGGTTTTTTTTACTTCTTTCAGCTTAAAGAGATTTGACAAAGGGCCTTCGTACAAGTGAAAGGCCTTTTTCATATTTAACTTTATTACTCAGAGTTGCACAAATTGCACAAAACAGCAGACCATATAACCTCTGATTACTTACTAGATAGGTGGAGATTCCTACCAATAAACAAGTCTGTCTCAATCCCCTTTTCTATTTTCTTTCCTTCTCTGAGATTAAGATTTTATATTTATTCTGTTCATGGAGAAAATTAAGAAGATCTAACCTTATTTTTTTTTTCCATAGAATTCCAGAATAAGGTAATAGATTAAAGAGAGAATAAATCCTGAAATACTGTGGAAATAAACTTTGGTTAAGTTTAAGTGCTGACTTAAGATAGTATTTTAAGCACCACTCACATAAAAAAGAATTATTTGGGAAGGCATGCCATCAGTCAACTGTTGTATCTTAATAGCACACAGAGCTCTTTAATCCATTAGAAAAATTTGTCATGCTTGGAGTGAACAAGAAAATTTATTGGCACTACTGATGTCATTCCCCAGATTGGTGAAGATGTTAAAATATGCAGGGAATACAATTGCAAGGATTCTGTCTGGAAGTGAACACTTATCTACTATGAGAACCTCAACTCATATTTGTTATGAGTAGTAACATTTGTGAAAAGTCACCTGTCCCAAACTAAAGCAGAACAATAACTCTAAGAACTTCTCATGTCCTGCCTTTGGGCTCTTAGAGTTATTTACCTACGGAGAATATCCATCACTCATTAAAATCTCCTATAATTCCTGGCCCTCTCGATTATGCTGATGTTTTTCTAGCCCCACAGTATGGGAATAGGGAGCATGGGGGAATTTTGGGAAGATGTGCGAGACTAAGAGATTGGGATTCAACAATTAAATTCTTAAGATTAGAAGCAAAGAACAGAATCACCTATTTTCTCCTTTGTCATTCCTTATTTTACTGCTTTATTTGAATGGTTAGGCAAATTTGTTCTCATAACACAGGGTTTGGTGCTCAAAGCATGAGCTCTGGTGTGCCCCAGGTCAGAGACAGTCCAGCTGCACTACTTCTGCGGGTCTCTGAAGCGACTTCAGCATCAGGAAGGGTGCTGCTGGCTGAGCTGGCTAGCTGGCTTCTCGGCAAACACACCAAGAGCCGATGGCATCGACTCACGTTAGCTTGGAGACAAAGGAAGAGAGAGGCTGTTCTGGTCTAACAGGTTTATTGTAAGAAGTTTTGCAACCCGAACAAGCTGGAATCCCATGTGATGGGATGGGATGGAATGTGATGGGATGGGATACTGAGGCTTGTCCTCAGTTTTATAGGGAATTTGAAAACTACAGTGAAAGGGGAAAACAACCAGTGAGTTACAAGCCAGGGGGAGGATACAATTTAACAAGAACCACCTTGGGGGGAAACCAAGAGGTGGGAGTTGTAACAGAGAACCAATGAACAACTGAGTAACCAGGAATTTTCCCGACCCGGGGGAGGCAGCTTGGACCCGGGCACCGCCCAGGGGATGCGGCTTAGGCTTCTGAGCCGCCCCTCGACCCACCCTCTGAGTCTGCCTCTTCGGGAAACTCGATCCAGGGGATGGGCTGGGATTGATTGGCATCACGCTGCCCCAGCCCTGCAGGGAGCTGGGTCACACCAACATTCTCATGCATGTTATTTCTGTATTAATGATTTACAGATTTGATTGGAATAAGAATTAACTTCAGATGTTTTCTTGCTTGGACTGTAAACAACAATGGATGAGTAAAAATACTCAGCAGATTATGTGAATGAAAGTATGCCAAGGACTAAAGAAGGGACTTATATTATTTGGATGGGGTTTTGGTGAAAATGAACCTAACAAAGAAACACAAAAGGAGTCTCTAAGCACAAACAGAGCTGAATCTATTCTGTTCATGCTCTGAGCAAGCAGACAACCTCATCCTGGCCAGAAGCCACAGAGCTCCATAATGTTGTGTGTGAGGTCAGGTTTATTAGTCCAGGCTCAGTGATGGTCCATCACAGCCACATGGTTTTTGGATGGGAGCTGGAGGAAAGCCAGTCAGCTTGCAGGGTGGGCAGAATGAATTTGGACTGGCTGCATCTGTCTGTATAGATGTGCCAGATGCTTTGAAAAGGGTGGGTGTTCCAGTTTGGTCAAATTTAGAGATATATCCTCTGAGAGAAGGCAAAACCACCCCTTCCCCCACCAGGTTCTGGAAGAAATAAATTTTCCTCGAAGGAAAGTGAAAGAGATAAAAACTATTTATTTAACAAACACACGGGAAAAGGAAAATAATGCTAAACAATAAAATCTTTTGCTGTGAAGAAAAAACCTGAGAAAGTGTTTGAGTCCTCCCTTTGGTCTCCTTGGAGCTGGGGCTTGGTCCAGGGGCAGGCCCTCTGTGCTCAGTGGAAAGTCCTCCCAATGTGTTCTGATATTGAAGCAATCCACGGAAAAAAGGGAAAAATGCAAAATTCCAGGGAAGGAAAAAAATCCAACTCTCAGTACCTCTCTGGAGAAGAAGAGAAAAAAAACTGGAAAAACTGGCTGAAAGCTGGGTGGGAAGAAAAGTTGCTATCTCTGTGTGACCTTGAACAAGCTGCAAACTGCTTTGAAAAAGTTTTGCTCAGTTTTTTTCCTTCCCCCTCTCAGGCTCAGCTTAAAGACATAGAAAGGCACAAGAATTAATTTCTGGTCATAGGGCAGCAATATGGGATACATATCATAAAGTCACCCCAAGACAGTGGGTTTTCCATGCTGGAACAGGAACCACATGAGGAAAGCATGGGTTGTTTGTTTTTGGTTTGGGTTTCATTTTGTTGTTCTTTTTTTGGTTTCTTTTTCCCAAGTCTAGTTTCTTTGCTGAGGCGCAACACAGAGTTAAAAGGAAAACCTCCCTTAAAAACAAAAGACTCATAAAATACATAGCTGTAAACCCTCTCTTCAAAACTCAGTGTATAATGCCTGAGGTGTTTATCAAAATTCTTCCAATAACAGAAAATTGACTTTTTTTTAATGTCGCAGTTTCTGAATGCTGCAGAAGACATTTAGCAAGAGCAGCAAAACACTCTTTTGAGAAAGAAAGAAGAAATACAATAGAACAGCTCTAGTGCAGGGAATAGCTCTGACAGACCTGGTAGCACAGGAGATGCTGAGGAAACTTCCCTGTCTGACCACCCAGGAACCACTCTGGCAGTCCCACTCACACCCCCTGAGCTGGGACTGAGGCCCCTTGGCAGCTCACCTCCCACACTCACACAGTCACACTAGGTCTCCTCAACTGGCCCAAACTCAGCTTTCCCATAGCAGTGTCTCAGCTGTCTCGATCCTTAATTTAATCCTGGTGCAGTAACAAAATAACAGTTTGAGCTGGTGCCCCCGAGGAAGCAACTCGAACAAAGGAACCCCATGGCTTTTATACCCTCACAGATTAGTGTAAAAGTCCTGCTCAGTCTGATCCTCCACTCACCTGTCTGGGGCACAAGTCCCCGTGCCCTTTGGTATGCAAAGTGTCGGCAGTTCACCTCCTCTTGCCTGGGGCTCCAGACACCCAGAGTTCCCTCTGCAGCTCTCACTTCAGCTTGCAAACCAAGCTACTTGTACTAAATGTATTACTCAACAAAGAAGACATGCCAAATACAGTAAGGAAAAGAGCACACATGCTGCTCCTTTGTATCTAAAATTAGTTGTCTCCTGCAGGAGAGTTAGTTGGTTAGGTAGCACAGGTGACTGATGGATTGCCCATTTAGGTTGGAGGGTCCACCTGGACGTGAAGAAAAACAAGGGGCTGCAGGCTCTCTTTTGCCAGATAACACGGCAGTTTAGCTGGATGTGACCTGTGTGCCAGTTTAGACAAATTTGGAGGAAAATATCCTCTGATAGAAGACAGGTTACAACCATCCCTCTCCTACCAGGTTTGGGAAAAAAATTTTCCTTGGAGGAAAGAGTTAAAAACTATTTATTTAGCAAACACACAGGAAAAGGATAATAATTCTAAATAATAAAACCTCATGCTGTGGAGAGAAACCTGGGAAGATTTCAGAGTCCTTCTGTAGGTGTGGTCTCTCTCCTCCTCCTCGGACCTGGGTCAGTGTGGGCCCACCTCCAGGGCCTCAGTGGAAAATTCTCCCGGTGTGTTCTGATGTTGAAACAGCCCAGAAGAGAAGGAGGGAAAAAACTGAAGTCCCAGGAAAACAAAGTTCACCTCTCAGTCTCCCTCTGGAGAAAAGGAGCCAAAAGCTGGCTGAAAAGCAAGCAGGGTGCTTCCTCCACTCTTCTACCACAGCAGCAGGACTCAGAGGAGTGTGTATCTGTGTCCTTGAACAACTGTTTTGAAAAGTTCACTTGGTTTTTTCCCTCCCCCCTCTTGGGCTCAGTTTAAAGGCACAAAATTAATTTCTGGGCATAGAGCAGCAATAGGGGATACACATCATAAGACACCTGGAACTCCACCTCTGCCTTTCCCTCCTCTCTTACACACAGTAATGTGCATCAGGAAGCAGCTTTCTCATCATGCACCCAGTGATGCATCACTAACTGGAATCTCATTTCACATACATGAAGATGGGAAAGAAAACTCTCTTTTGCTTATAGAGATCAATCTTGCCAAACAGCAAGAGCCAATCAGCTCTGCTTTTTGAGTAATGCCATTCCATTTACATCTGTTAGAAGAAAAATTAGTGTAATTGTAGATAACCCATTCTGCTTCCAGAGATTGGCATGTCCCTATTAACAGTGGCAAAGGAGAGGACACATGCTTTGATAATAGCTGCATAGCTCCATGTCACCGTGTACAGAGGAACATGAAAACCCAGTGTGGTATCATCATTGCCTTCAATAGCAATGCCTAAAAAAAACATTGTTCAGACTTTCTTTTCTAGGAGATCACTCCTTTATTGCCAAAAAAAAAAAAAAAAAAAAAAAAAAAAAAAAAAAGAAAAGGAAAATAGAAGAATTCTGGGAAATGCTGTATTCTTTTTATATTGTGAACAACTGAGATATTTGGTCTTTTTTTTAATTCAGGTGAATAAACTCATTAATAATGACTCTTTATGAGATGGCACATGGAAAATAACACAAAAGGAGTGCTTAAAGGTTGTATTTGAATTTCATAAGTTCCATTAAAATTCTGTAAAATTAAAAAGCTGGTCTGACTGAAATCAGAATAGAAAAAAGGAAAGGTATTCTTGATTCTTGACAATAGTCATTGGGCCTCAGCACAGGTTAAATGTTTACTTTTAAAAGTGGAGAAGTTAAAGTTACAATCAGCAAAGAACTTTAGCTAACTGAAAGTCACTGTTACAATACCTCATTTTAATGACACCCTGTGCTGAAATGAAAAGCATAAATAAGAGAAATACTGTAAATATGATGCAAACAATATATATAATTTTCTGCGTTAAATGGCTTTGGGCAGACAACTGTTCCTTGACAAGACCATAATCAGGGATGAAGAAAAAGATATAGGAATTTAGATTCCAAATCTGTAACATTTTTCTGGAGAGTGCTTTCTCTCACGAACTGAGAAAGCTTTTCTACCATTTAATAACATAAAAGAAGCACACTCAGCTCAGCCTGAATGGAGCTGAGTTCTCAAGAATGTTCAGATCCTGTCACTATACATTAACCTCGGGAAGGGAAATTTCTGTCAAAGTTGTGCTCCTCAGCCAACAGAAGTCAAGATTCATCATTTTATACTAATGGCTAAGGATTGAGTCCGACAATAAGTGAGATTTGCACTGGTTCTACCACCGTTTTTCCCTTTCTGCAAGCCTGGTAAATGCCATGTTAGTAACAGAGAGTATAAAGGGTGCTTAATTTTCACGATCCTCAGTGCTGTGTCACAAAGCCTTTTACGCCTGGTCTCTACACTTGGTACAACATCACTTTTAGAAATCTTAGCCCAAAATACTTTTTCTTAGTACAGAAAGCTATTCCTTATTTGAGTACTCACAGCTCAACTTATTATCTTATTAAAAGCATTAAATGTCTAATGTTAGCATTTCAATGCAATAGCCAGATATTTTAATTTATAGTATTAGTTTCATATTGTATTGACTTGCGGGAACTCTGTCTGGGGGGAGCTCGGTGCGGGTTCGGACGGTCGGGACGGAGACGAGAGATCTCTGAAGTCAGATCTTGGAACATGTGGTTTATTGCAAAGGGCGTGGGTACAGGGGCACTGCTTAGAGCTGCAGCTGGCAGCTCTGAGCAGGCCCAAGAGAGCAAGAGAGTAAGCGGGTAAGTAAAGAGAGAGAGAGGGAGAGAGAGGAATGAGAGTGAAGAAGTAGTGAGAGAGAATGTGTGTAGAGTATAGCAAGAGTGTGTATTAAGAGAGTGTATAGTAAGAGTGTATAGTAAGAGAGTGTATAGTAAGAGTGTCTGAAGTCCTGGTTACGATACAATAAATCATCTTCTGTACTGAATATTCTAATTGTCACTAACCAATCTAATACAAGATACAAATCCTATAGCATTTACATACAGCCTATAAGAGTTCTTATATTACCATAGAGTGTTACATCTTAACTCCTAAAAACTACTCTTTGGACCCCTTCTGCTGAGCTAGTAGGGTCTGCTCTGACCCTTGGACCTGCCTGCAAGCAGAGGGTATTGTTCAATCAAGAGGGGATTACCTTCAGTCGGCCATACCATTGTTTTCCAGTTGTTCAGTAACTAAGATTTGGTATCTCAAAGGTGGCTTTCATTTCGATGTCACTTATAGTTTTCATATTCCCAAAATCTTTTGTCAGGCAATCATATTTATAAGGCTTTCCTGTTTCATCTTCCCCAACATGACTTGTTTCTTTATTGAACAAAATGTAATCTATATATATATTACATATGCTGGATGCAATGACAAATCTTTAAATTCATAAAACAATAAAAAAGCATAAACCATTATAATTTTTCACAGCTCAAAAGGCCTACATGGATTCCTGTTTCTACCTTCAGAAAAATCTAGAGAGGCTTTTTCCAGTTGCTGTTAAAATGTAATCTGAATTATAAGCATGAGTGGTAGTGAAATACTCTATTTTATCTAGTTCTCTTTTACATACGACATGGATTTACCTTAAATCAGTTTTGTAAACTGGTGATATTGCAATAGATCAAACATTCTAATATTAAACTATTGCAATACATACAAACAAAAACAAAGAGTGTAAGTTAATTCTTTCACATTGCAAAACAGTGAATAAAAATGTCCTTAATACTTTTTGTCAGTGACAACATTTTCCGTGATGAAGTTTTTTAGTTTAAAACATCTAAGGATTGAAATTTCTTGGAAAACTAAGTCATTTTAGGAATATTTAACTGGAACCCAAAACCTTCACACCTTTTTTTTTTTTTTTTTTTTTTTTTTTTTTTTTTTGGTACAGTTCAGTTCATCCATTTATCTGTGAATAGCCAGGTGGGACAGATATGTCAGTCTCAGGCCATTTCTAATAGAAAATGGTTGAATATTCACTTGGTTATATGATGTAGGTATATTATTTTGATAGAAGAGCAGTTATTTAATGTCATGGGTGATGAATGGCACAGGAAGAGTTAGAAGGGAAATAATGGTGATAATTTGTCAAAGATGCTGAGAATAGAGTGGTGGGGCAGGTGAGGTAGAATGATACACTATGTAGTTAGAATAATATGATATAGTGCTGGAGGGTTAGAAAATAACTTAGTAGACAGGAAAAAAATGAAAAAAGAAATGGGAAAACACTGCTTTGTACTAAAGGACTGAGAAATATTTAGAAAATATGAGTGCTTGGAATACTTCTGATACAGGACAAATAAAGCCTAAGAATAAAAATAATCTGAATTATGCAAATAGAGGGGGAAAATAAGATACACCAATTAGAAAGATTCATTTGAGAAAAGCAGAATAACGGATACTCCTAATGTAAAGGGAGTGAAAAAATGTAATATTAAATCATTTTATATTTCATTCTTCTGCATTAAATCTTTCTGAGTTACTCAATTTACATGTCTCAATACAGTAAGAGGATAGACAAAATAAAAATAGATAAGAATAGAAAGGTGTGTTTCTGGAAGGTTTAAAGGTATTTCTGCTTGTTTCTAGCTTTTAAAAACCTCTTTAAAGACATTTATGACTAATCAGGACATTAGAGGCTTTTAAAATAAAAGAGATATTTGGAAAATAGATTTTTGTATTAGAAAAAGAAAGAGTAAATATATCTGAAAACTTGAGTCATGTGAGGTTTTCAATACAACCTGCAGAAATTGAAAAGAGTAAAAATGTAGATGGATGAGTCACACATAAAACAATAGTTATATGTCAACAAGAGAGGAAAAGAAAAGACAAGTAGGAATTTTGAGCAGCTGGTAAAGTTGCTAAAAGTCTTGTTGTTACAGGAAACATCCCTGTGAATTTAAAATATACAAGATATAAAGGAATGATGAGGACTTCTGTTGCTGACTGTTACAAACAATCACTAATGTGCAAATGAAAGGAAGTGTTCTTGAAAGACAGAGTTGTCCTTTAAAATGACAGTTCAGTTGATTCAATTTATTCAACTTTTCATCAAAGAAAATAATTTCAAGAGTAAATTGAACCCAGAACATCACAGTTTCCCCAAGGCAGTGCAGCCTTCTTTCCTAGGTCAGCTATGTGGACTGTCACAGGAAGAAGGTATGGTAAAGTCTCTGCAGTCCCAGAATTTTCTCATCTTTTAGGTGATTATGTCCTTTATTGGTAAGGAAACTCCATGCTTTCTCAGATACATAGACTGCTCACAAAGTTCTCAAACATAATACCCAGGCTGGCTTTTCTCTGTTCTCACAGTTCATGCACTGAGATAAAGCAAGGATTATTCTACTGTGGTAAATATAGTTTCACCACAAAATCGATAACACAGAAGAGTCAGGTTTATCTTTCCTTGCTTCAACAACCATTTTCCACTTGTTTTACTTTATTTTTTGACTGAGTTCATGCTGATAACTAGAATTCTTTCTTTTTGGAGTGGGGGCAGGGGAAGAACGAATTGAAGGTGTTAATGATGGAGACAGAAATTATGCCAATATTCTTCTCCCCAGTCTAGAATTATGTACCTGGAGGTGTATGTGCAATACAGATTCCTAAATCCATTCCTGCATACCAATCTTTCCTGCACGTACTATTTAATATTCTTCCTTAGACACAGCAGTGTCAACAGGTGTAATCAAGCGTAGGGAGTCATGTTGAGAAGGAGCCTTGCTGTGTAAGAGCAGAGGCTTCCTACTGAAGAACCAGCACATGCAAAGCTTTGCAAACAGCAGAATTTACTTGGCACCTATGCCCTACCAAAGCTGACATACCACCTTGTGTGTGGGCACAGTGCCATCCTGACAGATGGGGATGACTGCAAGCAGCCAAGAGACCATGTCTGAGCATGAAATATGTTTGTGGAGGGCAGGATTCCCAGCTAGAAATGTCAAAACATCTGTTTGTCCTGAGTTTTGTGTACCTACAGGTTAGATGGTCTAATGCTTTTCTAATTCATCACTGAGCTTGATTAGTTTTGTAAGAGTTTCTGCTATAGCTGACAGTCGTCATGATTTCAGACTAGTGTTGTGTGTAAAGAAGCAAAACTAGTCCCTTTTTTAGGCTGCTCATGACAAGACTGAAAATAGTGTCATGAAAGGATGGAAGAGTTTTCCTGAGGAAGAAACTCATTCTGTGCCTTCTTCAGTTTCCTATGTTATTTTACTAAATGTACTCTTATAATATTTGGTATTCATTCATCTCAAATCCAGCACCTTCAGGCTTCCATACTCAAACCCATTAAGAACTGTAAGAGTTATTTAAAACAGTTTGTTCACAAAATAACATGTCAAAGAGTAATCAGGCCTGAGAAATGTGAAAAATGGCGCTGTCTCAGCTTTTCTCTAACTGTAACAGTTTCTACAACTTTCATTTTCATAAGAAGAAAATATATTCTTTCCCACGAGGCAGTAGAGCTTCAATAAATTATTGCTTTTTAAATAAATCTACTTTTATAACTTCTTAACCTTCATTTTCAGAACTGATTTCAGACATGAACCTACTATGACTACTACTAAAAGAATTTCTATAATTCCTTTTTGTAACACCTCAGTCTCTATGACTCTGGTGAATAGCTTCCTAATGACAGTGAAGTGATTCTTTTCTGTTTAAGGTTGAAAAGATTGCCTTTCCATAGGCATTATTGTAATTGCCACTTTCTGTGATCTTTAGAGCTTCAAGTGCAATGCACACTATTACTTTTAAAGAATTTTAAAATATCTACTATTCTACTGCTGAAAATCTGCATTCCTTAAGTGTTTACCAATATCAGGCTAACCAATGAATGCCATTATTATTTAAATTAAAAAAAGAGAAAAATTGAAAATAAAATTGTGCTTCAAAGACTTTTTTCACTATAAAACCTTGCAGAAATATTGACCTCAGATAAAGTGTAATTTTTGAACACAGAGGACATTCTGCATTGTAATTTATGATACAAGGTTAAGACTTTCATACCCAGGCTTCTAAAAATGTGTACTCCAGCAAATGACCTGCCTTCATATTCTCTGTCGGGTGACATTTGTTCCCTTTGTAAAATCTTTCATAAGGAGCATGCTGACCTTGAGCAGCAACAGAGAACTGTATTTCTTAATGGAGATGCAAACCATGCTGACAACTCAGTCTGCTGCCTGCATCAGTGCTACCAAGGGGACAATGTTTAGACCAGGGAATGAATGCATGGGGAATATTATAGTTTCTGAATGAAGAGTGTTAGAGATGACAAACAGTAAAAATCATGAAATTCAGATCTGTGTGGCTTAATCTGCTGCAAGTACACCTCTGTGGCAATGCGCCACAGGAGACCCAGGCACCAGACTATTTGAAACAAAGGTTGAGTAAGCAACCTCACATTCTTATTCAGAAAATAAAAAGCTTAGTGGAGGGGAAAAAAAATCAAGTTCATTCAAATCATAAAAGCTGTACGGAGATTAGAAATCACTTTGTTGTCTCTATCTCCTTCAACGGAAAGCTTTGACTTCCATCAGTGCACTCTGCCAACAATGTTCACAGTCACTGACATATGCTGAATGTGTGGCTGATTTCTTAGTTTGATAATTGTGGCACGTTTTTTAAATGGCATTTTGGTAACTATTTCACATCGGAAAAGAATACCCTGCTTTCAGCTTGGCTGTAGCTTCTTCCCATACACTGCTTGTCATCTTCCACTCCCCCTCCTGACAGCAGGACTTTTGTCTGCTATACACTGCAGAGCTCTACAGCTCACTACTGCGCCTACAGGTGTGTGTGGTAAACAGAGTTATACCAGTATAAAACCATTGAAACTGAAGAACTGGGTCTGCCTTTCACTCCCAGGAGTAAATCTGCAGTTCAACCTATAGTTACCATTTTACCAGCACTTCCAGACAGAGACAGGGCCTCAGGGACAAGGACGTTGCTCACTCTGGAATTAAATACACAAGCGGAAGGAGGGTGGATGAAGGTAATTATAGGTATAATTTGGGACTAAACATCTGTAGATGCAATCATACCAATAAAGCTAAATAAGCTCTGTTTGCTTGTTTTAACCAGAATGTACAGAATGGTTAAAGCAAAAAACCATCAGTGACCAAAAAGAAAAAAGGGACAGTCATTCAAGTTTATTACATGAAGAAAATGTTTATATATAGGAATTTGTCAAATAAATGCAATGAAATACTAACCTATAGTTTTATTTTGAGACCAAAAATTCAGGGTACTACTCAAAAAATAAAGTCTGTCAAATCATTAACTCGGCCAAGTACAAATGAAGCCATAGACATTGTGGCAAAATATATAGGCCAAAACAACTTGGCAGAAGACATGAAAAAAACAGAGTGGGCTATGTCACCTTGCAAGGCTTTGTCAGAGCTGATAGAGATCACAGCAAAGACAAATCAGGTCCACAAACACTGTCAGAGCATCTCTTCACACCATCCAGGCAGAGAGCTGCAACACAACTGAATGAAATATCAACATAAAAATATTTAGGACACAAACTGATTTGAAGAAGAATCCAGACAGAACTTATTAAAACATTTCTATTAGCATTCAGGGAGTTACCGACAACACAGCATAAATGGGCAAAGCTAATGGCTCTCTCCAGTAATGTTTTCTCCTTTGCAGGAAATTGATATGTAGACTAACAAGATGTATTGAATTGAAAATTGAATAAAATATTTCCTCATCCTATTACACACAACATTATCCAGTTTTGTCAAGCCCTTCATCACTTCAAGAGAATGAAGACATGTAACAGCAGAAAAGAACTCAACAGAGGAAAAAGTCTAAAAATAGGTCCTGGGGTTGAAGCTCTTTGTTGCTGCAAAAATAAGGCTTTTTTTCATTCCAAGCAAAGTGACCCAGGGTCTGCACTGGCCTGGACTTACCTTGCCCAGAGCTGGGTTCTGCTGTTTTCAGCTCCTGCCTCGGGGTCACGTACTTGCAGCCTCCTCTGCCTGAGCCGGATCTGTGCCAGTGTCTGTGAGAAGGATCTGACAAACCCAGGGGGTGTCTGCCCAGCAAACAAGAGCCTCTGGGAGCTGAGCCTGGGCAGGCTGCAGGGCAATACTCACACTCATGTGGGAGCAGCCAGAAGGCAGCAGCCTGGGGCCAGGAAACCTATGACAACCCACACAAGCAGGTCCTGGGACTAAAGGGGAAGAAACCTCCACCATTAATGACACCCTTCTCCTAGTAAAGACCTCCAGACAATGAGAACTCTTTAAAAACACACCACTACCTGCAATTTTTCTTGAGAAAACTGGAAGTCTCAGCCTTAAGACCTAAAAGGACACTGAAGGGACAAGTACAGGACAAGGGAAAAAGGTAAGTTCTAGGAAATTTTGGGATTTTGAAGTGGGGATATTTTTGTTTTAACAATTTACACTGGGAAGACTTCTCTGTGTTAGAGAATTTGGACTATTAGACTGTTAAAACATTAATTGGATTAACAGTAAATCCTTAGCTCCATAGATACAATGAATTCTTCCTTGCCCAATGCCAGGACTTGGAGTGTAACAGGAATGCACAAGTAGAGATGAAAGATACCAACTGCCTTAAAGCTTATGTCCATTAATAAGTTCTTCTCAGTCTAAAATGAAAAAGAAATTGAATAAGCTGTTGTTAGTAGGAAGTTATAGAATGACTAAAAGAAAGAACTACATGTTATCTTGTTGGTCACTGTAAAGAAAAAACATGGATACTTTTGCTTACTGATAGACTCATCAAAAATATATATATATTTGTATCTACAAATAAATAGTTTTCCACTGCTAGAGTGGGAGAAATTCTTGGAGTGACAGCCAATACCCAGTATTTTTGTGTGGTGCATAGACGACATTTTTTATAGCAGATATTATAGTATACAAGAGTCAGGAAAATTGCAAAGTGGAATAACCAGAGGCTGTTCAAAACTCAGAAATAGAAATTTATGTATAATAGGTACTAACAAGCTATAAGTACTAACTTATTACTATATATATCAAACAGAGAATAAAGTTCTAGCCCTAGGTTGTTGGGTGTTTATTTTTTAATATTTATATAAATAGACATATTGTCAGAAAAATGGTCATACAGTATTTATTGCCACTGCCAGAAAATAATGCCACTGCTTGGCAAACAAATGGCTGGAAGATTAAATAAAACATGAGATATTGTGGTTATGGCATACCATATCATGGCACACACACACAGCTTAACTGTAGTGGGACAAAATTCAGAGATAAGAGTCTCTAGATGTCATGAAAATGACAGAATTATGAGCCAAGATCAGCAGATTAATGGTTCAGATCAAGTGCACATTGGTTTATTATTTTGTTTACGTGATTGACAACCATAAATAATTTCTCTTCTTGTGTTAATGCCATTTGTTGATTGTTAGTCTCTCTGCTTTGGGTAGGGAAAAAAGATATGGGAAATTTGCCTTTGAAGAATCTCTAGAGAGCGCTGCCTGTATTGCTCTTTCCAGATCTGTGCCATATGAGAAGTCACTTGCAGTCAGAAAGCACAGCTATGGCTGACTCACTGGATCCTGATCATTTTAGATTTAACTTGTTGCACTGGATGAACTAAGTAAGCTTCCTATTAACAGTCAAGTTAATTTTTGTGATAGCTCTCAGAGTAGCAATCTCAAGAAGCTACTGAGGGCTCAAATTCCTTGTTCGCCATTCCCTATCTCCCACCTCTTGGGGCAGTGTCCACTGAGGAAGAAAAGAAAAGATTTTCGTCCACGTAAAACTCCCAACCCAACATTTAGAAACCAAAGCAGTAAAGAAAGAAAGTCTGTGAGAATGATGTGATGATTAATTAAAAGAAACTCACTAGCAAAGAGGAAAACAAAGGAGAATAAAGAAGCCTTGGTCCCCAGTCTTCCTGCAATTTATACCCAGTTTAAAGTTTATGAACATGCATCCTCATTCTCTCCTTGGTTTTTTTACACTTTATGCGGGTCAGGGGAGAACGAACATATGGTCAGACTCTGTAGTCAGCTCCTCAGATGAGTTAAGTGGAAAAATATCTCGTTCCTGACCAGAAAGGCTGAAGAACCTCACTTGTGAGCTAAATATTAAACTCAATATCTTTGTTAAGCTATAGAATATCCTAAACATGTATGAAAGACTTTTGTCAGCACTTCTTCCAAAATTAATATTAATTATAAAATAATTATAAACTTATATCATTATGTTTCATATATCTAGCCTGAATCTACCCTTTTTTAGTTTAAAACCATCACCCCTTGTCCTGTTGCTAGAGACCCTACTAAAAAGTCTGTCCCCATCTTTCTTATAATCCCTGTTTGAGTACTTGAAAGGCTGCAATCAGGTCTTTCTGGAGTCTCCTCTTCTCCAGGTTGAACAACCCCGACTCTCCCAGGAAACCCTGACTTTCTCATAGGAAAGGTGCTCCAGCTGTCTGACCATTTCCTGGGCCCTCTTCCAGGCCTGCTGCAACAGGTCCCTGTTCTCCTTGCCTTGACGGCTCCAGAGCTGAACCGAGTACTTCAGCTGGGATTTCACCAGAGTGGAGTAGACATGTTAAAGCAATACTGGCACAGGACATGCTTCACAACTAAGTAGGTTCAAGAAATGTATTTTAATAAATTTTTTTACTTAGAAAATATGGATTTGATTTAATGGCGCCTCCCTGCATTTCTATTAAATATTTGTCTGTGTGGGTTATTCCATCAAACTGATGAACAAAATTTTTGTAAGCAAAATGAATTTATTTAAATAAAAATTCTCAGTAAAATAAATAGATATTTTGCTTACAGTAGATGTCCTTATATTTGTTGACCACGCTTTTTATTTTTCATTAATTTATATAATGATTTTATTTAGAATAGTCCAAAAAGGAAATATAGAGTACTTCTTATTTAGGATCCAAAATACAGTATTTTTGCCAGCGCCAAATTATCTCTTTTTCTTTCTACGAAAATGAGGCAAAGCCAAACAGATTCCATGAAAGAGCAAAAGGAAAGTTTCTAATTAGACAGACTCATATATATATATACACTTCTAGAGCTGAGAAATATCAAAACATTTTCAACTTGTTTTTTAGAACAGGTTTTTTAATACAGTCCAATTCTTCTTATATAAAGATGAAAAGGGAAACAACAAGCAGCATTTAAAACACAAAGCACAGACTCTCATTGATAAACAGTGACGTAAGACTGAGAGAAAATTTCCAATCAACTGTAAAGACAAGGAGAGGGAAAAAACCCCAACCATCTTTAAAAGGGTATCCAAATTCATTTTCCTCACCTTCTGGGACAGACGGATGGTCCTGCTAGTAAGAAGATGCAGCTTAGAAACCTGAGATTCAGTCACCACACTTGACAGGGCCCCTGTGAGCTCACTGATGAGGCAACAATTAATCAGTGAACTCCTTTCCCAGAGTATTAATTAAGGATCATAACACTTGCTTTCTCCCTCCCTTACCTATACAAGGACCTGGAACAGCTGACTCAGATCAGGAAAAATTGTCACTAGGCTGTGAGAACTTTGTGCCTCTCTCAGGAGATCAGAATATTTTTTTAGAAATTTATATTCCAGATTTTCTTGTCACATGTCCTAGGATCTCATTTGAGGATGCTCCAGTCTCAGTTAGGGCATGGATTTGCTATGAAAATACAAAGATTAAATGCTCTATTTGCTGCTTCAGTAGTTTACAGCTTTCACACACAGCAAACAAAATATCATTGTTCATGCTAAGCATTAGAGGTTACTCTAAAACTTTATACAAATGATCAAGTACACTTTCTTTTAACCCAGAAATGCATAACATTTCTGTTTCACCATATCCTGATATTTTATCAACAATTTAAAGAAATCTTCTGACCAACATCACCCACTGGCTGACCAATAGAAGATACAAACACATCCTCAAATTTGCCAGAAAATACTCACTCTTTCTCTGTGAATCCCTCTTACTCACAGTAACATGACTGTGTCTGAGGTTTACCTCCTTTGCTTGGGATGTTTTCATTTGTGATGAGTAAAAACACATCATCACCTAGAGAAGGAAGGAAATATAAAAACTGCTGTAGGTGCTTTGAGAGGAAATATCTTTTTTCATAGGTCTTCTATGTTTTACACACAGTGATTTCCTTAGAAATATTTCTTGCAGTGAAATTTTACAGCCACAGCTTAGGCAGTCGTTTGTGGATAAATGGTTAAGAGCTAATTTTCCATAAATTAGTGAGAGAAAACCCATAAAATTTGTCATCAGACTTCAAAAGTGTGCTATTTTCAAACAGTACAAATTGTGACTGGCTCAGCACCATATGGCATTTAATTTTGTGTAGTGTATGCATGTGCACAAATTGCATTTAGGTAACTGGGATGCTGTCAGTCTGAAGATAACTCTACATACACTAACAGGTAGAAACCAAAGGTCTCTGACAATATCTGAATCATTTCTAAAGATGGACTTTTTATTCACCATTCAAGTAAACATGAAGGAATGTTAGGAGCTGGGTTCTTGTCTAGATCTGAGATTTTATTTATGAACCATGGGTCAATGCAAAAAAGAAATGATCAAAATATGTATGTGATTTTCAAAACCATTTTCCTGGAATTTTGTTATATACAGCCTTCATGGGAACCTCATGAGTCTTCCATCAAGAACAATGTCTATATTGTACCTTAACATAGCAACATGACACAATGTAAACAATTAAAAAAAACCCCTGTGAGATAATTTACTGCTTTAGGTATGATTATTCTGTAAATATTTGGGCTGTATTTCTTTCCCTTTGCTCTTTGAAAGTTATGGGAAGTAAAACACAGTAGCCAGATGGTGAACTTCTAATGTCAGAGAGAAATATCAGATGATACAGATCAATATCAAGGCAACAACAGAGGTATTGCTTTTGTTAAATGATTTTCTCTTGACATCGTTCTTTTTTTTGTGACTGGTGCAAAAGAGAAAAAAATAACAGAATATAACATATCTTAAATACCATCCTTAAAAGCAGATTCACAGGCAGTTTCATTTTCCAGATTTTAGAGATGGTGACTTAGCTTTCATTTGCCTCTTGGTTTTTCTTTTAGATTATTTTAAACCTACATAAATATGAGCAAAAATAACCGAACCTACATAGTGTGTTCATAGATTTTGTAAAATAGCTTCCCATTGACGAAATACGTTCTTTAACACCAGGCTGTACTTATCAAAGTCACAAAGCCTCACATACTCTAGAGTTTGTCACTAAAGACATATGCAGAGATCTTTAAAACGTTATCCTGATAGTGAACAGGATTATATTCCATAGAAAAAGTCACAAACTTCATATTCACCAAAGGCAATTTTAGACATAGGCCTCATAGGTTTGAAATTAAAGGAAAACTCAGAATTAAAAAAGTCACACCTCTTCCAATTGTGTTTAAAATTAATTATATCTGATTACCAAAGGGGTCTTGGACTAAGTGTGTCTGATGAAGCTATTGTGCTTTGAGTTTATAGAGTGAGCTCAACTTTAAATGCTATATCCTTGGTCACAATCTGGCTTCCTGATATATAAAGAGGACAGCACAACATGTTGTCAAAAGCAACCATAGCCCACACAAAGCAAAGATTTGTTGTTTTATTTGAAAACCTGTCAGTATGTGAAAGTCAAGAGATAAATGAAGAGTACCTAGAAAATATTCTTATCTTTATCTCAGAGAAATGCTGAGGATTGGAAATAAAAGAAAAAAGATTTCCAAATCCATTTGAATGCCTTGGGGAAAGATAGATGTGAAGAGGACCTGCAAGTATCTCACTTACTGTACACAGCGGGCAAGAAATTCCTGAAAGTATTAACTCATGTTATTAGAAACCAGTTGAAAATATTCCACTTAGAATGAGATCCTAATACTTAGCAACTGCTGTAGTCCAAGCAAAGTATTAGGTTTGGTCAAAATCAGGTAATTTTCTTACCTACACCTAGGAAAAGAGCAGATAAGACATGTAGAAAAGCTAAAGGGGCAAAATAAGTGCCAGCTTCAGAAATACCAAGAATAGCATGTTTGTTTTCAGAGCTCCTGCTGAAAACAGCCTAACTAGAAAACAGTGAAGGAACTTAAATTAAAAATTGCAAAAAGACAAAAAAGTGTCATAAAAACATCACTAAGTCAAACACATGGGTTAACAGTTTCATCAAAATTAGGAAGAGAAAATGGCAGATAAGAAAATCTGTATTAACAAGCATTCACAGCAGAATATCAGCTTTATCTTGAGATAGCATCATCCTATCTGCACAATAGTTGATATACAGCACCAACAATGTGATGCAAATATTTTCACTGAGAACAAGGACAGGCCATGGCAAGCCAGATTACAGAATCAATCAGCTGAATTGAGCAATCTCAAACTCTATACAGTAGCTGCAAGATTATACATTTACTTCTTGCAATTAACTGAAATAGAGGATGTTTTAATAAAAGAGCAAAGAAACACTTGCTCTTTTTTGTTGTTTTGAACAACAACATGATGAGGTGATAATGGCTGTACCTGCCCCAGATAAACAGACACACCGAGGAAAATGATGAGAAGGACACAAGAACCATATACTCAATTCATTCTGAAAAGATGCCACCCATGACAAAAGCATTCAAAGGCATGGGACACATATATCCATCAAGCCATTTAAAGAACATATTAAAGCTGTAGCTGACATAAAAACCCACACAGAAGTGTGTAGATCCTTGAGAATTTGTTGTACAGTGATGTGCAAGAAAAACAGGTTTTACTGCTCATCTAAAATATTTTTTTTGTGATACCATGGATTTGCAACAGTCACAAAAGAATCAAAGTTTGCAGAAAATAAAGACAACACTTTGCCATGTCCCTGTTGTTAAATTCTGATCATTTGCTGCCAATAATAAATGGTGATTTCTTATGGAAATCACCAGAAAAACAAATCTTGAGATGACTAGATGTGCTGGTCTAGTGTGACTCAGCATCCAGAACAATTTCTGCATAAAACCTTTATAGTTTCTTATGTCCAATTGCACAAAATAGCTGAAGGTTTCTTCTTTTTTGTCCAGTTGGTTGTTTGTTTATTTGTTTGTTTTTGGTTTGATATATAACAGCCATCCACCTTCCAAAATTTTAGTCTTCTCCTGACATGTCAATCCATTCTGCCACTGCTAAACAGTGTGTTCTGTCTTCAACACGTCATCCCAAAATAGGTATTGAGTGATCTCCTTGTGCAAGCAGTGAAATGCTTGACTTATTATTTTAGAGCAAGAAAATCCAACCTAATGAAATGACTGAAAGACTGTTCAGATGGTACAACCTATGATCAGAGAGCAGAAGTATTCTGGCTCATTTAAGCCTGAGAAATTAAAAAAAATGGATAGGAAACAGTGTCTTACATGGTCACTGGGTGATAGGAGATGGCTTTTGTCTTGTTATGCCTGTTACCCATTGACTCCAAAGAGCTTATGATAGGTTAATGCACCTATAATAAAGACTGAAATGATAATATGGCCAGACAGCACAGCAACAGTCTCTTCCACCCTGAAGATTACACACATGTGGAAACTACATACACAATCAAAGGTTACAGCTGGGAGGTAAAAGGCACACATCTACAAACTGGCAGCTGAGACTGGGACAAATTAGAAGAGTAGGAAATACACCAGAAGTGTTTGTGTCTGAGGAATGAGATGCTTAGGTGAGACTTGCGAAAGAACATGAGGAGCATCTGAGGAAAATCAAGAGTTAGATGTTCTCACTGTGCTAGTGTGGAGAGTTGCTGGACATCTGGAGCTGTGTGGCTGTGTTATCTACCTTTGACTGACACAAAGAGCTATTAATCACAATGCTGCCTTAATTAATATAATAAGCCACCCATGTCTCAGGCTAGATAGTGAAGACACTGGCAAGCTGCTTAGCAGAAGGTTTTCTAGGAACATAGAAATCCAGTACATTGTCCTATTTTTTCTTTAAAAATAGCTATGTGAAATCACCAGAATACTACTGTTAGGAGAAAAGTCTTACATTATTTAGGTGCTGAGTCTTCTGCACTGTGGTACTGTTAAAAGTTATTACTCTCTGCCATATAATAGGAATCTATGGTCCAAACATAAATAGCGTCAATGTCACCATGAGTTCTTCACACAGCGAAGGTATGACATTTAGAAGCAGACAGTCTCTCTTCCTTTTTCTGTGTAACTGCTGGCAAGTCTGGGGCCATAGGGAAATACCACAATGAGCAGATATCATAATTAAAAAACCCCCAAACAACCAACCACGCCTTTATCCTTCCTGAAGGACTTGGTTTGTTTATTTAATAACAGTAGCACAGTTTAACTAACAGAACACAGAACTGTGATTCCATGGTCTATGCCCCTTTCGTTTGGGCTAAGGGGATTGGTTTCCATCAGTGACCACAAGCCAGTACTTTCAAAAGCGTTTGCTGCTTTTTTCTCTAAGGCATAATTTGGGATATTTTATGGCCTTTAATTAATGCAAAAAAATGCTGTATTTTCAAATACTTTGTGAGGAACTGAAAATACAAACTGTCCACAGCCAAACAAAAATAGTGTGCATATCTCTAGATGCATATATGGAGGTGGAAAAAGACAAGAGGATAGAAGATAAGAAAAAATAGATACCGTCTGGGATGGGGGAGTGGAGAGGAGAGGAGAGGAGAGGAGAGGAGAGGAGAGGAGAGGAGAGGAGAGGAGAGGAGAGGAGAGGAGAGGAGAGGAGAGGAGAGGAGAGGAGAGGAGAGGAGAGGAGAGGAGAGGAGAGGAGAGGAGAGGAGAGGAGAGGAGAGGAGAGGAGAGGAGAGGAGAGGAGAGGAGAGGAGGGCAGGAATGGGACAGTGCTCCAGGATCTGTGGCAAACAGTAAAGAAAAATATTTTGAGGTGTCAGAGAAGTAGAGGTGTCAGAGCATTAAAGGTGTCTCCAGTAACATGATAATTTGAATTTTAAGATAGAGTGTCTGTAGGCAGTTAGGTAAGGAGATGTCAAGGAAGGGAATGTGAAAGAGTTAAGGATAAAAGGAATTGCTTAGAATGGATCTATCTGTGAAGTTCATGAACACAAGTTTGCTGCCATTTTAAGCACCAAGTGCTCCACTCAGCCATACGTTGAGATCAAGTTCCTGTAAAATAGGTATTTAAGCCTGTATGAGGACATTATTTCACACAGGAAGAATTCAAGCTATTCCTGCAAAGACAGGCAGCTCAATGCTTGAGATATAGAGTGGTTCTGCAGAAAGATCTGTTTCTTTAGGCTGATGGACTTCGAATCAAATATGAGAACGAAGTTTGTTATGACACCTATATTCTGAAGTTTACAGTAACCCTGTGGTGATGGCCCTGCGGTGATGGCCCTGCTTCAAAATTCATGCATGATGTCAATGAAGAACTAGTGCATGGACTGGAGAAGCTGCTTACCCGTGTTTTCCTAGGAGACTGAGCTGTGTGAAATCACCTTGGATGAGTATTTCATGGGGCCTTCCATGTATGTTCCTGTTGGGAAGGCAGATTTCCTCAGTAAGCTGAGCATTGAGTCATGAAGGTCACACAACAAAATCGAGTGGAACAAACTATTTCAGCTGGAAAATTCCTACAACAGTCATAGAATGCACAGAATCATAGAATATTTTGGGTTGGAAGGGACTTTAAAGATCATCTAGTTCCAATCATCCTACCATGGGCAAGGACACCTTCCACTGGACCAGCTTACTCAAAGCCTCATCCAGCCTGGTCTTGAACACTTCCAGGGATGTGGCATTCACAACTTCTCTGGGCAATCCATTCCAGTGCCTCACTCCCCTCACAGTAAAGAATTTCTAACTTTTTATCTAAACATACTCTCTTTCAAATTAAAGCCATTTCTCCTTGTCCTATCACAACACGTCCTTTTAAAAAGTCTCTCCATCTTTCTTGCAGCCCCCCTTTAGGTACTGGAAGGTGCTCTAAGGTCTTCCTAGAACCTTCTCTTCTCCAGGTTGAACAATACAAACTCTCTCAGCCTGTTGTCATAGGAGAGGTGTTTGAGCCCTCTGATCATATCCATGGCCTCCTCTGGATTCACTCCAGCAGTCCGATATCCTCCTTAACTAGTTCAACTGCTTGAATCAATTCAGGACTGACCAAAATGTAAAGAATGTTATTAAGATCATTGTCCAAGTACCTGTCAAACACTGACAGACTTGGGACCATCAGTCACCTCTCTGGGAAGCCTGTTCCCAGGTTTGAACACTCTTTCAAGAAAAAAAGTGCTTCCTAAACCTCATCTGGCTGAGTTTTGAACCATTCCCACATGTGGAATCATCACTGGATACCAGGGAGAAGAGATCAGCACCCTGCTAGCCAGCTGCTACAGCTACAAGATGCTGTCCCCAGAAGTTGAGTATTGTCTACAGAAAATCAAATGATCAGATGGACTTTTCTTTTTTTTTTTTTTTTTGGTGTTAACCTCTACAATTCTGCATAATCAGCAGACTTTGCTGATTATTTCCTCACATGCTTTTACTAAAATTCTTTGGCCTATCTCAGCTTTTATCCACATATCTACTTATCTAAATTAGAGCATACATATGAAAATATTTCCCAGCCTTGTTTGTGCATTTATCACTGTTAATACATTGCTTTGAATAGCAGAATTATTTCAATAAATGAATGAAAACTGTCAGTATTATAAAAGGCAAGGTAGAAGGAAATAAACATGTCTCTGAAACAGCTATCAAGAATCTGTCTGTCCATATATATTTCCTTTCCACTGGACTCCTGGTTTGATATATGCATGTTACAGTATCTGCACTGCAACAGTAGAACAGCAAATTAGAGGGAAAAGTTGGTTTTAAGGACACAGGTAATTAGGGCCAGTCATGTAGGTTAATTTTGATTTCAAGGCCACAACTTTGACCAAATGCCTGAGATTTTCCACAGAAGCATTCAATCTGGCTTTGATGACATTGAAATAAGAGGAATCTACTCTTTTCTTCATGTTTTGCTTTACTGAGTATTCACTCCATGTGCAAAAAAAAAAAAAAAAAAAGTCTGATAAGTATTTTCTGCCTGAATTCTTATATTGTTTGTACCCATAATATTGTTTGCTGCTAGATTAAACACTTCTTTAATATCCTGTACTTTTACCCTGTGAAAGCAGTTGGAAACTATGATCAAATAACCCCTCAGTCCTCTTTTTGTTGAGATAAGTACATTGATCTCTAAAAGTGTCTCAGTAAACATTAAATATTTTTAGTGTCTGTGAAGGTTTCTTACATTCTACAATTTTCCAACGTTTCCTTCCATTGAAAAATACAATATTAGAACTGTAATACTCTAACATTCATACAGTATTCCCCTATAGGTCTGTTCCTGTAGGGAGAGTGGAAAACATCTTCCTACTTGCTACTTCCTCTAAATGCAGCCAATGATCATTACAACCTGTTTTTGCAATTTGTAGTTCTTTCCAATCATGTCTTTAGGAAGTCTTGCCAAACTTTTTGTCACTACAGTCTCTCTAAATCAAATGTTGCAGTATGACTTTTTTTTCCTAAATATTCCAAAATAATTTTACTTGTATGAATCACAACACCCATCAAAAAATATTTTAATTCTATTGTTAATTAAACTTTATTTTCTAGAAATACAATTTGTACACAAAGATTTTCAGGAAAATATTTTTTTTTTTCTGTCTTTCATTCTTTTACAACCTAGAATTCTTGAAGAGGGTGTTATTGCTGATCGAAAGTTACAATGGCCTTAGAGGGATTTCTATTTAAAGAGTAAAACTGAGGGGGAGGGGGCAATGATCATTTTAATTACATGCTTCTGTGATTACTGATGCCATGGCAAAGATATTTACTAGAACAATGTGTCTGGAACTGTACAAAATATAGAGAAGTGTGTGCTCTCAAAATTTACTTTGATCATCTCAAGCTTTTCCTAATGCTGTTTTTATCTTGCATTGCCTTGACTGTCAATACATCATTGTTTTTACGTTCTTAAAGAAGAGAGAATGAAGATGCTCAGAAATGGCATTAGAATTCCAACTGGGATTTCTTCCAATGCTGTTCAGCATAAGTAATTGAAACCAAATACTGTATTTTTATATACTCTGTAACATTTCTTCCAAGGGGCAACTTTCTATTCACTTATTATTGTGCAGGTTATAAATGGTATTCTGCATTTCTTCTATCAAAATACTAAGCTAGTGATATTTAACTGTAAAGAAATATATCCTTGGGCAATGAATACCGTCAGAAATTACTAGGTGAATTTAACCAAGAAAAGAATGATCCCATATTGATGTAGTGCATAAATTTTTGAGTGTGGGACAATGGCCCCCATTTATTAACATTTTATATCCACATTGAAATGCCTGACCTTGCTTCAGCAGTTTTATGACTAGCAAGATCTCTGGAAGTTCAATTTTTCCCTCTAGAAAAAGAAAGCAGCTATGCCAATGGGAACAAATACAACTCAGATGTAATTTTTTTCTGTTTTTCTTCAGATGTAGCAAAAATTTTAATACCTCTATAGCATAACAATTCAGAGAATAAAAAGACCAACTGCTATAAAAGTGAGGAGAGGAAGTTCTTTGAAATAGATACCCTTTTATGCACAAGTGAGGCACTGAAAGTAATTTTTTAGTTATGTGAATGCCTAAAGTATAGGCAAAGATTGCCTACTAATAATGTTTGAGATGAATATCAGAACAGCTGGGCTGGCATGCAGCAAAACCTTTGGACAAAACCAGTAGTATGTAAATGAATTATAGAAATCTAGGTTTAGGAAACGAATTCAAGAAAAGTAAGGTTCATACCCTTAAGATCTTGAAATGTTTAATATTTGAGGCAGTTATTTGTCAATATCAACTCTCACAGCCTTTCATCAATTTTAAATTGGATTTAAAGAGCAAAAAACGATGAGAGCAAGAGTGAGAATCGCCAGAAACCCATTCCCAGGGAGGTGCTGGGTACTTCAGGGCTGGAAGTGAGGCCAGGCCTCTGCTGGACTGTAGAGCAATATAATCTCTGTTCTAGGGTGATATCCAAGCACTGCTGGAAAAGAGTCTCAGCTGCTCTTTGCCAGCTCAGGCAAGCTGCATGTCAGAGCTTTCCTGTCCTGCATACGATGTATCTAGAGTGCTGGTACCTAGTTTAGCGTGCTATGAATTGCTCTCCCAGAAGTGGATGCCTGACTTATGAAGCATCATCTGTCTTCCCACAGGTTTTGAAAACCACAGGGGACCTTGAAAATAGTAAAACAATATGAGTAAATTTAAACTAAATGAGAGGTGACAATGTAAAAAAAAGAGTCCCAACACTACACAGTAAGGAAAATAAATTTGATATTTTATCTGAAAATCCAGAAGAACTACTGTTCCCCAGTGAGGAAGAGCTCTACTTTTACACAGAAAGTTAATTTAGCATCACCACCTGACAGATGGACTCCCCAGCAGGTACTTACTCTTCTTTTTTCTGTCCTGTTTCACAGACCCACACAGTTTTAAAAGAAGTCTGAGACAGTGAGAGGTGAGTCTTCTTTCAGGATGAAGCAGAGGGCCAGTTTCAAGGCAATCTAGTATAGAGGCAACTTTGTAAGTCAAGCCATGACAGAATAATCAATGGGATTTTTTTTAAGTGATCTGTGCTAAAAAATAGAGGAAGAGGCTGTTTTTTGTTCTGCACATTGAAAATATGTCTGAAAGGATTAAGAATTGTGTACTCTGAGTATCATCACATTGTTCCTTTGGACTTGCTACTTCCAATGACTGCTTTCTTTAAATAGAAACAAAGATTGAAACTGTTTAAGAATCCTTAAAACAGACATTTGATACACCAATGTAAGACATTTATTAGTTCTAAGACTGTCAGTGGAAGTCATAATCTGTTGACTGTAGACAGCCAGAAAAAAACCCAGTCTACACGGTCATCAAAGCTTAGAATTTAAGAGTGTGAGAGGCTGCATACAGAGCAGAAGCAGTAGGCCAGGACAAGTACATAAAAATGTCATTGTATGGGGAAAGGGAAGAAAACACGTGATTCACAAGAAGGACTGGAACTGCCTGAAAGTGTCTCTTCCAGAAGTTACCATCTGGGAATTAGCATTTCACCAACCTGGTACAAATAATTCCAGACATAGCCTTCACTGAAGAAAAAGCTAGATAAACTGGGATAAAGCTAAATAAACTCCTTAGCATGAAAAACAGGTGTGATAGAGGTCTACACAATCATGAGTAGCAGCACTCAATAGGTGAACAGAGTACAAAATTCCTACTTGAGAAAACAAACAAATTAAATTCAGTGGTAGTTTCAAAATAAGCAAGAGGAGTCACTTCTTCACATCATGATGATGATGAAGTAATGGAATTCTTTTCCACATGATGCTTGATTACCAAAAGATTACATGGCTTCAGAAACATAATTATTAAACCCAAAAATGTTATCTTCACTATGTGTAACTTTGAACCACAAAAATTTACGCTTAAGAAAATATCCATAAATACTTGTGTTCCTGTATTCATGGTATCATAAAATAGTTTGGGTTGGAAGGGACCTTTAAAGGTCATCTAATCCAACCACTCTGCAATTAAGCAGAGCCATTTTCAACTAAATCAGGGTGCTCAGTGCTCTGTCCACCTTGGCCTTCAATGTTTCTGGGGTGGTGCATATATCTCCTTCTGGGTAACCTGTTCCAGTGTATTAACACCCTCATTATATTAAAAAAAAAAAAAAAATCTTTTTTATATTTCTTTCATAAAAATATACGTATGGTTTGAAACCATTATCCCTTGTCTTACTGAAAGCAGGCCCTACTGAAAAGTTTGTCCCCATCTTTCCTATAAGCCCCACTCAAGTACTGGAATGTCACAATAAGGTTTTCCTGGGGTCTTCTCCAGGCTGAACAAGCACAATTCTCACAGCCTATCCTCACAGGACATGCATTCCATCCCTCTGATCATTTTTTTGGCCCTCTTCTGGACCTCCTCCATCAGATCCATGTCCTTCTGAACATTAAGTTTGGCTGCTGTCAGAGAGAGTAGAAATATTTATTTACTGGAAGTCTAAATTACTCTATCATGGTTTGCTGTATGTACCATACAGGACGTGAAATCTTAACAGGGATGGAAGATGTGTAATAGGATTTAAGACATTCAGAGAGTGTTGAAAGCATCTAATCTGAGCTATTGCCAGCCAGAAGTCAGATCTACACACATAGTGTTTATCCCACAACTTAATTAAAATGGAGCATCTAAAACATCCAATACAAAGAAAAGGTTTCAAGAGCTGGATGCTTCTTGAAAAAATGACAAGCCAATTCAGCAGAGTTTCTACATGGAATTCAGCTCTCACTTGGTAGCTTATTCTCTGAGGACACAGCTAAACATTACCAAGTTAGTCTTGAAATACTGCCATGAGAGCAAGGTTTAAATACAGCTAACTATCCATTTGCTCACAAAAAATTCCTTATCATGCAGATGCCATCTGCAGAGATACTAACATGGACAGATCTCAGCGTGCTTATTTTGATGCCAATGTTCTTCTGAAGTTGACCCATTGAATTGCATTGGCAGAAGGCCTGGACAAAGTACAAGTTTATCCTGTGAGCAAAAGCATATTGAGAATAATAATGACATTATTTTGAAAGGAAATGGGAATATGGTACAATTAAATTGTGATATAAGTTATACTCTAAATCAGAAATAAGATAACCTGAAGTTTCTTTTGTGTTTTAAATACAGTATGAGTAAAAATTAATAGAAACCTGAGAAAGAGAAGTCACACTGATAACAAGTACTTTACAGATATTTGGAGACTTTCAACAGTAGATTTCAGACTGTTGCATCTTTCATTTTGTCTGTGTAATTTAATTTTGATTCTTGATTAATGAGTATTTTCATTCTTTTTCCCGTCCCTTCAAAAACATTTCTTATTGTTGTTTGTTTGGGATATGTTGGGTTTTTTTTCCCTTGTTTGTTTGGGGGTTTTGTATGGAATGTAACTTTTCCAGAATGCAATCTCTCTTGTTTGCAGTACAGCTCAGGAAAATTGCATGCTGCATTTCCTGTCATGTATTAAAATAATCAAGCTTAATATGAAGATGAGGAAATAAATCCAACCACCTGAAAGTTTATCTGGCTGAACATCCTTTCTCTAGACACCATCCTATATGGAAATTTCAAAGACTGTTTAAACAATGGCAAAAAGAAGTTTGTATTGAGGGAGGAATGCTTTCTAAACCATAAGAATATTACAATTAGTATACTCTTTTAGTTCAAAGATCAGCCTGGGCCAGCACCCAGCTTTTAACTGTGAGCAGTAGGAGATTCTTGGGAGAAGGGAACAGGGCAAGCATATGTGAAAATTGTATTCACTCTCAGTTGTTCTTCTAGTCTTCAGTCCTTTGCTGCTCTTGAGCCAGAACTTGTTTCCCACAAAATTAATAACCTCCTTTTACTGCTTCCATTTGAACCTTTTTAATCCTTTAGCATATTGAAGAGTTTCTGGCAAAAGAGCTAGAATTAAGTATATAGTAGAATATTTTAATCATTTAGCTCCTATCCCATTTATATATATATATATCAATTCATCTTAGTTTGAGGAGAGAAACTAAGACAAAATGTTTACAGAATGAAGATTCACACACACAAATATAAAATAAAGCTTACATGAGTATTAGTTTGTGTGATTTTCACATTTTTTTGCCATTAACCTTTTCTCCCCTGACATCCAGTAAGTCATCATTGAAAAACTAATGCAGAAATCATATGTTCATGGACATTCAATTCTGAGCTCTTCCATGGGTAAGCAGATAACTTACTGGAATTCTACTGACTGGAATATAACGTGGTCCTTCCAGTATGTAAGAGAAATTTGCAATCTGGCCTTCACTGAGACACCATTCATAGAATAAATGCTGTGCTTACTGTACTTACCACTTTAATAATTATCAAATTGGAAATGTGGTGGGATCAATTAAATTAACAGTTATACATAGAATAATATCAACTGCTTAATCTCTTAAACATTTTGAAAAGATTTGAAAAACATTTTGATAAAGTAATTTAGGTAAAAAATGGCAATGGGCTGTGTTAGGATTGCAGGCAAATGATTACGGCACATACTTGTCACTGGCTGGAAGCCGAACTAAGTGGCTTGGGCATGGAAAACTGCTGGATACGAAACTGTTGGCCATAACAAATAACCCAGGGACATGCTGACATGAGATATAGTTAGTACCACTAGGGTTGGCTGCATTTCATAGGTCAAAGGGAGAGACAGTAGAGAGACAGTCAGACTGCACAGGTACTTGAAGGGAAGGATTATGGACCTGTTGGGGAGTAAGTGTTGCAGCCAGGTAAGAGTCCCAGAATGGCCGTTTAAGAGAGAGAGAACCTAGGAAATGTTGTCAGAAATAACACATTTAGATACTGTTGTAGCACAGCTGGGAAAATAGTGAGAAAGTAATCATGACTGGATTTTAACTGGGAGGAGACAAAGACGTAGAAAGAGAGTTAGAACAACAGTAAAAAACAGGTCAAAAGATGCAAGAAAAGGACAACAAACTGTGCAGCCACATGACTGGTGCTCTCTGAGGGTAGCCGTGGAGCAGCCTCATGTAGGAGACTGGAGGAATGGTTGTCTGGCTCAAAACAACCACATAGGAAGGAGTGGGGGAACAGGATGAGCTCTGCATAGGTGGGACGGTGCTGGTCCCTCTCCCCACCCCCTTGAGCCCTCTCACACTGCACTATGCAGCATTCGTTAATTTGAAAAGTCAGACACTGGTCTGCACTCTAATTGGGGGGTCAACCTCATGGTCCTGCCAGGAGCATTCTGGTTCTGTGTAAAATGCAGGCACAAGTCAGGCTTTGCCAAGTGCCTTATTCCATCAGAATGTTCTAAAGTTTGCAAATAAGCTTGCTATTGAACCTCCCAAGAATTTTGTTGTTTCTCCCACACACTGCCCAGAGTAAATCCAACTACCTACCCCTAAATACACCAAATGGAACGAGGCATTACAACTTGTGCTTGATCACCACACTTCGAGCAGGACAAGAAACCAAACCTATTGTCCTGATCATATCAGACAAGTCAAAGCTGCTCCTGCTATCCAGAGGATGGGATTTGGAGTAAAGGATTACCCTGAGCACGGAGAAAACATCATGATAGATAGTAGAACACCCAGCTACCACTGTGCCAGTTTCCATCCCATGGCATTGTCTCATGGCATCAGTGACTACTCCTTAAACTTAATTAATTAAACTATTAATTTCTCTGCATTGCCAAGGAAAAATTAACAGGGAGATTAGGCATCTGCCTGGGTATCCATTTCTTACAGTCTCCTATCTGACTGTGACCACTGACACAAAAAGGGAAAAAGCTTAAGAACAGGTCAAGATGAAGTGCTATCTTCCCAGTAGTCTCACTCCTCCATTTATAACCTTCCCTGAAGATTGTATCTGCATTTCAGCTCTTAATAACCTTGTTTATGGATTAACTGTCCATTGTATTGTGTGACCAAGAATCTGGAAGCTTAGCTGTACATTGCAAATCAACTTAACTTGCATAATTTGATTATCTTGACTACCTCTTATTTAGTAAATTAGAAGGGAAAATTTATTTTTACTTGTTGGTGATCACATTATACAGACATCTTTACTCCTATTGCCACTGTGATTGCATTTGAAAGTTTTTGTATTAGAAACAAGAAAGAGATGGTATGGGTTAGTTCAGATGTATCATGCATGGAGCAATGCACTAAAGCCCACATTTGGCTCCTAAAAAGCTAGCCGAATTATGATCCACCAAAGTCTGTAAAGAATGAGGAAGCTTTTCTTTAAAAAATCAATAAAATATAATTTAACACTGTTTAATATATTAAAAGAGGAAATTAAATCTATCTACTTTTACATGAAGAATGAGGATCAATTACTATTTTAGGCATAAATTAAAGCCCAGAAGACTAATTTGAAAAGAATTCATTTCTAAGGCTAGAACAAAAATATTATGTATCAGACCCTTTTTTTAAACACAAAAGAGACTCAAAATAAAATACCTGGCATTAGTCAATGAACTGACTTCTCATATATGTTCAGTTTCTGGAATGATGAGAGCAAAAAGTGTATAAATACTGCAAGAAGGACATTATGTCTGACTGTTCCCACAGCCTCAAAGAGATCAAATCTTTTTCTTGCAATATTGCAGAAGGTGAAATGAGAAAAGATGAATTGTTTATATGAGGAGTAGGGTTACAAAAATATCAGAATTTATGGTGTGCAATTATTATTGCTGTCTGTCAGCCTTATATCAAAAGAACAGAAATGAATCTAAATGATGGGGGGTAAGTATATTAGTAATAATCCCAACCCCAACAAAAGCCAAAGGCTGCTATTTGCAAAGTTTGTTTAAAAAAAAATAAAACCCAGAGAAATACATGTCAAAAAAGTTTTAATTTTGCCTTCCTGACATAAAATATTGGCTTTAAACAAGATTCATGTGAAGTCCATCTAGTCAGAGAAGGAGTCTAGCTTACAAGTTAAATAAGAAGATATTTCAAAATTTAAAGTATTTGTCATAGTTGAAAAGGATGGACAATGGTTTTCCCACAGCAGAAGAGCCAGTGACAAAATGGAAATGTTGCTCATGAAGTAGTGAATGGAGTTTTGACATCATTAAAAAAATTAGAACTATGGTAAAAATGGGAAAATATTTCAAGGAAACATTCTTCATATAAATAAGAACAACATTATTAAGATTTAAAAGCTGTACATTAAATAAGGTGATAAGGAGAGAGACTGACACCTTCTGTTAAATCCTAACTTTCATATTCTGAAAGACAACAAGACAGAGAGCAGACTTGTATGACTGAGAAGGAGGGGTGTGAAAAGGAGCACTGTACCAAAATAGCATAGCTTATGATGAAATATACTGAATTAGGGTTATTAAGTGAATATGATTAACTACCATGCACACAAGTCAGCTTCCATATATAGTAAGGTAACAGGCAAATTAAATTAAAGTGCAGATATGTGAATCAAAACACCCAGAGCATGAAGTCAGCACTTACATTTGAAACATACAGGATTGAAAGTAACTCAAGCTGCACAATCTCATCTATGGCATGTGTCAAGCTCTGTGACCTGCTTCACAAGCTTCAAGGTATGACCATATTTGCTCCTAGGAGGATGAGCTCTGAGAAAAGATGTGCTGGATCTTAGAAAACTGTTGTAGTTTTGATTGAATAAAGTGCTGGCATGAGGAAAAAATAGAAACTACAGCACACAATCACCACTTCTTCTTACTGTTATATCTAATTATGTATAAATAATGCAAAAAGATTAACTGAAGTATTTAGAAAATAATTTCTTGTATTTGTAAGGGGAAGAGGCATGTATTACAGCTTCAGAGGAAGCCACAGATGTTTGGAAATTCTGAAAAATTAGTCTCTCCATATTTGTATTTACATCTTAAAAATAATCACAAAATAACTAAATACTCAACAAAATTAAATCAGTTAAAGAGATTCTGAAATTTATGAGCTGCAGAAAATTGTTTCGTTTAATTTATTTCAGGTAAAATAGTGATTCTCCATCTTATACAAAACTTATTCTAATAGCCTCTTTCAGTCCACTTCTGATCCAATCCCAAATTATTTTCTATCTTTCATTATTCAGAATAGCATACAAAATTCAACTACTGCCTTCAAAATAAGCTCACCTGTATCATTATCAGGTTCATTAGAAGTCTTCCAAAACAAGTCTCCCTACCATCTCTTCACTGGGTTTTATATATCTTTTTAGTTTACCAGTTTCAACATCCTTAGTGCTTTGAGTTTCAAATGGACCGTAATTCTCCCCAGGTCCTCTTAGCTTCTGGAATCTAGTTCCTTTTAGGTTTCTGGCAACTCCTTCCTTGCAAACAGGCTACTTTTTTCCTGAAGTTTTAGTTTTCTAGAGTTACATCTTTTGAACTGTGGATAAAAATATATGGAAAGATAACTGTATTTCTTTCAGACTGCTCCTAAATGAATACATGCAGGGTTTTATTTCATTTGGGGTTTTTTTCAGATTCTCAATTACTTTCCTTAATCCTCTGTTTCCTTATTCTGTGGGGTGGCTGATTCTCAGAGCTCACATATAATAAAAGTCCTTGGTCTGAATGATCTGGGACACAGAGACAATGCTACTTTCACCAAATAGATATGTTTCTGCAAAAAATTTATAAATGGAACCACTTCAGAATGCTGTTTACTACCATTCAATCCTACCTATCATTCATTGTTCAAAGTCTCAAACACGTTTTCTTTCCCAAAAAGAGCAAAACAGGTGGGGACAAAGAGCCCACAGATGCCCCTTGCTTCCCAGTTATTTTGTACTGTTTAACGCCTTTGTGTAAATTTATTAGAAATCCAGTAAAATATAGTTAAATCTCTCAGTTCCAAAATATAGTTCATCTCCCCAAAGTTCTTTCACATATCAATACCATAGATTTTGTCTTGTGTTCCACATGTGAAAGGTTAATAATTCTTTCAGATGTTTTATAATAAATTGGGGTTTTTTTCCTTTCCATCTGGAAAGCACATAATAAATTCTTCCAGAGGTTAAAAAGCCCTTGAAACTGAAGCACAAGGAGAACACAGAACACTGAGGCAGTGAAGATCTCAATGGGATATAGAACACTACAGTATGCAAATCCATATGCCTCGATTTAAATAAGATATTAGCATACTAGTTTGGTATAAGTATATAAATCAAAGAAAACTGACCCTTAACTTTATCTATTATCCTTGAGTACTACAGAAACAAAACAGATGCCCTCAAAATTCCCTTTCCCAATTCCCACACACACTTTATAAAAAGATAGAATTTTGTAAAGCAGTTAAATTTAAGACCATTCAGAGCTCAGCTACCTGGGGCTAAGCCCTGTCAGATTTCAGAATTAAGCTCATTAAGTTGCTTGTAAAAGCCCTTTTCTCCTCTAGTAGTATCGTGGTGATAAATGGTTGTGTTTGACCAACTGCAAGTGTCTTTGATGGACAGCCTGCTTCAAGTGAGTTGAAGTTCTCTCTTTCTTTCCTTACCCTCCTGCCTGCTAGGGAGAGTGGTGGTACAAAGAAAGTGCCCTCTCCTATTTTTTCCCCTTGTACATACTCCTAGAAAGTGCCTTTGTTTACTTTTTTCCCTTTCATTTTTATGTGGGATCAGATTAAGAATCAGCATCCTCAAACTGAGAATGATACATATGAAAGCACAGAAAAGATTATGTCAAAAAAACAAGTTACACATTGTTTATTTGAGAGAGAAATTTTCCTTTAACCACAAGTCAGAAAAATTCATATTCTCCATTCCAGACCCATGAAGTTAAATATTTTTTGATAATTTTCCCAGTATCTCTAAATGAATGTGCATATACACTTTGTCCTTGAATGCTATTTGTTTGCGAAGGTACCTGCTATGTTTGCACAATATATTTATTTGGACAGGAAAATCTACTTTAATTTCAAAGTCATACCACTGCTTGACTGAGGAGAAATTTCTAATATGTTTCCTGCAATAAAAATACTCTTTACAGAGGAAGTTTTGTTTTATGAAATTTTATAAGACAAAAATGTACAAAACCAAAATTACCCTTTCTCCAGTCCTGCAAATTCACAATATGAAGGGCTGTTGGTGATGTATTATAGAAAACTGAAACAGATTCACACAACATGATGCTAATAATGTATTTGCAGGGAAAAAAAATAAAGGAGTAATAAAAGCTTATTTTTTGGATTCCAATGTAATATTATAACAATGGATGAAGGCAGATGGGACAGTGAAATATTTGAAGATTCCAACTACCATCTGTCCATAATTTATTATCCATCTGATGGTAGGTTATTATTGTTTTTCTGCTGTCATTAAATACTTGTTATTTATCTTGTTACACCACTTCTGCATTTAAAAGTGAGACCTTCACAGATTTGAGTGCTGTTATCTCCAGTGACCTATAATTTATGTAAGTCCTTTGGTGTCCTTACTTCTATTCACCAGGCATCTAAAAGTGAATATTGCTCTCAGCTTAGATTGCTGATTAATTAATTTCTACCTTCTATATCCCTGCATTGCAGCCTTGGGTTATGAGTTTAAAGTAATGATTCACCATTGCACATATTTTGTGAAGTTAAATTCTGCAAACTTCCGAGAGTCTCCAATTTCCATGCTACATATAATAGCTGGTCCCTTAGAAATTAATCCCTTTCTATTTGTGATTTATTTTTTCTTCTTGTGCTTAGTGACAAAAATGGATTTCTCCCCCGATCTGCTGTGACCTGGCTGCCTTTCCTGCAGTATTCAGTGTAAATTACATGACTCCATCTGCTATTTTTTGTTCCCTTGTGGAGTTTTAGCTCTGAAGATTACGATGCAAGTTGGAATGTCATGGCTATAGGGGACAAAACTACATCCACTCTAAACAGAGACTGATAGCAGTGGCAAAGTTTGAGTACAAACCTAAACACTCCCCATACTTGTGCAGATATGAAATTCCCCATCTGGTCCCTAGACACAGTGGGTCCACATATCACCCAAAAGCCAGCCATGCTTCATTACTATATTCAGTAGCACAGTAAGGTTTCCATGTTACTGAACCTATGCAACTACTTATGAATTCAAAGTAACTGGCTGCTTTCCCCTTACCAGTAACATGTGCAGTAAAGGTGATCCCTAAATCCTGTAGAAGTCATTCTCTTTTGCTCATCATCAGCCTTCCTAACTTTTCCATGTCTATAATAAAGACATAACTAAAGATCTGTACTTAAAGTAAAAGAACCTGTTTAAACATTTTACTCTTCAAATTCATTTTCATCCTTATTTGAGATAAATACTAAAGCTACCAACTCCTCTAAGAGAATGGTGTACTCGGGAAAATTAATAAACTTTTGAATATTTAATTTCTATTTCTTGAAAGAACTCAGAATATGACTATAAGTTGGACATCCTCCCAGGCTTCCAGAGTCCCAAAAATTTATCTTATATAGTGATTAATCTTATTTCCCATGATTCACTTCAATTATTTCAATAAGGATAATACCACAATGGAGGAGACTTCTTTGTAACCTCCAAGCCTTATTATTTTACTTTCAAGTCTAAAAATTTTCTTGTTCCATTTTATAAACTAACACTTCTGTCTGTCAGCACAGACCCTTTTCCTCAAGCTTTTCATTCTTTCCCCCTAGCTCTCATTTCCACAAGTCACTGCCGCTCCTGACCTTCCTGTCATCCTCTCCAACACAGACAACTATCTCATTCTGCACCAACCTCAAACAACTAAATGCTGAAAATTTCTGACCACAACATGCAGTACACCAGTGTGCTAACATTTTTGGAACACTAAATAGAAAAAGCATATAGTTGTATTTGTAGACTATAGATCTTCAAATTTGATTTCTTGTCTACCTTTTCCAGAAGTTAATTCTTTCCCCCACAATTTTCTTTCTTTATTTCATGGAAACAAATCTAGCTCTAGTCAGGACCTAAGCATCAAACTACAAAATATAAAGAAGAAAACTTCAAAAGATTTTTATCCATTAACTATCAAAGTACTGACTTCAGCAGTCACTGGCTAGCATCCCAAGCTTTGTTTATTATTGTAAGGTAGGAAATTTATTCTAAAGAATTTATAACCTCTTGGAGCCAGTAGAAATAATGAGAGTTCCCAAGACACCACACAGATCAATTCTTTAGCTAAAAATGTGGTCCTTGTCTACTGGTAAAATTAGGACACTAGGCAGCCAGGACTTCAAAAGCCATTGAGACAGGAAAAGGTAAGAGAAGTCTAACAGTGATAAAAATATTATAGCATTTGCTTGTGGATCTCCATACTCCTAGGTCCTTGTTCTAAAATTAGCATAATTTTAATCCAATATAAAGTATGTTTACAGACCTAGGAACAATTTCTAACTACATAAGCCTAAACAGTTTTTGAAATTCTGATTCTTTTACAACATGTACTTGTATATATGTAGCATTTCTATCCTCTTACAGTGTGTAGAAAGCACACCAAGATCAACTGATGTCACTGCAATAACATATTGCAGTGATAATATGATGTCAGTTGAAGTGAGCATCATTTAGGGAGTACTGAATTACACACTGAAATATCCTGAAAATTTTTCACTGTTTATCATAATATCATGGAATCACAGAAATTATTTGGGTTGGAAGGGGCTTTAAAGATCATATAGTTACAAACTCCTGCCATGGGCATCTCCACTAGACCAGGTTGCTCAAAGCCCCATCCGTCCTGGCCTTGAACGGTTCCACGGGTGGGGCAGCTACAACTTCTCTGGGCAACCTGTCTAAGGTGTCTTGGTTTCAGCTAGGGTAGAGTTTATTTCTTCTCAGTAGCTGTTACAGTGCTGTGTTTTGGATTCAGAATGAGAATGGTGTTCATAACACACTGAAGTTTTGGTTTTTTCCTAAGTTGTGTTTATCCTAAGTCAAAGAATTTTTTCCTTGTCTCGTGCTCTACCAGTTAGGAGGTGCAAAAAAGAAACTTGGTGGGAGCACAGCTGGGACAGGTGACCCAAAGTGACCAATGGCATATTCCACATCACAGGATGTCACGCCCTATTGTGCATCACTTGTTTTTCTGTATAGACAATCAACTGCACCACACAGCTTGGTGTCATCGACAAACTTACTGAGGGTGAACTCAATCCCACTCACTCTCTTGTGTAGAAATCTTTTATTTGATATATTTTTATTCCTCATATTTTAATTTCTGCTTCCTCAGTCTAACCCATCTTTTATAGTCTGGACTTCTATGAAAATGTTGAGGTTGTTTTAGGACATCCATTCTTGAGGATGTTCAAGAATGCTTACTGCTGGATGTTTTCAAGGATCAACTATAGCATTCACTGTATTAAATCCTGACAATTTGCAAGACTACAAGTTAATTGTTCTATTTTAGGAAGTCAGTAACTGTGGGAATCCAAATGTTATTTTGTCCAATGATATAAATTAAAATTGTGTCATTTTAGCCAAGCATTATGGACCTATCTTATTTAACTCTTTTTCTGTCATGCAATTTTTTGGGCTGCATAGTACAACAGTTCAGGTTAATTCAACATTAATTCAGTGGCATAGTCCCATTTTACTCATCCATGAAGCTTCCTGGTTTTGAATGGACCTATTCAACTAGTAAAGAAACTGGAAGCAAAAGGGTTACACTCTCCAGTCCTTAGGCAAAGCTGTTTCCATTTAGATTTTTCTATAATGAAAAAATACGTTCTTTCTGTGACACTTTAACTGATGGTATTTATTAGTGTCCTTCTACTTTATGCTACTCTGTGCAGTTGGGGAACAGTTTATATTAATAACCATTATAATAATACAGAATGGTATAGTGTGCTTGGGGATCCATATTATGTGTTCTCTGGGAAACAAATTGTGGTCAGGATGGAGTCTCCCCTTAGAAAGCACTTGAGCAAATGGTGAAAAATGCTGCATTCTGGAAATAAATACAAAGCAGGTGGATGGGGCAGCAGGAAGCCATATTGAGGAGAAATGGGCAGCTTCAGTCTCTCATTGCATATTCATCAACTCCACCTGTTTATGTAAATGACAGGCAGATATTAATAAATGAATGGAAAGAATGACTTCCCATTAAAACAAAGATGCTGTTCTGAAGTTGTATATGAAATTTCCAATTGTTACTGGTAAAGATCTCTTATATACCTACAAAACATTTATTTTGAAGAAGAATAAGTGTGACTGCATCATCAAGGTAAAGACTAAGCTATGGAAATAGTACTCCGCTGAAGCCTAGCTAAAGATCCTGTTGCTTTTTACTCTTGGCCACATTTCTCCCTTCCTTTTGCCAGGGGCAATCTGTGCTGAAATTTAGTAGGGGTGATGATATTTAACTTGTTACCACCAGTGATCTGATTGCCTTTCAAGCCTTTCCTAATCTGCATATTCACTGCATGAGTTGTACTCTTCCTGGCACAAACTTTTAGAGCAGCTGAAGCACTAGCTTCCTGAGTGCTGTTATCTCAGATTAGATTTAACTGTGCTCTGTTTACATTTAGAGTTATGCCTTATCATTACTCAGTTAAACCAGCAGACATGGATTATAACTCTGTATATGTGTCAATTTATCCACACAGTACAGTCATTTTGTTTGTCAGCTGGTAGATGGTTTATTCCATTACTCACCTGAGACATCTGCTTTGCCAGTTAATCACACAGTCAATTTGTATTAGTTTTAAACAACAGACAGTACTTTCAACTTTAGTTAATCCAAGTTGTTTGCTCAGAAATTTTTCTAGTAACAGATCCTAGAGTTTTCTTGGAGATTTATCCTCCACCCGATTAAGAAGATGTTTTATGATTCATTTCTCAAGGCTGAAACACGAACAGCTCTACATCAAAGATACCTTCTGGGGGAAAGTGAGGCCGAATTCCACCTTCTCAGCTGAAAGAATGACTTACTAGTAACTTGGTCTGGCAGAGAAATAAAATGGGCTTAATTCTCTCTGAGTCTGGAATCAACCGTTTCCGTTGTTCAGAGGCATGTTATTAATCACCCAAATCAGTAATAATAATAAAAAAAGTCTGTAAGTCATCTTAAAAACCCTCAAATGAAACCACAAATAAAAGGACAACAACAAATTTGTCTTTTTGGATTGGTCTTTTAGCCAAGACCGAGAGACTTCAGTGTGTAGTAAGGCATTAAACCACAATCCTGATGTCAGTTCTAATCCCATCCATGTGTCAGCCTTAACTGACCCATCCCAAGTAAATTGTACCACCCAGCCTCTTGCTCCATAAATTAATTACATGACTAAGGAAGTAAGATTAGTCTGCACAACTGGGCAATTTCTTAGGTGTTTGAGAAGGAGTTCAAACATGCATCATCAGAAGAAGGAAGAGTTAATACCAGAAAAAGGAAAACATATTTATCCTGCTCCCATAGGCAGACTCACTTAAGGACAGTTAAAGTTCTTGTAGAAATCTGGCATTCTCTAAAAGAGGAAAGCATCAGTTTTTCCTTAAATGCCACAAAAGTTCCAGGGGAGTCCTTGAATTAAGAATGTATTTTGTTATTTACAGAAACTCTATCAATTATCCAGATAAAACTAGATTATGAGCACAGGGGGTGGGATTCTTTTTGATATAAATTTCTCTAGTAACTTCTTTCTTCTTAGGGCCAATTCTATTACACTTTCACAGAAACCGTATGTAAAGTCAGTAGGAATCTTGTCTGAACCTCATGACTAAGATCAAACCTTAATTATCTCCTTCTCTTGAAGAATAGTATCTAAAACTACACATTGATTTGTTTTTTATCAGTCAGGAAATTAGTTATTGTATCATGATGTGTTGCCATCAATCATTATTTAAATGAAGCTGGGTCTTTTTTTTTCCCTGCAGTCTGCTTCTATTGCTTAGAACTATATTAAATATCACATTAACACAGCATCTTTTCTCAGTGAGTGTGCCAAAGTCATGTGCATACCTTACATACCAAATAATTAATCAAATTAACATAGCCACATTTTGAAAGTGAGGAAAGGTTTAGGAGACATTTAACACATTATTACCACATAATAACATTTGACATGTGAAGCTAAGAAAAATACCCTGTCAAATGGGAAGTAAAAGAAAATTTGCAGCATTCAATTGGGTTACAAGTTAGGACAAGTCTTGGGTTTTTGAAAAATTAAGAGATTTCCTATCAACACTAATGATAAAGCTGTTTCAACTTGCTTTCAAAAATAAATATCATTATTATTGTTGTTGCTGTTCTTATTGTTGTTGTTGTTGTTATTATTGAAAATACTGTCCCAGGCATTGTGGTTTGCTCTTCTAATATGGGAAGAAAAAGTGCCAAATCTGATAAATTACAAGGTAATTCTCCATCTCAATTTCTGCTTGATGGTCATAAGTCTAAAACAGAAGAAATGTCTGTTTCTACTTGGACATGCAAATCTAAGCATATTCATGTTTTCCTCAATGTTTCTGAAAGGCTTTCAAAAAGCTTCATTTTCTGGCAAGAAATACAGAAATAGAGAAGTTACCCACAGACTGGGTCAGTCTGGAAGGGATGACAGATGACAGGGGTCATCTGGTCCAGCCTCTCTGCTCAAGCAGGGTCAGCCTAAAGCACACTGCACAGAATTGTGTCCAGATGTTTCCCGAATAGCTCCAGTGAGGGAGACTTCACACCCTCGCTGGGCAACCTGTCCCATTGCTCAGTCACCCACACAGTAACGAAATTCTTTCTCATATTCAGGTGCAACTTCCTGTGCATCAGTTTTTGCCTGTTTCTCTTGTCTTATTCCTTGGCACCACTGAGAACATCTTGGCTCCATACTGTTGGTAGCTTCCCTTCAGATACTTATAGACATTGATGAGATCACCTCTCAGTCATCACTTCTTGAGACTGAACTGATCCAACTCTCTCAGCCTTTCCTCACAAGAGATGGGCTCCAGTCTCTGAATCATCTTCGTTGTCCTCCACTGGCCTTGCTCCAGGAGGTCCATATCTCTCTTCTTTTGAGGAGCCCAGAACTAGACACAGCACTCCAGACGTGGCCTCACTAGGGCTGAGTAGAGAGGGAGGATCACCTCCTGCATTCATTGGCATTGAGACCGTGTTCTTCCCGCTCAAAGCAATTATTTACCAGTATTAATGACCTGAGAAGTTTAACCCTTCTGAGTTCATGTAAGTGGCAGGCAGCTGTAAGCATAGCTTTGTTAGCCATGCAAACCAGACACATCTATTAAGACCATGCCTACCCATGTAACTTTGTCTATGGTAAGAAAAGGAATTCTGGAGGTTGACAATTTTGATCTTTTAAAGATCATCTTTTAAAAACAGTCTGAGAGACTGTTAGGCCAATCACCTTCTGTAATTTGCAAAGCATTTATATTACTTGTCAGAAGTCAGTTTTTCATATGGAAATATTTCTATACACTCAAGACTAATCTAATACTTACTTCTTTGTTTAGAGAATGCTACATTCCTTTTTCAAGGTGCTTATCTCAGGCTATATTATGTCACATCTCCTTGTTAGATGGCACTGAAAAACTTCAGTTTCACAAAATTTTGTTTCCTTCAGCTCCAAAAGTGATTCAAGGGTTTTTTTTCTGGTTGGTTTTGTGTTTTGCTGTTACTCAAGAAACAGATTTTCAGTTGATTCTTTTTTTTAAATCACCCCCACTCCCTATTTATAACTTTCTTGGGGATTTTCCGCTGGTTGTGGCTCATTTTTTTACTAGATCTCTCAAAAGTATTCACCTAATTTGTTTTGTACTTGCCAGTCTCATTTTGAGCAGAGATATGTAAAGCATTTCTCGTTTGATTTTTTTCCATACCTATAAAATCTTTATTTTGTATTGTTTTTGCTGTAATTTAAGTTCTGAATCAGCTTTAAATTAAAATGTTTTAAACTTGGTAGGAGATGGAAAAGGAAAAAATATCACCCTTTCCTACTTAATTTAATTTTTTAGCATATGTAGCAAACTTTATGTAGAATCCAAGTCCAATGTTTCAGCAAGCACCCTAATGAGACTTTCTGCCCAAATGGAGTCATAATATTTTGTTCTTTTTATTTCTGGCTCAGTAAAACTGATAATAAATAGTTTTGAAAAGTAAAAAATGTATTTGGATGAGCTTTTTAAAGTCTTTTTTTTCTATCATGACTAACTACACTTTTCCAGCATGGCTCTTTTCCTAACATAACTTGTGAAAAAATATTTTATGTGTTTTATTATTAACAAGTAGATTTTATATTCATTTCAAAGAAAATAGAGAGAAAAGCTTTATGATTTACCTCATTTTTCAAAGCTTAGACTTGTATAAGTAAGTGATTGTGACAAAAACTATTCTTTAATATTGTCCCTGGCCATAAATCTCAGCAACATTTGATGATGTAGAATAATGGAGCAATGAGATAAAGATTTTATGGAAATCACTAATACTATCTGTACAGAAAATTACAAAATTTCATTTTTTCCCTTTGAACACACAAAAAGGGAAGAATTTACCATTACCACTGATTTTTTTAGACTGGCAGTGAGCAACCTAAAGCAGATGAAAATTAAGGAAAATGTCCCCTCCGCTGACCTATTGAAGGATCTAGACAGTGGAGAGCAGGTGGTTTAGCTTTGCTTGGTTGGCCTTGGTGTTCTTCTAGACCCCAAGATGCCAACACATGCCCAAGAATGTGACACCCACGTTCAGAATTCCCAGAGACAATTCAGCCTTCATCTGAGTCTTCCTGTACTTCCCATCTGACCTTGCAGCAGGCTACATCCAAACCATAGCGGGAAAGTCATCACAGCATCTCCAAAAGGGAATTAGAAGTTGCTTATTGCACCCACAAAGCAGACTGATGACTAAAGACTTCATGGGTACAGGAGCTGCTAGCCATCAAAACTAGCCATGAGTATATTCCTGTGGATAAGTGATACGCAAATTTGACTAACCTGGCCTGGAGCACTTCCTTTGAGCTGTGTGCATAGCATGATAAGCAGGGAATGGCTGGTAAAAGCAATCTTACAGAAACTTATAGTAGGACATCTGTCTTCATACAGCTCAGGATTAGGTAGAAAAACACAATTGCACATGAATGTCAAAGACAAAACTGAAATAATTAATAAACTGAATGTTTCCACAGATGGCCAGAATACCCATAATTATAGAGAAAACAGAAAGAATGAGAAAGAATTATAAGCAAAACTTCCATACTCATAGACTCAATATTGCAACAATCCAAATATTTGGCAATCTGTTCCTGTCCCCCTCTCATCCCTAGTAGGGAGTTCATTTGCCATCTCTCCTCTAACACCTTTCAATGAGGCAATTGATACATGTCACAGAAGATGAAATGATGACAGGCTGCATGGTTCATACATCTGAGCATCAAAGAATCAGTACTGTATAACCATAATCATAGATGCTTCTGGAGGGGACTGTAGAGCTTATGTAGTGCATCAGAACACATCAGGTGGTTAAAAGAACCACTCCCTCCTCACCCCCAAATTTAAAATAAATAAAAAAGATAGGAACAGTGACTTTTCTGATGGATAATTAAATCTTTTTAGGAAAAAACCACAAACACTTCCTTAAACTTGCAGTTTTCTACAAATCTCTTATTTTCAGGGCCATAAAAAATGTCTTTCATTATATCTAGAGTTTGTGTCTGCTGATACATATTTAAGATCAAGTGGGAGAAAAAGTGGACATTATGTCATGAGTAACAGATTGCATGAGTTTTTTCCAGCTCTTATCTACCACTGACAACGTGTTGGTGGTTTTTGATTGTCGTATCGGTAACAGCGATCTTAACAGAAAAACAGGTATTATTAATTTTAATTTATCTCCTATTGATCTTTTGCTTTTCTGTCTATTTTTCTGCTGAACCCACCACTTGGTACTAGGGTGCCTACCTACAGCATGTGATCAATAGAACATACTTTTATTTTGGCAAGAGGCAGGTAAAGCCTTTTTCTAAACCCACCTGTGTTTATTTATCTGGAATCATCTGTTACAGGCAAATCCGGCAACCTGTGGTGTGGGAGCTCTGTCTGGGTGCTCGGTGCGGGTTCAGATGGTCGGGACGGAGACAGGGACCATGAGAGACGAGAGATCTCTGAAGTCAGATCTTGGAACATGTGGTTTATTGCAAAGGGCGTGGGTACAGGGGCACTGCTTAGAGCTGCAGCTGGCAGCTCTGAGCAGGCCCAAGAGAGCAAGAGAGTAAGTGGGTAAGTAAAGAGAGAGAGAGAGAGCGAGAGGAATGAGAGTGAAGAAGAAGTAGTAGTGAGAGTGTAGAAGTACTGATGAAGTCCTGGTTACAATACGATAAATCATCTTCTGTACTGAATATTCTAATTGTCACTAACCAATCTAATACAAGATATAAATCCTATAGCATTTACATACAGCCTATAAGAGTTCTTATATTGCCATAGAGTGTTACATCTTAACTCCTAAAAACTACTCTTTGGACCCCTTCTGCTGAGCTAGTAGGGTCTGCTCTGACCCTTGGACCTGCCTGCAAGCAGAGGGTATTGTTCAATCAAGAGGGGATTACCTTCAGTCGGCCATACCATTGTTTTCCAGTTGTTCAGTAACTAAGATTTGATATTTCAAAAATGGTTTTCATTTCGATGTCGCCTGTAGTTTTCATATTCCCAAAATCTTTTGTCAGGCAATCATATTTATAAGGCTTTCCTGTTTCATCTTCCCCAACACTGTGGCAATCTACTAATAAAGTAAGAGCTCCCCTATATATTGAATCACAGTGAGAAAGAAAATGAGTGAAAAATTTGTATGTTAAGGCTGCAGAGAGAGCTTACAAAGTTATAATAAAATTAAATTAAATATGCAGTACGTGTTTATAGTATCTGTGGTGGTTTTACCACCAGCTGGGATTTAAACTCCAAATAAGCCACTCTCCTTCCCCTCACCCCACTCTGGTGAGAGAGGGCAAAGGCAGAGACTATGGGTTGAGATAACAATTTTCTGAAAGCCAACAGCAATGGAATTAGAAACTCACAGCAACAGCAAAAACATTAATAATAGAAGTATACAAAAGTGAAGGTACTTTACACACAAAAGGTATTCACGACTTTGACTTAATTCTGCATAGCTGCTGAGACAAACACAAGATTGCAGGTGCTCCTGTGCCTAGCGTTTCCCATCCCCAAGCTCCAGACAATGAAGAACAATGATGGACTGTCATAGGTTAGCAAGCTGAGTCTTGGAAGTGATGTTCTTCTTACAGCTTCCTCTATGACCTGACTGAACCTATCAGCTGGCCAGTTCAAATATGGACAATTCCCAAAGCCACTTAAAGTTGTGACCGCCTCTGTGATCCACACTTAAGAATAGACAAACTCCCCCCAGCTCTCTCTCTCGTTTCCAGTGCTGGGACAGGTGGCTGCGGGCCCCGTGTGGGGGCCAGCGGGCCCGGCCAGGCCCTGCTTGGGCCAGGCTGGGCCGGACCACGGCCATCCTGGAGCCGATGGACCTGTTCCCCCCACTGCCTGCTGTGGGCAGCCGGAGCGGTCAGTTCTGCCCCCCGCCCCCCCCCCCCCCCCCCGTTCTCCACTGTGATAACCAACATTCCAGCCGCAAAGCCGAGGTGAGATTAACCCTTTTATTGCTGTGAAGAGCTGAAAACCTGAGGGAAGAGAGAGAGGAGATGCTTAAAGCTGAAATTCTGTTGTGAAGCTATGATATATCAGAGTATCCTGTTGTAATTTCATGAAGATATGGGGGGTGGAGTGTTCAATTCGTAAGCAAAAGCACCTGCGCTGAGATAGGCAGATGCTGACGCAGTTGGAATTTCATGAGAAGTTTGAACAGGGAGAGATGGAAGCGATGAGGACTTTTGCTCCAAATGGAAAAGGAGAAAACCTCAGTCCCTAGAGATGCTCCCAGAGATAGTCCTAAAGATGAAGATGAGGAAGACCCTTTGCTCCCACAGAAGGAGAAGGGCTTCTGTTCTTAGAGATGAAGATGGGTGAAGAGAACCTTTGTTTCTGAAGGGCTCAACCTTAAAATTGTACCCCAAAAACTTCAAGAGTGGACCCTCGAAAGCAGTTGCGGGAAAAGCTGCAAGTCGGGGGAAGGGACTCACATGTGAGCAGAGACTCCTCTTCCTAAATGGACTGAACAATATTTGGAAGTGGGCGGCTGTCTCGTTGTGATAATGTTTTCATAGCACGAGCAAGAAGAGACTTCTCTTTCTAAATGGACTAAACAAGGTTATTATGGAAGTGGTAAGTAGACTGAACATCTTAAGGGTTGTCTTTTTACATTGTCAGTGGGAGAAGGGAGGAAGGTGGGGGAGGAGGAGAGTTCTGAAGGTGTAGTATAATTTTTTTTTCCCTCTTTTAGGTCTGTTAATAAACTTCTTTATATTTTTTCAAGTTTGGTCCCTGCTTTGCATTTCTCCTAATTCTTATCTCACAGAAGATAAACAGTAATGAGTATTTTGGACCAAACTACTACATGGACAAAGCCCCAAAGGGCTGGATCATCCACAAGGCACAGAACCACTTCTTTGGACTGCTGTGCTTGGCTGGGCTCAGGCTCAGCTCAGGCTCAGTTCTTCTCACCTTGGTTTGCTTCTGTTTTTTTTGGAGCTGCGTCCTGGAGCTGTGTCTTGGCTGGGTTTCCTGCATCTCAGAGCCATGTCTCGGAGGAATGGGAAGGGCTGGGCAGCAGCAGTGGAGGGACAGAGTCTGCAGCACTGGTCCTGAGAGTCCACAGTGCTATCACAGTTACCTTTCCTGATCAAGAGGGTGAATAAAATGCTGCACTTCTGGGAGTATGTTCCTTTGTACTTCCCTCCAAAATCACGCTCCTGGGCTATGAGGTGAGTGGTACAAAATAGCAATCTGGCCTTGCCCACACGGCTCTAAGCTCCGCTCCAGTGAGCAAACCAAGGACAACATCTGAATGCAGTTTACCGAATGTGCGAGGCTTGTTCTTGTCCCAGCATTAGCATTCTCCTACCAAAAGGCAAAACCAATATTTATTTTATGAAAAGGGGTCTACTACTGGGTCTGTCATACAGTACAGTTCCCACTCACAGCCGTTGACATTAGAGATAAGCAGTAAGGCTCAGATAGAATAAGATGTAGCTAATCCAGTCATCAAATAATTTTGACACTGCCACTCCCCAGAATATGACTAATACAAAAATAATTTAAATTTCTCCTGATCAAGTATACAGACATTGCAACTATTAGGAAGGAATGAGCTGAAACTACTGCATTTGGCCTTTCTCTCTGACCTCTTAATTAGTGTTAAAATGAGGTATTAAAAACTCAAGAGTGGAATTCATTTGTGCTCAGCCGTTGGGCAGAGATATCAGCTGCTTTTCTGCAGTGAGCTGCCAGGTTGGAAGTAGGAGCTAAGGCAAGATTGCGTATAAGTTGTTTTTTTTCTGGAGTAGAAATATGGAACAGAATAATAACCCAATTTCTTCCAAATAGATCCTGACTGTTGTAAGGATACTCACTGGATTCACCCTGGATCTACACTTCCACTGCCTCCTTTCTCTTAAAGTAAAAATTGATTGCTTCAAAACAAGGGTTTAGATTCAAAACATAAACTAATTACTATATTACAGAAGCCTCAGCTTTGCCTAAGTCTTTTCCAGCAGTTATTAACTTGACTCAAGTTTAAAAACATTCTTGGTTTGCATTTTCTTTGGTGACTTAGCTCTTTTCGGAAAAATAGGTTCCTACCAAGAAAAACTGCTTTGAATTGTGCAGTCACATGCCTAATCCTTGCTCAGGAGCAGTATGTGATGATCAAAGTGAGACAGTAGAAAGAGAGCAAGTCAGAGAAAAGACTCGCATCTTCTAACTACAAGGGGTCAGTAAATAAAATTTCCTTCTAAGTAGATGGGACACTATTATAGGTTGTTTTTTCAAAGAGACATAACTGTAAACACTTTAAGGGGAGCTGGAGCATTCAGAAGTCAAAAGGTATTTGGGAAATCATATTCATGAATCTGAGGCCTGGCTCTAATCTTTTCACCCTTTGATATTGCTGTTTAGTTAGCTTGCTCACTTCCTTCTGTTATTAATTTAGCTAAGAGATGAAAATGTACTTTTTACATTGCTTTGACTTCTTTCTCTCTCCCCATGCATTGCAGGCAGGAATAGATTTTATTTAGTAATAATGGGCTTAGCCCCCACCAGAAATTTATATCCTTTGCCTCTGAGTTTTAATTCACTCTTGCAGAAGCATTAGAGCTGCTGCTGCCTGCAGGCATATTTAGCTTCATTTTCACCAGTGTACTAACTCTTGAATCCCTGTAGTCCTTCTTCCCCTCATTACTCTGTGTTTCTCTTCTACTGCTGGTTTCAAAACTGCTGGGTTATGCATAACGATCTGGGGCCCTTCCTCCTGGAAAATTAGGTCACTGGGATGTAAAATGAGTCTCTTCTACTCTTATGAAAGCTGCACATGTTGAAAAGTACAGCACAGTTACTTTAAAACATTTGTTTATGATAAACAGGGTGGAAGCCTGCATTTTTATTAGTCCTGCCCTTGTCCTGTATCCCAGTCATACTTCTGTCTCCCTAACTCTTGTCTGTGTGTAGCAGACTCTGCACAACTGTAAAGCAGTATTTTGATAGCAACCACAACATTACTTTAATTATAATATAATAATCTTAGTTATAATATTTAGTTAATGGGAAATGTAGCAGGTAAGAAAATTCTGGTCAACCCAACTACTACTGAGGTGAGACTTCAAAAAAAACGGGTCTCTGCAGGCCTTATCTGGCTACATGTTAACAAATATATATATATATATGTGTATGTGTATATACCTATACACACAAACACATGCACATACATATGCTGAGAAGCTCCTGAAACTCAGAATTTGTCACTTCTTTCCGACTGTCACCATGATAGCAGAAAGATCCTAAGACTACAGAAAAATCTTATTCAAAGTAAATATTTGTGTCCTTTTGTGTCTATTTCCTTATGATTCACACTGTAAAATCAGCCCATGCTGACTCCATCTAATGCTCCAGGGCAGCAGTCAGCTTGTATTCTACTTAAGAGTTTCTGAGGTAGTTAGAAACACTGGCACTGCAGATTTCAGTCCAGCTCAGCACTGCAATACCTTTAAGCACAAATAGTCTTAGAAACATTACTTTCTTGCATTTAAGGATAGTTTTAAACTGTGCTTAAGTCTGATAGCATACTGTGAACAATGAAGAAAGAATGCTTGGAAGACTAATAAACAACACATTTAGAAAACCTACTGTTCTTGAAAAGCAATTCACACTGATGTGTATTTACAATAGTTTTGCCTCTTTCTTATACTTTCGATCTACCAAAATATGAATATCGATCTAATATCAATATCCAACTGAGATGGACAAAAACTCTCTAACAGTTTAGAGTTAGAAGGTGTATGTTTTATTTGGCGCCAGGCACTGTGTGGGATAGCTCCCTAAGACGCAGGGCCCCGATCCAAGCAAACACAAAGCTTTTTATTTCCAAAATTATGAATATCCAAAATACAAATGCATATTCATAACATTAACACCTCCCATTCTCTGCTTCATATGGAAATGAGATTAATTGTCATTAAGCATGTGTAGTGCATGTCCTGAATTGAGTCAGTGGTCTTGAATTAGGTCAGTGGTCCCAAAAAAGATGAAGGAACTCATCTTCATTTTGACCCTTTTGTGTTTCTGAACTTTAACAATCCTAATTACTTTAGTGACCTCTAAGTTTCCTCTTGCATGACTTTTGGACGAGTTCCCACAAAGGGAAGAAATTGGTAATTGTCCTTGATCCCTACACCAACTTATCAATGTTTCTGTTCTTCGTTCTAAGCACAGCTAAGCAAACATACAAATGACAGATCATCAGTTATTTGGTAATCAGTTACTAACATCTTAAAACCCATTTCAGGTCCAGCTCTCTTAACTATTTTAATTAACTCTAGCTGGGCCTGAATTCCTTCCTATTCTAACTAATTTCAACACAGCTAGCCTATAACGAAAATCTTTATGCTTCTTCTAAATCTATGTTTCACTTTTTAGAATAGATGATCTTTTAATCAATAGCAAGAATATCCAATGACAGAATTATCTCTGCTCTAAATTCCCATCTGATTATTGCATGGGTCAGAACTTCTTCACTTACCAGCATAAATACTAGCACATAACTCTCTCTTTTCACATTAAGGGGGCTTTTCCTGTAAAGCTTATTAAGTCATGTAACTTGAGAAGCAAAATAACTGCTTCAACAGCTCTGGTCTGTAATAAGAGACATCAAATCCTACCTTTCTTTCATGTTCTTCAGCTTCCAAGAGAAACCTCTTAATAATTAAAAATACAGTAGTTTTTTAAGATATATGGTTGTATGGTCAATTTTTTATATCAGTGCCTTTTTTACAGTAGTAGAAATTCCAAGGAACTGCATAATCAGTTCTGAAATAACCTAACAAAAAGAAATTTTCCTGCTAACTTCATAAATCTGTGATTAATTATGGCTTATAGAAGAAAAGACAATTTATTCAGGAATTTTAAAAGAATTAGTGGCAATGGGATATTCATCATAAAATCTTGTACTTTGTTTTAACTTGGCAAAGCATGCAGTAGCTTTTAGGAGCTACTGTTGATAGGTCTTGCTCTGGAATTTTCTTCTACTATTATCGTAATCAAAGCTCTTCTCTCTACTCTGTGGTTGAATGCTCAGCTAAAACATGTTTTATCTTTCCTTAATCGTTAGTGAAGGCTTTTTTTCTGTTTTGTTTATTTATAAAATCTGATTAGCATAATTTTTTTTCCTTTACATCACTAAAAAGTAACTCAGTTCCCTGTTTCCCCACTGATGGCAAACTTCCACACAACCCAAATTCTTGTGTAACCTTACCACCAGTTTTTTCTGCTCCATCTAGGAGTTGTCTTATCTTAAGAATTTGACTAATATAAAAGAAGTTATCTCTTAAAAAAGGGTGTTCTGAAAGTGTGTATTGTTGCTCCATAACCTCTAAGTTTTGGCTACTGTAAGTTTAATAAAATAAAATGTGAAAAAATGACTGATAAAGGTAAATTTAAGCTATGTTTACAGGTCAGAATGCAGTCATCTTCAGTCACAATGCTTTTAAAATATCTACTTGAACTTTGCAAGAAATTAGCAGTGATGTTATTTGAAGAATTGTGGGGTTGATTTGTTGTCATCTCAAATTTCCACTGCAAGTTGGATGAACAGGAATGGTGCTCTAATTGATGCTTGGTACTCTGAAGAAATGCTCTACATACCAGAAGTCATCAGCTGAAGGGCCATGCTGTTATCCTTCCTAAAATACTTGAACGGGAAAACCAAAAAGAATTAACATTCTTTATAAAGTTTTAGTGAAATTCCAAGGGCTTGAGCTAATTTTCAAGTGACTAATAAGTGTTTGTCCTTCCAGCTGAAATAGTATGAGAGAACTGAAAGACACTTCTGTTTAAGATGTCATCTAAATGTGCAGCGACATCAGTGTCTAAGGGATCTAGTTTCAGTGATTTCTCACTTACTGGAAATTCTGACTTTTCTAAAACAATAAAAAATTCTTAAGTGCTCTGTAACTTCAAGGGAAGGGTTGTGTTATGCAACATGGGAGATTTTGACTTACATTTCCACTCTTGTCAGCATAAATTGAAATGTGGAATATTGCATTTGTCATGTCTCTGAATCCTGTGCTCTAAGCATAAGGGTGTACATACTTTTTTTTTACTGAGTGGAAAATCTCAAAGGGAAATCTATACACTGAGATTTAACTTTCACTTAAATGTTTTTTAAATCTTGCTTTTATTCCAGTCTGTTATTAAAAAAATGTCAAAGTCTTAAATGTTACTGCAAGATAGAACTGGCAGCTTCTGCAAAGCTCTGATCTGGCATATTCTGTTTAAATTATTTGCAGAGGATAAATAGTTTGGCAATAATAAGCACAGAATTGTTATGGAATCAATATCTTTATCTGCAAATATCTCACAATAACAAGCCATGTTTAGACACTTAACTGTATACCAGTCACCTGAGACGTGAAAGTCCATGATTTATAAAATATTCATAATATAAAATTATACATATGCCTATTGCAATGAATTTGATTTAACCAGATAAATAAATGTTATCTTTTTCAACTAAGCATATTGATAGAAGTGCAAACAAAGTTTAGCTTTGTATTTGGCAACATTCCTTATTACTCTGTTGACTGATAGGTACAGTGACATGTTGGAACTTACTACAGTTTCTCACTGCATTCTACTAGATGTGAGGAGGCTTAACCAGGTTGAAAAAGTATTACAGTTATAATAATAAAAAGTAATACAGTTATAATTACAGTTATATAAAAAAGTATACAGTATATAATAAACTGTAGCATTTAATTGCTTGTGTTTAATGTCCTAATCAAATCTAATAAGGTAAACAGGATATAATATAGAAACAGGAAAAACACATATTTTATACACAGAAAAATGGGATAAATGTTAAATAAATAAATGAGATAAATAGTATTAGTGCTCAAGGTAAATGCATCATAAACATTTTTTGGTAACCAGGCCATGCTACAGAGGGTGCATCATCTGGGAAAGTAGGAGAAGAAGCTCCTGGGGTGGAGTCCTGAAAGGAATAAGGGTTCAGACTTCCAAAGTGTTGCAAAGAAACACACTTCTGGAAGTCCTAGAGGAAACTGGGGAGCTGTTCATCACCTGAGTGCAACACTGGATGTCTTGGGGTGACTTTATCATGTGTATCCCATAACTCTGTTCTATGCCCAGAAATTAATTTTGTGCCTTTCTATGCCTTTAAACTGAGCCTGCGAGGGGAGAGAGAAAAAACCGAGCGAACTTTCAAAACAGTTTGCAGCTTGTTTTCATGTTTCAAGGACACAGATAAAACCTCTCTTGTGCTCTGCTGCAGCAAGAGAAAGGAGCGGGAGGAAGCAGCTTGTTTGCTTTCTCAGCCAGTTTTTGGCCCTTTTTCTCTGGAGAGAGACAGAGAGTTGAGATTTTGTTTTCCTGGGACTTTGATTTTTTTCCCTTTTTCTCTGCTAGACTGTTTTCAACATCAGAACACTTCGGGACTTTTTCCACACAGGTGGAGGCCCTGGAGGTGGGCCCACCACCACGACCCAGCTCCAAGGAGGGGGAAAGAGAGGCTACCTACAGAAGGACTCTGAAATTTTCCCAGGATTTTCTCTCCACAGCGAGAGATTTTATTATTTAGCATTTTTATCCTTTTCCTGTGTATTTGTTAAATAAATAATTTTTATCTCTTTCACTTCCCTTCAAGGAAAATTCATTTTTTTCCGAACCTAGTGGGGGAGGGATGGTTGTAACCTGCCTTCTCTCAGAGGATATATTTCCAAATATGTCCAAACTGGCACAAATAATTAGTGGCGCCCAACTGCATGGCTTGAAGGAAAGTGAAAAACCTGTACTAATTACATTTTGGTTTGAATTTACTTATTCTGTGTTGGGGTAAAATAGTCACCATGTTGGTTGAATTAATGTCTCTCTAGCTTGAGGTACTCATGTCTTTCTGGTCCTTAGGCTTGATTGAGGTACTAGTGCTTTTTTGATCCCTAGGGTTGTTTGCCTACCCACAACTTGCTCTGATCTTGTCCCTCATATGTAAATTTTACAGAGGAGGGGCACGAATCCGGATTTCTATTTTGCTGTGCTCTGTGATAACGATTTATAAACAGTTAATAGAGGTACAGGCAGCTGTTTGAAGTGTGTATGATATGTGGTTTCTCCGTCCTAACCCCAGTCCCAGCTTCAGTAGTCTGTTTTGGGAATTCATTAGTAATTGTGCCCAGTTTGTTAGAGGCGGAGGAGATGGGGTTTCTCAGCCTTTCATCTCCCTTCCCTTTACATTTGATATGTTATCTTTTCAGAGTGTTCAGTTTCCCCTGGATGTTAAAGAGACCACCCTCCTGGTATTTAATCTGGTAATCTTCTTCTATGTGGTTTGCAGCTTGTCTAGAATAAGAGCTCAAATTTCCAGGGTGACTGATGAGACACCTGACCTGGAGGTGGAAAAAATCCTGAGTGGTGTAGGGTATGGGAGGATATGGGCCAAACCCTGAAGAAATTCTCTGACCCAATCGCTTAGAACTTTCTCCTTGAGCAAATTCAGAAACTGGCACACTGGAGAAAGTTGTTCTGAAAGGACATGTCAGAGATAGAGATGTGCTGATCTATAAATGTTTTATCTCTATTTGATCTCCTTGAATTTCCTGTTATTTTACAATGTTAAATGTTTTAGCTTATGTTCTGATGAAATCTAATCTAATTTAAAGACTCTACCTGAAGAGTCAATTCCATCATAAGTATTTCTGTCTTTTGCTTGCATGCTGGAGCCCAGATTCACATTCCCGTTTTGTAGATGAAATTGTCCTTTATTGTGGATTATCTAAGAAAGAGGAAGGAAGGAAACATCATTAGCCTTCTCTGTAATCACTTAATATGTTCATGCCTTGGGCAGTTACTAAAATCACTAAATATTAAGTGTTATAATTTACACCACCATTATATTTCTGAAGTAGTTTGTGATTATTCTCTTAAATTGTTTCAGCTGTTCTTAGGTTACTATCCTGAGCTACCTGCAAGAGTGTTCTTGAAGCAGTCATTCACGGCTGCAGGTTTAAAAATCCTACTGAAACCTAATCATCAGATATCACCATGATATTTTACTGGTTTAGTCTTCTTTTTTTCCTTTTTTTTTTAAGATACAGCAACTTTTCTACTAAAAAGTTGCCATTCATTTTAAAATTATTTAATTATGACAGTGGAGCAGAACAGAGCAAGAAACAGAAGCGATATTACACAAAAAATCAAAAATGATACCACAAAAATTCTGTAAAGGAATCCATATCACAGTATTTTTCAATATTTACTTACAGGTACAAATGAATTAGGGGTGTTTGAGTGAGTTGCAGTTTGAAAGTTCAGTAGCTAAAGAATTAATATCAGTTATCCATTTTCAGTGCCACATTTCAGATTTTGCTACCTTTACTCCTTCTCTTAGACAGCATTGGTAGCACCCTATCAGTGTTTCTTATATGTATCACTGGAGGAAGATCTAGGATCATATGTTTCTTCTAAGCATGTTAATTTTTCTTAGCTCAATTGTTTATGTTAACCTTGGGGTTTTTCAGAACTAAAGATGAAAAAGTTACTGTAGGCCTAATCTACCTGGTAAAAAACTTCTCTGTTCACTGACAAGGTCATTAATCCAGAAAAAAAAACAAGTGATAGCAATGTACTTAATAGAGACAGATTGAAGTAGCTGAGGTGAGAAAAGTTGAAAATGTTGTTCTTTAACACAGGCAAAGTTAAACCAACTCCTCTTTCACCTAATTCAGAGCAGACATTTGTATCCACTCACCAACAATTTGGATGAATATCCTTATTGCTGAGTTGCTGAATAGAAAGCCTAAATTTTTTGATCTGTCCTGTCCTCCTTTGCTTTTATCACACATGCCTGAAAAATAGTAAAAAAAAGGTACCTTTCTAATGGAGCTTACTTAGTTTAGCAGTCAAACTGAACCAGTGTCACTTGCAGAACACATGCTGTTGATCCTCCTGTTAGGAGAGTTCAGATTTTTTGACCCTTCCAAGAGAGGCAGTGTGAGCACATTAGGACAAGGCTGTTGCTGCAGAAGCAAAGCTGTTCCACTTGAGTAGAATGGTGCATCCAGCTGTTTGTTTATTGCAGCCCCACGTCAGAGCAATGAGGTTGACAAGAAATGGAAACAGCAGGCAGTGATAAGAATTGTATTTTTAAAAGACAGTGGTGGTAGTTCAGTTGGAAGAGAGAAGAAATTAGTCATTAGTTTTCCCACCTGTTCCTGTGCTAAATATTGGCATTAATTTCCTAGTTCCAAAATGCCAAGCAGCTGAGCACAGAAGGTTCAGTCTAAGTGGTTTAAAGTGCTGCCTGGAGTTTTCTAATGTTTTTCCTTCAGTAAGACAGGATCCTTTAATAGGAACACTCTACAACATGCTTAATGTGAGGTCTCCAGTCCCATATCTTCATTAAGAGAGGAATTTCCTGCTCCATGCTTTTTGGGTTGGCTGGTTGGGTTTTTTTTCAGTGATTTGGCTGTCAGATTCACAATCTGTGACAGCCATGCTTCTTTTTTTTTATCATTTTATATGAAGAATATTTAAAAATAAGATTCTGTTTTTGAGGAAAGGAGAAATTAAGAAGAGAGTGCCTACCTTTTCCCCTCATAATTCCAAATAGTTTCAGTTTGTCTTAACATAAAAAGTTTGTTGTGCTTTGTTTTGTTGGGTTTTTTTTTTCTCTCTGTAATTAGCTTTAACTTTTTTTTGGTTTTCCCTACCAATAATCATAAGCTGAATATTTGGAATAAGAACTTTCTTGTATCTAACTCTTATTATCTTACAGCAGAACTCCCTCTGGCTGTTACTCTTTCAGTTCTGCATTTCTTTTCAGCAAAGTTTGAAACTGAGCAGCAGTCAGAACAACTAAGATTTTCTACTCCTGACCTGAATTAAATAATTTTTTGTGGTTGAAATGTCATTGTGACAACACAGATGTAAATCCACAATCCAAACTACTCAGATGAAATGCAAACAAAAACCTAAGAAGCTAAATACTGCTCCTAACTTTCTAGCTTTTTCTTTATATTAAACAAAATTCAAATCTACAGGTCTTGTTTCCAGTGATGCAAACTGGCATACTTTGCACCAGCTATGAATGATCTCATTAAGTTGTACGGGTAGACAGACCCCCAGTATTAGTAACTTCAGAGACCAATAGACTCTACTGCCCCTGTTCAAGCTGAGCAAAGAAGTTGTTTGGTTGAATTGTGCATCTAGCACCGCTTTCAAGAGAACCATAGGGGGGTTGGTTTGTTTTGCCATCTCTCTGTTGTTGTCACCTTCGAGTTTGCTGCTAACAAGTGCCTCAGACTGAGGCACAAGCACAAAAAAGTTATATATTAGTGAACAAGAAGAGAAGATAAGGAGCAACCAAGCACGAATCAAAGTATATTTTTCTCCATTCTGTGCCATAAGTGGCAGACTTGGATTCATCCTTCTAACAGATGTAGGAAGTTATTAATCTGCTCTATATGGGTTTCCTGGTTTTTAATTTTTTTTGGTTGGCTGGTTCTTTGGGGATCATTTGTCCAGCGAGGAAAACATTTGCTTCTTCCCCCTTTGATTTGCCTTGAGGAGTGGTCATACTGCCCTACCAATACGGTAGTTGATCTGACCTCCAGGCATCAGGTGATTGTTATTTGAGGAAGAATCAGAAGTCTGTCACTTTCTAAAAAAATATCCTGCCCCCACTAGTTTAATTGCTCCTGACAGTAAGTGATACTAGGAAATAAGCTATTGGGGTAGACATTATCAGGATTCATGCTGATGCTTTTAATTTTTTTTAGGTTTTTTTCCCCCAGAAAACCATATAGCCTGCCTAACAATAATCTTATATTTGTTGCAGTGTGAGGCATGTTCATCAGTGCTTCAGTTAGAAGTGCAAACCTATAATTACTGCCTCCACAGACAGAAAAAAGTGACGTTTCATTTGTGGTGATGAATATGCAGGTCTTTTAAAAAGTTCCTCAAACGTATTACTAGAATATGAAGGAGAAAAAGAAACAGAGGGGGATTTGTCTGACATTTATACTAGGGAAATGGCAGTTATATTGAGACATTTTTGTCCCTTTTAGCAGCAAAACATCAAAGATTTTATACATTTTCCTCAATATATAGGACATGAGTAAAGAGAGTATATATAATCTACTTATCAATAACTTCATTATAAAGAACCTACTATCTATATGGAATAAAAGAATATTAACAGCATTGAGATGTGCATTTATGTTTTTGTAAAGAAAATAAGAGCATGTTTCTGTGTAAGATTTTGTTCTAGCCGTTGGCTAGGACTGGGAAGTTTTTAAGTACCAAGTATGCCCAGCCTTGGGGTACTGCCTTCGAGTTTTATAATACTGAAGAGAGCAGTCTAAGGGAAGAACGGTACTTCAGAGAGCTCCAGTTTCATGCTCCCATTTTCCCTCCAAGGAGGCCGCACCATGTGTCTGCCCCTCACTATTGCATCCTTGATTTCAGCCAGCCAGGAGCCTTTGTAAAGCTTTGTGCCTCTCTTCCTGATCTGACAGTATTGAAGTTGTTCCTGCTGTACAACAGCACAAGGGACACTTTCAGACCTCAGTCACTGGGCACTGTTCTTGATCTGATCTGGGAAGGAAAGTACTTAGACCTCAGGTTGTCCCCATCACTCTCAGGCCCAAGCTCTGCAGAGAATTAAAATCCTCTTGGCCTGCCTTCTTTTTCTAAATCTGTGCTAGGTATAACTCCAGTGACAACTCTTTTCTGCAGCCAGTGGTATCTAGGAGCAAGTGGTACATCTTGTCAACTTCTCCTTTGACATACAGGTTTTAGAAATTCTGCATGAATTGTGTCCAGTATGGTGCATTTTATACATTTATATTTATATTTTATGTACTTATGAAAGGACAAGAGGAAATGGCCCCAAAGTTTTCCAGTGGAGATTTAGATTAGATATTATGAAAAATATCTTTACAGAAAGGATTGTAAAGCATTGGAACAGATTGCCCAGGGGTAGAGTCCCAGTCCCCAGAAGTGCTTAAAAATATGTGCATTAGCACTTGAGCACATGATTTTTAGTGGTGCTAAGTTGACAGCTCGACTCAATGATCCTAAAGTCTTTTCCAAACTTAATGATTCTATGATTCTGCTTAAATCTTATTCTGCAAAACAAACCTAAGAAGTGAATGGGCTACATCCAAGACGTAGCCTAAATGAGACGGTGGAGAAAGGCTGCAGCAGAATATGTGTGTGTAGAAAATAATGCTGATTCTATAGAAATGTTCACAGTTCACAACAGCCAGGTACGTGTGACTCCTGTGCTATTTTCTAGTTGGCCTCTCTTAAATATGATCTGTAAGTTTCTGCTGTATGTGATGTAATGGGGAGTATGTGGTATTGAGAGGTTAATAAACAAGATGCAGTGGAAAATTAAGGTTACTGAGTAAAAAGAGTCATTGTGAACTAGATTTGTAACAGAAAAGCTACTGTTGAAAAATAAATGGCAGGGCTACATTTCAGCACATGGAACAGACTGTTGAAAGGGTGGACCTCACTTAATTCTTATTCATAAATTCAGGATTGTTGAAAGTCAGGCAGAAATAAACCTTGCAAAGGCAATTATAACAAGTGAGAAAGGTTTTCTAGTAAATAGGGAGAAAAGTGGAGCAGCAATGTGTTAAAAGTGGGTATTGTCCTTAAGATAATCTGGATCTGGCTCAATAATTAAAGGAATGCTTCATCTCAGTTTTCAATAAAGGGGACTCTATAGCACAGTGGCAAAGGCAGGATGGCCAATGGGAATGACTAGATAGAAATGCAAATTAAAATAGCTGAGGTGAAGTAAAACTTGGAAAACTGTTGGAGTCAGGAAGACTGAGTAATCTTTATCGGAGATACTGAAAAATTGACAGATGAAATGGAGATCAGTAACATGGATTCCTATTAAACCTATCAACAGGTTTTGTGCTTAACGGTTGAAGAAAAGAAAAATCAGTATTTGCAGTTCTTCTTTTGCAATGTGCAATATGCAAAAGGAGAGGAATAAAATGTAGGAAAGGAACTATAGGAAAATAACTATAAACACTTTAGGTTTGATAAAATGTAAGAAGAAGGGTACATTAAGGAAATCATCTATTTGACCATAGCTATTAAAATAAACCCTGATTTACTAAAAGTGGATTTTATCCAACCAGTCTGGCATTTTCCTTTGAGTTTAAATATTTGTCTTAATGAGGTTCTCAATATTAGAGCTGAGCATAGACATATAAAAATATTTTCATGAATAATCAACTAATTTTAATAGATTTTGCTTTAGTCATGGCCAACATTAATAATCACCCTTATTTTATTGGCATAAACATATCACACTGTTCAACTGTACTTTTCAGCAGACATTTTCCTCTTTGTAAACACTACCATATTTATCCCTTTAACATTAATGGATTTTAAACTCACAGTAAATTTATAAGAACAGGAGACACCATTTTAATTTTGGAGACAAGAGGTGAATTATCACAGGGCATATAGGGAGAGAAAAGGCACAAGAGAATGGTCATGGAAATTTCAGATGAGGCAGGGTTTGAAAGAAGGGTTAATTCTTCTCAGTATCTTCTCTCCTAAATCCTTCCTTCTTGCAATTGTCATACAGAAGAAGAAAGTAAACTTCCTCTCCGAGTACCTTTTCGATTTCCAAACTGATTATTTCAAAATAGCTGTATTTTTTTTCGCTTGGGTTTGGGTATGGCAGCACTCCAGACCTTTCCTGCCAGAAGTCTATGTGGATATGTACTCACCTTCAAAATAATTCTAGTATCAATCACAGAGCAGCTGGGGCAATATAGCACTGATTCAAACCTCACCTGAGAAGCTGAATTAGTACTGATTATGTTAATATTCCAGTGATTTCAAAAGTATCTGTGGAGAGGAAAATTGAGATCACCTAAAATGAGATGACCACACATAAGCTAAAGGCTTCCACACCTAAGATAAAGGGTTGGGTCATTAACCTAAATGTAGATGTTCCAGAGTATCTCACTTGGTTTCCAGCTGTTGGTCCAGAAGGAAACTGACATCTCAATATGTTTCATGCAATAAATTTTTTTTTTTTTTCAATTTAAGATTAAATTTTTACTTATTTATCAAATAAAGAATTTGTTTCATTAGGCTTCATTCTGAAACTCACTAATATGCTCCAATTGAGAATGTGAGCAAAGAAGACATTTCTTCTACAGAAGACCAATAGGAGAAAAGCAAGTACAGACTTCTGGGAATAAATTTGGTTCAAAATTCTGCTTAAACTTTTGTAAATGACATTAAATTCCTCAGAGGTTTTTTTTTTCCCTCAGAATTCTGAACATTCAGGGAAGATACTAGATCCTAAATGTTGACATTTTCTATGTTCCAAGTAGAATACTACTTAAACTTAGACTTGTAGTTCTGCCCAGTTCATTTTGATATTTTAAGTGTTAATTTTGACCATATGAGTATTCATTTTGAAACTTGAGTACTGGAGAGTAGTGGTTGGTAAACTTGAAAGCATGAAAACTGCTTATTTAAAAGTGCTACTTTGAAAATTCCTTCATTCCTTTAACACTTCTTTTTACTCTTTTCCTGGATGAGGGTCTCTAGCATATGCATGTATGGGGATGTGATTGCAGCCAGACCCAGGCTGGAGGGCCTGTGTCTCTGTGGTGGCAGCAGCTGCCAAGACCCCAGCGCATGGATATCAAGGCCAGAAGCTGGAGTGGGACGTCAGGTTGCAGGGACACAGATGTCCGTGGTGCCAACCACTGGAGCAAGTGGTTGATTGAGTGTGTGTCAGCAAAGGTCAACCCAGGTGAGCCACCAAGTCAGTGTGGTGGTCTGGGAGTCAGGCAGTGAGTGGATCTCTAAGAGTGAGACCACAGGGATGGGATGTGTCGTGGTTAATGGGGGCCAGGAGAGCTCAAGTTTGCTCTGTGTGTGAGAGCATGTGTGCCAGCAGCTAGAGCTTGGCATTGCATGTCCAGATGCCAGCAGCTGGGCAGACTGGGTGTCTAAGCCCAGCTGTGAGCAGCCCACTCTGTACATATGCACATATACATACTCCCAGTAGCAGATGTCCATCCTGCTCAGCAGAGAGGGGGGCAGGATGAGGCCATTCATGTCATCTTGCTCAAGTGAGTGCTCTGTCAGTTTGTTGTGTTGATATATGTGGCCAGACCTGTACACCTGTGGTTTATACTTGTGCTCCACAAACCTCTGCATGCGTGTCCTGGGAATGAGTACTCAGCCTTGCTACCTTTTGAATCTAGGTACAGGGAGCTGTGGCAGCCTTGTGTCTCTCAGGCTTTCAGATCTGGTCTGATTTTCCCCTAACAAAACAAAAAAATACCAAGTCCTACTTTTTGGACAAATGGAAGTTTTCTTTTGCATAAGACTGAGACTTTTCTTTTTCCCAGATGAATTTGTTGTACCAAAGTCAACACCTGCACTGCAGTTGCTAATAAATAGCTTTTTATTTTTGATGTTAAACTCTTCCCTTTCTTTGGTGGCATTACCAACTGATGGAAATGATCTTTAATTGGGCCTCTCTTTCTCTGTCTGCACCAGCATTAAAACCACAGACCAACATTAAAAACACATTACTCATATGCAAAGTGCACTTTATTTCAGTCATGTCTGGTCTCAATCAGTCAATTTTGTGTAACAAAAAGGTTGAGATTGCTGATGCCCGATCTGTTCCTTATAAACACACTGTAACTTCTATTCTTCTTCCAACTGCATTCCAAAAATGCAATTTTTTAAAGATTTTGCTAGGACTTACAAACAAATGAGAAGGTTTGAAATCAAAGGACCATCAGCTGATGGACAGGTGACAGAGCAGGCAAGTTGTTGTTCTGCTATGTCCCTTCCAGAAAAGTAGCAGTTGATGGGGGGCAAAAAGGTTGGCATTAGCAATCTTCTTTTGTCTTCTTCCTCTGATGTGTCAAATAGATATAATATTTACTGCCAACACATGGTGCTGGTGTTAATGGTGAATGACTGAAGATCTAAAAGGCCATATGTGGCTGCACTGACTACAATGGAATTATGGAATAGTTTTGCAAAAGGTCCACTGGTATTCCAAGTGGATTCAAAATATAAACAATGTTTCCACCACACTAGTGCCTGATTATTAAAGTAAATTTTACCTTTCCATTGCTTTCAGAGACTAGAATTTACAATTTTCCTTGTCTTGTTGGCATATGCTACACCACATTTAGAATGGATTGCAATTTTACCTTTAGTGAATTTCTTAACTGAAAAAGAGACACTTGGTCTGTATGGTTCAGTGTTGACATTTTGAAGCTGCAATGACCTTTTGAGTCTGAAATGGTTTTATATTAAAGGATTTTCAAATGGTCTCATTTATACCTTACACACCCAATATTTTGGATTTATGCTAAGGGAGAACCAAGATTTCTGACTTTATAAATCTCTATCATGGCCTTAAAATGCCAAATGGAATTCACAGTCAAAACCCTGATTCTTCAAGACCAAGAAGGTGTTTGCCGTTGAGTTTAATCAGCCCCAAAGTTAATTCTCTATAATATCAGCTTTCTGTTTTATGACTACATATCAAAGGTTAACCGCACATTCATGCAGCAATGTTGTGTTCTATGAATATTGTTCTGTGCTATAAATTTTTCAGTTTTAAAATTATTTCCCTGCTATGTGACAGAGTAGAAAGCAAGTGGAGAAAGGGGAGAGGGAAAGAGTGCCACTCTATCAAGGGAAGATGTGTTGTCAAAAAGTTCAGACTATCTCCTCTTCTGCCATAATTAGATTTACGGGACTAACAGGTAGCTGTACAGCACACATTTATCATATTCTCAAAGTCAATTTTCATGGTTCTTTCACTTACTCAGACTCTAAAGTTCACATTTAACTTTTAATTAAATCTAGAGAATATAATATTGAATAAAAATTACATTTATCAGTTTAATTTTGGAATGCTTACTGAATATACATTATTGCTCTGTGTTTCAATTGAATTTCATTTATTAAAGACCCTTTTTTCCTGTTATAACTACTTAGACTCCCATGGGCTCATGATTTCTTCAAAAAAAGGGATTTGATTTTGTTAGCAGTAAATGATCTCCATTCAGGCTGTAAAATATATGCTAAGATTTCTTTGACAGACTATCCACTTTTTGCCTTGTATCTGTTCCCCGTAGACCTCTGTTTGTAGTAAGTTTGTCCTACTGCAATGAGAAGCACATATTATGTTTTTCAAATAATTGCCACAGTGACCAATAACTGACTCCCATTTTTCTGGAACATGTACTGGTAGAATCAATAAATTAGTTATTGGTAATCAGATTTTGCAGAGAATTAGGCATGGAAATGCCAACATATAGATACATTTTTTGAAAATTATTTTCTATTTCTATTTACTGTGTGAATGCATGACAGCTTACATGTATGCTATCTAGATGAATCAGGAATGAAAGCCTAATGTTGTGCAATGGAGTATCTCTGTTTACTCTGCAAAGAGGTATTTGATCAAGTTTTGGGTGGCATTTTTCAGCAGTAAAGAGAGAGGAGCTGTTCTAGGGTGTTGTTTTCTCTGGGTTCCCAGTTTCTCAGGCTTCTCAGAGTACTTAATTAACTTAATGTATTGTACTGCACCCACTCTGCATCTATCTCCTGAGACCAGTGCTGCCTTTCTCTGCCTTTGTAATTTCCTATAATGGTAGATGTACCTAAGATAAATAGAAAGATAACAGTAACCAACAATAAATCTATTTCATTTTGGTCTTTTGTGGAAACAAATAGGATTGTTCAAAATTGCCCATATTTTGACAGCACTTTCATCTTTAATGGAGTTCTGAAATTCAGTCTGAAGGTTTCTCCTGCACTTCACTTACAAGGCAGAATTTGCTCTATGCTTCTGACAAAAGCTTAGCGGAAAGAAAATAAAATTATCTTTACATCTATGTAGATTGAGGTCTCTCTCAACAGGCTTTTTCATCTTTACCGTCTTTCCCTTTTCAAGGACATCAAGTTCTCTCAGCACCCTTGGAGTCAGAAAGTTGGTTTTCATGGAAACATATGGGTTGACTTCACTCAAGTAATACCAGACTCAACCCTCTAGTAGTGATCTGTTGATTAACACCCTTCCTACCTACAGTCTCAGTGTTGCTATCAACTTGTTTCTGCCAGCTGTTGGACTGTGCTTATGGTTATTCTTGGCCTTCCCCATCCATAGACAAAAGAAAAAAAGGTTAAAAAGAAAAGGAAAGGAAGGGAAACACCCCCAAAAAAGGCCTATAAAAAGAAATACTACAAAAGGACAGGAAAGTTGCACTTCAACATATTTCAATTAGCTGGAAATTGTCTTTTCTAAGTTATTGTTTTCAAAAAATAGCAATTTGATATCATATCCTGCATTCCAAACAGAGGAGGAATGAGTAATTGTAACTCACCTGCAACAGCAGAAAGTTCTGCTTTATTGAAGACTATGAAAATAGTTGAGGTAAAGAAAACAAAAGACCATCCATCCCAAAACACATTTTCAAGGAAATATAAAATGAACAAAGTAGAATATATGTTCTCTTGGTGAATCTACCCTGGATTTTAAGAACTTCTTCAGATGTGTTTTATAGATAAGAACTGCCACAATGCTTTTCAGATTTTTTTTTCTTTTATCTCATCTTGTTCTCTAAAAAAACTATGGAAATGAGTTTTGCAATAAGAAAACAGCCCACAGCAAATAAATACCCTGGAGATTGTAGATAAGGTTTTTTTCCTTTTGGTGGGAAACTAAATTTTGTTATCCTCAGTAAATACTGAATTTGAGATCTTCTAAACCTACTTGTCCAAGCTTGCTACAAATTACTTGGGGTCATGATAGATACTCAATTCTATACAAAGACACCATAGTCAAACTATAATAACAAATCTAAATCATTATAATTTCCACAAGACGTGAAGGAAAATAACTGATCAGGTCAGCAGTCATTGTTTTCATAAAAACCACAGAAAACATAAAAATAACAAAAAATACTTCGATTTATTTTGTCCCCCCCTTTTTTTCCTGCAATTTTGCCAGATATTCAAGACTTGCCCCAACACATTCATAATACTTAATTTCTGCTGCTCTGCAATATTTTAATTGATTAGAAGAATAATTTGTCAGCTAGCAGTTGTAAAGTAATGTGTATTCTCTGCCTTGTATTTTTGTGATTTTAGAAAATTGAATTATTAAAAAACCAAAAAAACCATCAAACAAACAAACGGAAAACCCTCACCAACAAAAAACCCAACAACACCCTGCCATCCTTTTAGAATCTTTGGCTTTGTTAATCTGTGTAATAAGAAAACTTCAGAACATTGCAAAGTCACAAAGGCTAGGAAAATATTTTTTCCTATACTGCATGTGGCTGCATTTGTGGGTGTTTTAACTTGTAATTAGCAGTCAAAATATATCACAAAAGGGAGCATGAATAACTCGACTGGCCCACTGAAATCAGACAATATCAGTACATGCAAATATTTTGTCCTGACCATTTTACCAATTCCAACAGACACCTAGAGGACCTCCCTCTTTTTTTTTTTTACACTTTAATAACATTTGCACTGCTCATCACACCAATAAAATCTATGAATTTGAAATATATGAATTTTAACATGGCTGCATCCTCCTTTGAAGCATAAAATAATGGCTTTGAGACTAATGCATAATATCAGAAAGATGGCCAAACTTTTTAGAAATTTGTATAATGCTGTCATTTTTTTGTTTCTGCTTGATAAAATATGAAACACTTCTGTATTAAAAGAGTCAATCTTCTACTTGCTAATTGAGGAGGATTTAAATGATGCCCTTTGGAAGGTCAAAAAATGTTTTACTGAGTAAAAAATACATACTTAGTAATTACAGCCTAGCATATACCTTGTGACCTCCCCATCATTTCCTAGAAGGAGTAGTTTGATTAATTAGCCTTTTGCTTTGTTGTATTTCTTTTTTACTTATTTTTTATGCTATTCACTTATTGGATTTTTGAGGGTGTTATTATCTTAAATAATAAATGAAGTTTTACTATTTGTAATCAATACACTCACTAGTTTGCCTTAAGATTCCAGACAAGACAAAATGACCAAGTTTTGTTTCTTATTTGCATCCAACAGACATGTGTCTATCTAGACTTATCTGTGATTTACTTACTATTTAAAAAAATATATAAATTTATAGGGCTGTAAAAGAGATCGTAGGCAAGATCAATTAAATCATACAGCAGAAACAGACTGGCTGGAGGAATATGATAAGGGTAAAGACAGCTCCTGAGCACCTTAACGGGTCATCATTTACCCAATTTGCACACTCCAGGGTTCAAATTGCTTTGCATGCTAATGCTTACTGAAATGCATGACTCATTAAATCAGTATTATCCAACAGGAAGAGTTTGCCATATTAGTTGTAAGCACTGAAAACACTAACACTGTAAGTTAAGATTCGTAAAAACAAAAAGACTTTTTTGTTTGGTTTGTGGTTTGGATTTTTTTTTTAATAGAGGTTGGTACTTCAAATAGTCGTAAAATTTTTAAACTTCACAATACAGGTTCTCTCTCACCAGAGAAGAGGAAAGAGAAGATAAGAGAAAAGTAAAGAGAATAAATGAACCAGCCATCATCAAGTTCTGTTTTAGCTCTTTTCTTGTCAAGATAACAAAACACACTGATAGGCAGCTATAGGGAAAGCTAAAACAAATACTTTTACCAGGTGGCTGAAAAAAAATCTTGGGAAGGCTATGATATTTGCCTCAACAAATGTATGTGAAAGGCAGAGAGGTGATGATGACTTCCAAGGCACCTGCCACTTTTCCTGCTGCAGGTACTTCCCACCAGGGGGATGGGGAGAAGAGAAAGATAAGAGATAAGCAAACACATGTTTTATTATTGTGACCTGAAATATATTAGTGGTAATTGGGGTTTTTTACAGCTATGCAGGCCAGTTGCCTTACAGTGTACTAGTGGAGCATATCTTTCAGTTAGTTCTATTCAGACCTAACCAAGTTTGTACCCTTTGATTTGTTCCACAAAACAAAACAAAACAAAACAAAACAAAACAAAAAAAAAACAACCAAACCAAAACAAAACAAAATGTGGATAGTTAAGTATTGGCATAGATATGGAAAGTAAGATCTTGCTTCAAAGTGGAAAAGCAGTGTAGCCATCCCTCATGTGGGCCATTTAGAAGATAATTTTTGCATTTGACTTGTAGTAGTCTTGCATATATTCTTCATAAAGTTACTTCTCATCTGAAAAAAATGGGTCTGGAGTCATATTTTCTCTCCTGTCCTGTTTTTCTGTGAATTGCTCCATTCGCTACTTTTCATCTAAAATAAGAATTTAGGTAAATTTTTCTTTTTGTTCTTGTGAACTTTTAAAATAATTGCCTAATGCAATTAACAATTATGTGTACTTTTAACAAGTTCCTGTCATCCATGGTTAGGCCTCCTTTGTGTTTCACTTCTGTCAACACTTAATCTGTAAAAAAGTTAGTACATTTTCTAAAACACCACGTGCAAATTACAAATTTTCAAGTGATAAGATTTCAACCTGCTGTAGCATTTTTTTGTGATTTGACAGTCCAATTATTAAAGCATTTTGAGAAGGAAAAAGAACAAAAAACAAACTACAAAAATTTGTAGCTAATAATGGATCCATAGGCATGAGCAATGAAAATAAAATTTACTTAAAGAAGCATAGGAAATAGGCTATCATTTATATTCAGGAACTGAATGGAAGGTAGGTCATAGCTTTGAAGCAGAACTTAGAATGAACATACTAAAAAAAAGAAGCACTTCCAATTTCTAAAGCTGCAGCATAAATATCCTAATGCAAAGGAAATTTATCTCTCCACAAAAGACCTCCTGACCCCAGGGGATTTGGCTTCCACCTCAGCTTTGCTATGGTCCCCAGTGTGATGCCTTCTCATTGAACTCTCCAAGCACATTCATGCTAGAAAAATGGAACACCAATGGCTTAAGCCTGTGAATAAGCCCCTTAAAAAGACACTTTCTCATACAATGAGAATGAGATGTTGGGTTCTTTCTAACAGTTAACACCTGGAAAGATTATAAACAAATGAGAAATTTGTAATGCAGTTGAAGTGTAGAGTTTGTTTTACAGTTTTATAGTTCAGGGTTTTTCTTTGATTAACATTAAAAATCCCTACTGCTAAACTTTTTTGAGTTATCTGGACTGAGCATGCACTAAATGGCATATGACATGTAAAAGACACAAAGGGAATGTATGCACTTACAACTTAGCCCTTATTTTTGCTATTAATGCACATTTTTCTGAAGCATTGATTTGGGAAATCTGGATTACCTCCACTGGCATACAGCAGAATCATTATTATTATTCCATGTAAAATTCTCTTATGTTATTTGAATGATGCAATTGGAGTTTTGTATTAAAATTTTTTTTAAAGAGTCAAAGTTTATAGATGTTAACTGTCTTATAGAAAGAGCAAAATAATCAGGTATAAAACATCTGAAGTGAAAAAATCTGAGGGAATAGATTATAGTGATTTGACAGGGATACATAATAATGTAATAGTTTTCAAACATCTGCTGAAAGAGCAAAACCAAATCTCCACACATGGCACATTATAAATTCATTCGTTCAGAGATTAGGAAAAGAAAATTAAAAATTACTGCTGGATGTGAGTCACTGGTTATACTTACTGTTTTTTATAAAATGTGATATTTTAAAAGCACATGGCTTTGTGATTATTTATTAGTACTGCATGTAAACTACTGAACTTGAAAAGATAACTGTGCTGCTAGTCTGAACTGCAGATTAAACTAAGAAATGTAATAAAATTAATGTTTTTTGTTTCAAAAAACCCCCTAAAAATTGAATACTTGAAAAGTTTAACCAAAAAGAATAGCAACTATAATCTACAACACTGAAATAAGTGAGGAAAAAAAAAGCATGCATTATTGTTAATTGAGAAAATTTTATCTTGTACTGAGTGTATTTCTGATGAAATGATAAAAAGTGGTGATAGTACTTGTGCAAGACTTCACACAAACAAAGGAAACTAAACATAGAGTGCATTCAAGCCTTCTTAAAATTATCATCAATTTTGAATAATTTTGTGAAATCCTTCTATGAACAAAACTACACAAAGAATGTTTGATTACATGACAGAGGGGAGGGGAGTGAGAGGAAAGCATAGAATACTTTGTTCAGCAAGAGTAAAAGGCTATTTGTGAACAAAGGAACAAAAATGAAAAAGGTCTGAAAAAAAAGATAACGAAAAGACTCACATACAAAATTAAACCAATGTGGTACCAAGACATAGTTAAAGCAGTGAGTTCTTTTCCTATCATCCAGTCAATATAGAAGTGGAAGCTGCATGAAAACTAAAAATATGCAGCAGCAGGACATTTTACAGTCAGCTTCTAGGGTTTTATTTATACCACTTTCCCAGGCCAGGCTTCAAAGCATGTAATAATTTGTCCACATCCTTCTCCCTCTCTCACTCTTTCCAGACAGAGCACATATTGACGGGAATTCTTAGTCCTTTTTGGTCCACCCTGACACATCAGTTATGGGTCTTCGGACACTAGCGAAGAGAAACTACAAGCAGTATCTAAATACCTCAAGAGAACATAGTAGGTATTTTTTGGTAAACACAGTAGCTTGCTGAGACTTCAACATGCCAGTAGGGAAGACATTAATAAGCTCCACTTAGGCAATGAGATGGGTGATGAATCTGGATAGGGTTATCAGCTTTCAGTCAGGATAGGAAGAGATCATTTTCCTTGTACTGGATTAATATTTCATGTTGCTGTCTTGCTCTTTTTTGATTCACTGTTTTTCTTCTTAGGAATTTACTTCTTCTTATGCCAGTATTTACCTTGTGAATCCATCTGCTAACAATTCCCAAATTAGCAATTGTACTTCTGTGGTTTTAGTTTTCTGATACCGCATGTCATAGCTTATGTACTCTTACATATTTTTTTCCAATAAACAATTTTCACAATAAAACTGAGCCACGGACATATGACCATGCTTTAACAAAATGGGGTGGGAGCACAGACAGCTGAACTCCTGAAATGAAGGTTACATGGAGAAGCCTTGCTCTGTTAAGACATCTGTCCCCATTCTGCTGTGAAATCACTGGGGTTCAATCGCAAAAAGCTTCTTCAGTATTGAAGCTAAGACTATGACTGCCTTCTTAATTAGATTGATGTTTTTAAATAAAAACATTTTGTAATAACTCAACTCCTTTGGTTGTCCCATAGATTATCAAAAGTCCTTGGGTTTGTTTATTTTTCCTACATTTTATAGAAGTTATCTGTGAAGGGCTGAGATATAAATACATATATATTGGGTTTCACAGCCGGCTTATCATGTGATTGACAGAAAACAATTCATTCATCATTCATTTCAGAGAGCTTTTCTGACTTGCAAATGTAATAGTGGATTGGAACTGAATTTGGAGATACCTAGGCTTATTTTCTAGCACTGGGGAAAGATTTATGGTTTCTAATGGAAACCAAATAGAAATCAGTGAACCTGACTCCCTGTCCTGCCATAACAGTGTCTATAAAATTACACTTGAATAAATTCAAGTGTTCAGGGTGGAGGATCCACCTCTATGGGTTCCACTATAATTTTCTTTGATTATCTTGTAAATAAAAAGTGAAATATGGGGAAAGACCTACAAATAGAGTCCATGCAGGTCAGAGTAATAAAAGTCATGTGAAGCACCAGTGAATGTAAACTAGCAGGTTCTGCATGTCTATCATCTTGAGCTGAAAATACTTATTTCTTCTGTATGAAACAATATCATAGCTTCTTTTTTTATTTAAAGAAAGGAGGTAGAAAAATCTATGCATACCAAAGAAATGTAAATAGTGTAGCTATCTATTCATATCACCTCTGAGCTTTCTCAGACTTCAGCTATAAGTTTTATATTAATATTTGCATATTTAAGTTTCACTTAAACAAAGAAGAGTTTTAAGGAGAAATTTATTTCCACCTTTCAATATTGGAGTGAGAGAGATTAAGAAGCAGTTATAAACTACAGAGTTCATTACTATAAAGTAGACAGTCTGGTCATAAAATAATGAAAAAAACCAATCACTTCCATTTACAGATGCAACTGCACAGTCTGTTTTAGTTGGAAAATATAGATGGAAGATGCAGCATAGTTATTAAATATTTCCAGATTTAACACAAGCACATATTTTCTGAAATATTAGCTGTAGTTTACACTTTGTCATATAATCATTTTTAAAAATATAGCTCACGATCTGTTGAGGGTTATTATCATGATTGTTGGATTTCTTTTTTTGTCTCAGTTATATTACAGGAGTTTGTCCTTAAAGATTTTTCTTAAGGAGTTTCATGGTTATATTATTTATTTAGCATTATAAAATATGGTAGTTTATCTGACTGGAAGAAAGATGTGAGCAAATTGCCTAAGAGACTTTAAAAACCTACTCTTCATCACAGAAAACTTTGAGCTCATTCCTTAATAGTTGTCATCAGTGCATATCTTGGAAAAAACTTAGAATTGGCCTATCTTGAAGTAGCATGTTTTAATTTCATATTCTAAAGAACTAGGTACTTTTAGTTTTCAAAAAAACTTGTGTAGTGTAACATTTCTATTCAGTGGTCTATAAGCTGTTGTAATTAAAACACTGCATATTGCAAAAAACCCATGAGATTTGGGGTTTTTAGAGAATAGAAGAAAAAGACTCATATCCTTAGGTATTCTGGTATTTTCATATTCCATTATGTCCTGGAAAAAAGAATATGTGTGATGTTTATTCACAAAAAAATCCTGAAATATCTAATTTCATCAAATAATAATTTAGTCCTTGTTGTTGATGCCAGAATGGCATTTTGGGAGGTAAGATATGGAGCTCTACCTGTATCATCACGTTCTAACAGGGTGCAAGACATTGCTCAAACAACAATCCTAAGTTATCCCAAAGACCCATGCAGGTCTTTCTTGTCTCTTTCTTCCTTCAGAAATCTCATCAGTCTAACACAAAAGGAATTGCTGCACAAACCTGTTGGTGAATTTTCTTCTTTTCTGTTACTGAATCAACTTTTGGCAGGCATATCAGGAATTCAGTAATTATTTTTTAAATTTTAAAATATACGGCATACTTCTGAAACTAGGATAAAAACATATAATGTGAAGAGTACATCAATATTGCAGAAAAGTTGATACTGTTGTATGAAAGAAATAAGCTTTCAAATGTATATTTGAATGTCTAAACTCATGACTTTGGATTTTTTTAATAAACAAAGTGCCATACCCACTTAAGAACTTTTCCTGTAACACTGCCAATAACTATGAAAGGATAATCAGAGCATAAAAGATAACAAAGAAGACTACCGCATGAATTTAAAAAATGTACCTGTCATCATTGAAACAGAATACTAAAGAAAGTCGAGGGTACACATACCTAGTAATTTTAAAATTAATTTGACTTTAAGGTATTAATTCTGAATGTTCTACATGCTCTTCCTGTTTAGTGGCTTCTGACATTAGTCCTGTGTCAAAGCCAAACTATTGCATTGCTTTTACCGGCTGAGCAAGTTCCTACGCCTGAACAAAGTTGGTTGTCTCTGTTATGTTCAATGCAAATACTTTTAGCCGAAAGAGTGTTCTTCACTGAGCTTCCTTAATGAACAGACATCTCTTGATATATGTGTTTAAGGCAAATCCAGGAGAAGTTCTCACCCTAGGAAGAATGGATGTACACTTGGACTTTCAAAATCTCATTAAAATCTTTGTCCTGTTTTTATAATGACATGAAGGGGCAGCACAATGCAGTGGGGGTTTAAGCAAAAAATATTACACAAAATAAGAATATGAATTATTCATTGTTGTTATAACACTAACCGCAGAAGACTATGGAGTTGTTGCTCATTGAAAAACAGCAAAATGGCCAATACCTGGTCAAGGACTTTGTAACCTTCTGGCTTATGTTTCCCTGTTCTGTAAGCCTAGGAATAGGCTTTTTTTCTGGTAGTCCATGCAAAAAATTTTGCACCAGTCTGGACAACACAACACACAGAAAGTACATAACAGTTCTCCAAAGCAGTATACCTTAGTGAGGATTTTGCTAGGCTTATTTTTTATGCCTCTTTTACTCACTCCTGAATTTCCTTTGATTCCTGTATCCAATTAAATTTCAGGTGGGCAGGGATTTTACCTACATTTGTGATTTTGAACATTCTGAATTCTGGGAACAGGATAAAATAAAGCGCTTTCTATCATTAATCTCTATTTCTTTATTGCTCTTATGGTGGATATTGCTGCACAGTGTTTCCATGTACATCTCGTTTCCATGGACGTGTGAGGGCTGTATCAGCCATTGTGAGGGTCAGTTGCATCTGAAAAGACACAAAGAGGATGTTTTATTTCAAAGCAAACACAAAGAGAAGAGGTATCTGATCCTCTCTACTCATAATTTGTGAAATCTACTGGCAGCTTGACCATATTTTCCATTTCTCTAAAATGCAACATTTTCTCCCTAAAAGTAATTTGGCAGCATGTAAGCAAACAGAAATAAGTAACTTATTAAAAAAAAAAATGTTGTACTCTAAAGAAAGCAGTGTCTGGATATTAGAACATAAAATTTTACAAGCAGGAACATTATTCTAATATGTCAAGGTATCCTAAAGGGTGTCATTCTCTGTAATTCAAGTTTCTTTGGTCAAGTCTATTGCCACAAGTGGAAATGTCCTAAAATTTAAGAATATAAATGTATTAGAAAAATTAAATGCAAAGAAAACCCATAAAATGTCTATGGAGCCATTACATTTAATTGGCTCATTAATAGAGATAACTCTCATTGCTCCTTATCTGTTCTCACAACCTCTATGTACTAGTAACACATTCTGGGTGAATGTTAATGGCTGACAGGAGAGCTAGCACTATGCTGAGAATGTAACACGAGATTTACCTAAGATTTTAAAATTCAAGCCTCTAGCTCCCTCAAAGAAATCACAGAAGGGTAGGAAACAATTACACTGCAATATAAACTGGATTTTTTCTCTGTGTGTTGTCTTCAATTCTCCTTCAAAAGATTTGGGTCATTTTATTTCCATGTGAGACTTAAAAGCATAGAAAAACAAAATGAATTTTCTGGCATACCGACTAGAAGTCTGACTTTTAAAATATTCTACATGTTTGCTTTCAGGGTATGTCTTTAAAGCTTTCTTTTCCAATCAGAAAATAAAATGTGAGAGTATTATTTTGGAAGCAATTCATATATTTGTTGGAAAAATCTTCTGAAATGAAAGGAAAGGTATGTAAAGAAAACAGCTTTTCTGAATCTCACAAGTCTTACACAGAACTGTGAGAACTGTCATCTAACACAGTAAACTCTCTGTGTTGCAAAATGATTAGTTAGAATACTTCTGATTAAAAATAAGGAAGCAGGAATTGGCAATAAGGTCCCGGAAAGCAAATAAACAAACAAACAAACAACAACAAAAAAACCCACCCAAAACAAGAACTGTCCAAAAAGTGAGGTTTTTTAATACTTCAGCTATTTGGCACATAGACGTGAACTCCAACTACATAGAAAAATAAGGAATATTCATCACACTGGAATTTCAATCTGCCCTCATTCAGTGGGGCAAATTCAGGATTTACACAACAACTCTTACTACCTCCCTCCTTCCCTTACGTGGCTACTAGTATGACATTACATGACTCACTGTGCTCAGGAAAGTCTTACAGTAAATGAAAATACATTCATGTTAGTAAAGGTCATGGACATCATGGTGATGCACATTATGGAAACAGCTCCAAAGAAAGACAGTCAAAGAGACAGAAACAAAAGAAAAGGGAAGGAATGGGATAACAGTTACCACAAGTAATACATTTCTGTGTAGAAGACATCAACACTCAAGAAACACAGTATCAGCACTCAAGAGACAATAATCCCTAATTGCAGTGTTGCCAGTTAAACTGAAATGACTGACCATTAATAGAACTGGCAGTAAAAAACAAATACTCAGCTGACAAAACATGTCAGTGCCTCACCAGGTATTTGAAAAAAACCAAGTGTACCTGGTGAGCTCACAGCAATTGGACATAATTATATGCTCAAGACATATACAATTCTGCATTCAAAAGTCATGTCACTAAATATATTTTTTCACACTCAAGGATTTTAATAAACAAACACAAAAGCAAATAAGGGAGCAGTAAGTGTTTTGGTTAAAACTTACAGTAATAAATAATACTAAAAGATCCTGTGGTGGTGCATTTCCCCCACACACACGTTTTCCAGGCCACACTGTGATCTGAGAAACGCTCGTTAGGCCTTGGCCTTGACAAACAGCACCTGGGCTCAGATCTTCCCAAGCTTATCAGAAACACTGTCTGCTTCCAGGAAGAGCTGTCCCAGGGGCTCCTGTTCCTATGAGCAGCCTTGAAAAATATTTTCCTTGCCTAAATGGCATAACGTTCCTGTTCTCACACTTTCAAAGGAAGTGCCAACCCAGCCTATGGCCAGGATGATACAATGTTAAGACTAAAGCCTCCCTTGTGACCTTATGAACAGCAGTCCAAAATGTGGCTCTTTCAGCTCTCCTGGACTGCAGTGGGCCTGTGACCAGCAACCTCCAGGGACACCTCCAAGAGCCAACAAACTCTCATGTTTGCTGTACTTGGAGGATCACGATGATAAGTCCTGGGCTGATACCCTGACTCCTCAAGGCTACCAATCCTTCACGTTTTGGGAGATGCAAAGACATCCAAAGTGATTATTTCACTGACTTTCAGTGGAATTTTTTCAGAGGAATTTTCACAGGTACCTTTCTTACACTGACCCTTTATGTCTCTGTACACGCACATGTGCATATGCTACAGCAAATCTGGAGAAGTACTGCTTTCTTATGTGTTTAAGTACCTTAGATGTCCTAGTTAGGCCTGTAAGCAAGCTTGTGACTTATGACTTAACCTTACTTAAATGCTGCTAAGTGTTGTTCTTTTGCTAAGTTGCTAAGTATAACTTCAAAGTTATAAAATTAGTTAAATGCTATTAAGTGTTATTCATCTGTTAAATTGCTACAGTTAAGTTATAAATTAAGGTATAAGTTAAGTTAGGTACAAGTTAAGTGTTGTTCCTTTGTTAAATTATTAGGTTTAAGGTGTAAGTTAAATTAAAACACTGTTAAGTGCCATTAAACTTTAAGCCCATATTCCTTTTTATCCTTGCCCTCACTGTCCTTTTTTCTCACACACCTAAACACACACACACACATTCACACAGAGCTACACCCCCTGAATAGTTTTTAGTTTATTTCTGTTTTGATTGTCTGGATTTGGTTTGGTGTCGTTGCTTGTTTTTCCTTGGTGTGCCTTGATTGTCTTATAAGTAGTAGAGTGAATCTTGCCAACTAAATTTGTCATGCTGTCCACTTAATATTAAATCTCATTTTTGCTCATACCCTTGATTTTTAAATCAATCTTGGACACTTATTTGGAACAGACCCAAAAGGGCAAAACACAACAGTGACCTGGCTTTTGGTTATAGATAAACAAATCTTTGGAATTTTTAGAAACAGAGAATTTAATATTTCTAATATGCATCAGTAGTCCCCAAAGAGTGATTCTTCTGCTTGCAAATCTTTGGCATTTTTAGAAGGCAACCTTTCTTGAAAGTTGTCTTGGTGGTGTTTTCAGAAAGATGGACTAGACGTTCTTCTCTCTTTGTGATCAGGCAATTACTTTTGGGAAACCACCATATTTTGGCTTCAACTTCAGTTTAATATTCAGTTATATATTATGATTATGACCTAGCATTCAGATGTTTTCAATTATTTCATTTCTACTAACAAAGTACAACAAAATCCTCTGTAATATTCTGTGAGCCCTGCAAACTGTAGAAATTATTTAATTTCTACATTTTAGTTTGATTGTATACATATCAAATATGCATACAAAACTATCAAGCTCATCATGACAGAAGATATGCTGAAAGCAGTTATACTAATATCGTAGTAATGTTAATACTACTGGCAGCATATTGGAATAATAAACAATGGTGAAGGACTTTTAATAGGACACTATAATTTCTCTGAACTGTTGTTTAAATTATATTATAGTGATACCAGAATTATTTTGATCCATCCAACTTTTGCAGCCATCTCAAACTACCTTTTTCATTGTAGATACCTGCTGAGGAAACTGTAACTTAAGTCCTCAATAGGATTTCAAGCTAGATATTTACCTTAAGGCAAATTATTTGCGAAGAAGTGTAGAGGAGTAAGTTAGGTGCTTAATTCTTCCTAAATTTCAGTCCTTTTTAACTATTTCTAAAATTTCTCACAGAAATTCCATTCTATTCTATGGATTACTATACAGCACCACAGTTTTCAGAGTCTGAATGCATTGCATACTTTTTATTCAGGCAGAATATTTCAGTTCTACAGTGAAGGAAATGGTAAACAAAACCCTTCATTTTCAGCTATTTCTTTCTTTGCTTTCACTGCAGTTTGTTATTCTTACTTTTGGCCAAAATGCCCATGAAAAATTAACATGACTAAAGCACAGCTTATTCAAGCAGGCATATAATATGCAAATTGTGCCTGGTGACTGATGGACTGACAAGGCCAGGATGTAAAATTAAAAATCCTTCTCCAGGTTTAAATTTTATTTATTTAAAAGCAAGATCAAGAATAAATTGTTAGAATACACATATTGAACACTTAGTGGAGAAGATGCATTTATTTATTCTACACTTCGAATTCCACCCCATGCTTTGCAGCCAGGTACATACTTGCATGAGTAGTCCTCGATCATACAAGATCTAATTGAGCTAAGGAGATCTTCCCTGATTAAAATGTATTCACAACCATTAGAGGCACATCATGTTGAAAGGTCCTCTTGAAGAAAAATGCTTGCTGAAGTTAGCTGATGCTTTTACTTTTTTGAACTTCCACATTAATGGTCTGGTTGTCTGAAAAACCAGAAGATTTTGCCTGTCAAATATATAATAACCCATATGATTCAGACGGAGATAGGTTCCATCCTTTGTGAAATGATACCTGAGCTGTCCAACTTTTGGCTTCTAACATTCCAAAGCTTTAGATTACTTTCTATCCAGGAGTCCTTGAGTGATGGCAAAAGCTGTGAGATTTTGATTAGCTTCCTCATCCAGCGAACAGAAGAAAGCAAGCTAACAGTTTTATAAATAATGAGTGAATTTTAAACTGAGGTGGTGGCTCCCTGATATGATAGCCATGGTTGTGGATGACTGTGTGCAAAACCTTTCGGGTTAGTTTAACTGTGTTTTTTTGCAGAAACTACAAAACTCACCAAGATAACTTTCCTTCTAGCATCTTTAGCCTTGTGAGAAGTATCTACATAAGACTGAAAACGAAGACTATATTCCAGACCTAATTTATGCTAGCATGATAGATCATTCTCATTTCAATCAATTGAGCTATATTGCTGTAACAGGTCTTATGGGCTAAATATTACTCTAACTACCCCAAGATAAATACGGTGTAAAGAAAGAAGCTAATGAGATAACGATTTTATATCAATTCATCTGACAGAAAAAGTTCCCCCATGGGTTATATTTTATCATTAATTTATTTTATTTGCTTTTCCTTTAAGTTAACTTATTTCTCTCTCACTGAAAGATGGAAAAAATTCCTGTTCATTCTGAAGAGGCAAGTACAACATTATTTGAGAACATTTAAAGACACGATATGAGTTTATTCAGTGAATTTCATTTGTTATGATGCTACATTTCTTTTTAGTTACAATAAATAATAATAAATAAATTTTCTCTTTCTTTTCTTCTCATCTTAGTCCCTGTATCACTCCACACAAATGTCCAGTAGGAGCAGTAATTGATTTATAAATATTGAGTAAAATCACTATTAGGCTTAGGAAAGAAAATACAAAAGATAATTAATGTTGAGGATTTAAGAAGATTCTTTAGTGAGCAAAAAAGTTATTGGGGGAATATGGGAAGATTTTTTTCAACTAGAAGTAAAATATCTCTGTTACATATATCTGTGAGAGATTATTCCAACACTTACTGTAATTAATATACATTAGTGATGGAGTAAAGCTCAAAATCTACTTTTAAATGAAGACATCAAAAGAGATACAACACAGTATATTCTGACAGTATTCATTTAATCACTCTTCAGAAAAATTCTTGGAGGTCTTCTATGTACATATATTTTCATCCTCTAGATCAATTCAAAATGTTAATTTCTTATGTTACTGTGAAGTTTTTGCACTGTGAGTTTTATATCACTTACCTGTAGCATGAGTTTGCAGCTTTCTATTATGTTTAAAAATGCAGCTGACTTACCCTAAGTGATTCATACACAGGGAAAAAAAAATCATGAACACAGATGGAGCAATAGTGTCTAACAAATTGCTGCCTCCTTGAAAAATTATTTACTATAAGATTTAGAGCAAAAATATTATTTACTTTCTGTTATGTTTGTTTTCTAGTGCATTGTAAATAAACTGCTTCATTTCACTGATTTTTATTCATTAAAATTTCATTAATTAATGGCAAGCATCCATTCTATTAAGCTACTGTCTCCATTGCAAAACAGTCTAGTTGTGAAAGAAGATTTACATTTTTAAGACTTTATGTTTGCATATGTAAACTTTAAGTATGAAGAATGAAGATTTTAATATTAGACAGGCACAAAGGTCATCTATAACTGCAAATCTGTACTGTTTTGTACAGCTGGAATAGCTGAATCCAGAGCAGCAATTTCACTGAATGCAGTTCTCAGAGACTTTGGTGTAACATGCCACTTCCATCTGCTTTCATGAAGTGTCCTGTTTTAATTTAGAGGAGCCATAAAACGTTTGTAAGAAAACAAATCCTACTTTGAGAAGGAGTATCTTACTTGTCCAGATACAAAATCAATATCTACCAATGCCATTCTAGGGATCTAACATAGAAATGCTTTTACTTAATATAGGCAGGTGTTTTTTGGAAGCATAGAAGCTTCAGATTAGGTCTAAATCCTGCAGTATATATTTTCTTCCTTATGGATTTACCTCACCTGAAGACTGCCATACCTATAGTGGATAGCACCTTATCTCTTGAGCACCTCCACTGCTTTTATTTACCCTGTGAATCTGTTCAGAAATCACACATTTCAAAGCATCATTACGTGAAAAAAAAACCCACTCAGATATAATTTTCTTTAGTAACAATTGATTACTAATTGTTCTCGTAACAGGTTGCTAACAAAGCAAACAAAGTAACAGGAGCAGCAAAGCTTATGAGATGCCTTACATCCATTACCTTTATAAGCTTTGTATATATATCAGATACACATATATGCTTCTTCTAAAAAAAACCCGAAAACAATGAAACAATATTTAGAAACAAGTGAACTTCAAACTTTTCAAAGGATGACTAGATGATGTTGGATTTAAACTCTTTGGACATTTGAAGATTAAATTGAAAGTTTCTTAAATAAATAGCATTCTCAAAATTTAATTGAAAAAGAAGCTTGAAATATTTTGTTAAAAATCAGGACTTCTCTGCTGTCATTATAGAAAAAGACCCAAAACCTCACCGCCTTCTGAGTGTGAAGAAGTATCTGATATTACAGCAACTTTGTAGATTTTTTCTTTGTTTTTTCTCAGCATTGCTGTCTACTATTTGTGTATAATGGCAACATTAACAGCAAGCAAGTAGTTTTTCATTCCAAGTAGTGCAATATTTGGCAGTACTCCCAAAAATTCCTTTTCCCTTTAATTCTTCCACTTTCCCCACCATAGTGGTGATGGGCTGATTATTTGTTTACACAAGATGAAAGAGTCAATAAGTGAGTTTTCAAATCTGCAAGCAGAGACATTTGTCATTTAAATAGGAAGTTCTCTGCCTGCAGCAGAACTCAGTTTGATCTGCTATGGAAAAAAATCTATTTGGTTAAATATGCTGCTGAAGATGCACAGTGCTTCAGCAGAGGGAATAGATTAAGAACAGATATACACTTTAGCTCATCTAAAAATATCAGAAAACATTATGACATATATTCTGGCAAAATAGAGTCTATACAGTATTTGAAGGGAAAACATTACAGAGCTCAACATTAACATGCATCAAACACATCTCTTAAAATGGAAACAGAATGAACAGAATGGTTTTTTGGTTCTTTTTTTTTTTTTTTTTTCTCATGAACATATTGTCTTAAGAACTATATTTAAATTTAAGGAGATTCAGTGCTGTTCATGAAGGAGCCAGTACTAAATCTCCATTTAAGAAAACCAGCTGCTGATTTCATTAGAACAATAAATATTGTAGTGAAGCATTGTAAATAAAATAATGTGTTACCTTAAACAGCTTAAATGGCACAACAGAAATCAAGTAGAGAAAATAATGGCACTCAAACCTAACTATTTTGAAAAAATATCATTCCATTTTCATTTGAGTTTTCTTCAAACTGAAGTCCCTTTATTTCAACTTAGCACATATCTAGACTTTTACAATCTGAGATTTTCAAAATACATTTAATAGCACTGCTGACTTCTGAGTTCCAGATTTAATAGAAGATATAAGGAATGTAACACCTTAATGAGATCCAAACCCCTTATTTTATTTCTTAGATTCCCCGCAGTTTGCATGGAAAGTTAAATTAGAATGTTATCCCATTGGCATTTGTGGTGTACTACAAAACTAGTGGTGGTGTAGATGTTTGCACAGTATTCTACGTGTAACAAGCCTTTTGGGACTGAGAAAGATTTTTGTATGTTTCTTGGCCATGAACTGAGTGTAGTCCTCCTCAGAATATTCAAGAATAGGCAAGGAGTGGATGTGAAAAAGATGTGCTTACAGAAACATAGTAAAAAATGAGCAATGCCTACAAAATTTTAGTCTCATTCAGCCTCAGAACCTGGAACGGAGTTTTCAGATCACAGTTTGAAATGAGGTGCCTGAGTTCATTTATTGGTCAGACTTAAGATTTTTATCTTTTGATATCAAAGTTAACAAAGGAGCTTACCTACAAAGAGAACAAATATTTCATTTTTCTAACTTCTCAGGAGGTATGTGAGTAAAACTCAGGAGTGTAGGGGGGGAAGAGGGAACAGAAAGAAAAAGTGACAAGAAGCCCATACAGCTACAAAACCAAATCTCTGCTTTTCTAAGTTTTGGGATATTAGAAATAAATGCAGCATAAATAGAAAAGGAAGTGTCAAGTGATCTCTTAAATGGAAGAATTTCACTGAAGCATTATAATTGTTGAAAGCTGTTTCTCACTCAGAAAAGCCTGTAAAGGTATGTTTTGTCAGATTCACTGTCATCATCCCACAGATTAGTATGGGGGGAGGTCATGCAGCTTCCTTGATTTAGTCCTATAGAACTTGTTATTGATCCAAAGGTGAAAAGTAATGTCTTGAGAAGAATGTACTCTCAATTTCACTAATAACTAGGGTGATTACATTGATTCACATCCAACCTATACATATAAACAATAAAGTTGGTGGTAGTTACAGACTAAGTAATGAGTATCATTGAGGTTGCTTCTGTAAAACATAAGTGATCCCCAAACAGATAATAGATGTCTCCATCTTTTCTGGCAACTCTGCTGTAAACAGCTCTAAATTGAAATTTTGATCAAGGGAACAGAGGAGAAACACATCTTACATTTCTGTTATTTAAAATCTGGAGCATACCATGGAACCCTAAAGATGTTCTCCTTTTGTGTTAAACAAGTTACATCCTGTCTTTAACTCTTTGTAATACTATAAAGGAACATGTAGTGGTGAAGTAAGGACTTCTCTATAGATGTAATCAAAAGAAATCAAGACATATTTAAATTAACTAATGAGTTTTCCTCTTCACTTGGAAGCACTGTGTCCTGAAATATTCACTCCTTGAAGATTCCAATAGTAAATATCTATCAGTGAATAGAATAAGACAGAAAGCTTTGGTAAATGACCCACATTTTATTTTAAGAGAGTAGCATATAAGTTTGAATAAGCTTTATTGGAGTGAAAAGGGGAAAACCTTCAAGATGACCACCCAGTTGACTGAGTCAACATGGCATTAAATTAAACATAGAAGAGAAAAAATAGTAATTCATTTAGCACTGAACCAAAATGTCAAGAAAAAATTCACTATGTCACTATTACATACCAAAATGGTACAGGAGTTCATCTCCTATATATCTCTGCCAAGAGACTGACTTCTAAACAGTGAGAATTTGAGCTCATAAACTGCTCATTTATGAGCGTAAATTCAATTACATTGATAATACTGAAAAGTAGTAGAGAGAATCATATGATTAAAATATCAAAATCACAAATTAGAAATCGCTTAGGAAAGCTTAAAGCAACAAAATGAGAAATGAAACACGTGGAAGGCTTTAACTTTTTAACAGTTGGAGTTGATGATCTTAGAGGTCTTCACCAACCTTAATGATTCTGGTCTGGTCTAATCTAGTCTAGTGTAGTATATCTTTACCTTGATGAAAACTCAGTTCCAGATATTCTTGGATACTTAAAGATTGGTACTCTAGTGGATAAAACTCAAGCTGTACTAAAGGAGGTGTGTGCTAAAGACCACAGCATCTCATTAGGAAAGAGATGTGCTCATTAAATACTCTTGATGAAGTACAGTAAAAAAACCACAAGGAACTTCAGTCTGTGGTAAAAGCCTGGGATTACTGGTTCAAAGCTGTTCTTTGCCATTTGTAAATGCTTACATCAAACCGTTGCTGCATCTAAGGAGAATCAAGGATCTGCATACTCTGTGACTTGAATTTTACCACTAACTTCATTCCAAGAAACATAGGGATGCAGATCACAGAACTATAAGTAAGTTGTTGGTTAGTTCCAAGTGGCTGTAACTTGTCTGCCTTTGCAAAGAGCCTGAAGTCCCAATCAGTAATATATGCCTGTTTTATACTCTGGGAAAAGTGTGCTAGTTTGTTTGCTTTATACTTGAGGACACTGTGACAGTTTCACAAAGTGGAAAAAAATTATAAGCCAGTCAAACTGAGAAAGAAGAAAAACCACCAATACAATTAATATTTGGGAACTGCTTAAAAGATTTTAATAGATATCCCAAAAGCTTCATATTTTTTTCTGGTATAAATCAGCTTTTTCTAAAAGTAAAGAGAAAAAAACCCAATAAACTTCAATAAAGAGAAAACTGGCAATACTTAATGTAAATCGTTAGATAAAAATTTCAGAAATGTCATAAGGAAAAAAATATAGACAACTGTATGGCCAGCAGAGTAAGAGAGGATGGTTAGACTTTTAAGTAAATCATTGCCAATGGCTAATTACCAGATAGAAATAGGCAAGACAATACAATAATATAATTCAATAAATATTTCTTTTCTGTAGCTGAGGAAAAGACAGATTATACATATATATGTGTATGTATATGTTATAAGGACTTTGGATTAGATTTCACTGTGGCAATAATTAGGAACATATTGAACAGCAGCTATTGAAGCTGGACATCTCTTGATCGACAAAAATTAATAAGTTTGATGTAAGAGTTTTAAAACAATTGGCTTATGTCTGGAAAATGAATGCTGAATTTTCAAGCAAATATCTTCAGACGGTGGTGTATAGATTTCATTTATAAGTGAAAGAAACTCTGATGTTTAAACACCTCATTTTTCTCCACTTTATAAAGTGAAAAATTTGTGTATTTCAAAAATATAAAGAATTAAAATTACCACTAGTAATGTCCACATGTTTTGCTTAAATCCTTTAAGTTTGTACTTTAGTACAGTTGAAATCAGTCATTAGCTAAGTTGTGATTGCTGCACTGGGAACAGTGGTTTAAAGAAAAGGTAGAGAACTAAGATTTTTACAAACAATTTCAACCAAAGTCATTGTTTGGTGAATGACCAAGAATGTAGATATTCTTTTACATTTTTAAAAGATACTATTCAAAGCACTTTTGAAGGAATGCATAAATAGCTTTTGCAATATTTCCATTCAAAATTAAATTTAATGCTGGGCAATCAGTAACTTCAGATTATAAATAGATATATGCTGCTGTTATTAAAATATAAACAGCTGTATTTTCTTTTCCAATTTAATTCTGGAGGGAGGGAAATTTTTCTTGGCAGCTTGACTCTTTCTTGATCTACCTACATTTTTCTGCTGAGTTTACTCTGAGAGTAGCTTGCAGTTTCCATTTGACAGCATAGACTGAATTAATTATAATTTTAGAAGATACAGGTTTTGCATTGTTCAACATCTGACCTTTTCAGATTTAGACACATTGCCTCCCATGTTTAGAACTCTGCTACATTTCATTAACAAAAATGGATGTTCAGCTTTTATGTTTGAGCTGTCTTACTTCTAATTTGTACTCTCATTTCAGATGGCCACTTTCTTACTGGCAGAAGCAATAAAAACACAGTTATTTTGGTGTATTCATTACGTCTAAGATGCTTTCAACATGGGAATTAGCATATCACTGCAATTAATTATTACAGTAATAGAAATCTTCTTTCACATGATGAATTTTGATGTCTTAAGATTCCAGACTGCAATGTGCAGCTATGCAAATGTAGTGATATCCCAGATAAGCACCAGTACCTGTTTTAACATGCTAAAAGCACCTCTACCTAGATATTACTATATCAACTTCAGCTTTCTACTGTTTTAAATCTTGGCCTTTTTTTTTGTTTCTACCGTTTTCCTGAATAGGTTTTAAATTTATTCCAACAGAATATTTAATATATCAGCTGCTAAATTCCTAGACACTTCCCCAGCATTAGTGGCCCTTTTATATTACATATTTCGCAGGCTGTGGAACTTGGTAATAGCTATTGTTCTTGAATGAGATGAGTGCATCACAGATGGCTTATGCACCTGCAGCAAACATTTATCTCAGACTGTTTTGTATTGAAAAAAGACTTGTATAATGGAGGAAAGCATGCCTGACAATACCAAAGTACCACTTAACAGATTCGTTCATGTTGGGGTTTGGTGCATGCTTCTGAAAATGGACTTTATGGGATGAATGACGTTTTTACCCTACAAAAATCACTTATAGAATATAACGGAAGTTTATAGGAAATTTCTTCCAGTGTTTTCCACAATTATGTATTAGAAATAAACCTTAGTTAAGTGGTAAGAGGTAGTTTAATAGGGAAAAATGAGGAGGGGATTCCTTTAAGCTTTGCCAGATTTTTTAAACAATTTTTGCAGAATTTTACATTTCACCCTACGAGTAGGTTTACACACTTGAACTTATGAGTAAAAGTAGACTATGTGCTTTCCAAAACATGATGGTACGGTTTCTACAGATATGGATTTTGGCATTGATGGTGAAGAGTGTTGTGCAGTGTCATTTCAAGATGAGAAGCTATAACATCAAAAGAAATTCTCTGAACATGTATCCCACGGCAGAATAGATGCACTGACTTTCTGGATAGACAGATGACCTAAAGACATGTTATTAATACATTATTGAGTTAAGAAAAACCCAAACAAACAAACACCACAATAAAAAAAAACTAGCCTGAAAACAACACAAAGCAAACCCCAAAGAAAAGCTCCCAAACCACAAATATTTGCAAACTTTGCTTGCATCTTTCTGCCAATTGCTAAGCTTTAGAGTTCTTTAGCAAAAATCTTACTTAAGTGAATCAGAGGTTTTCCTAAGTAGAACCAGTATAAAGCAGAATACAGTTAAATTACTTCCTTAAAAGTAACTAATAAAATGAAAAGTGAAACTCAATTGTACTGAGCGTTGGATCATATTCATAGTGAGGAGCTACATATTATAATTTTTATTTATAATTTTAAATTTTATGTAAGAATGGAACTATATTACTGTTCCATTTAAAATCAGAATTTTGAAAGTCAGTTGTTTATCTAAAAACCCGCACAATTATTCATTCAAAGAACCCTAAAATATCATCACTGAAAATTTACCCAATCAAATTTTTTTTTTTTTTTTCTGGACAGGGATCTACATCAATACTCACCAGACCAGCCTATGTATTCAATGATTTTTTAAAATTATAACTTAAAATTAGATCATGTCACTTATCTGTTTTCTTGGTATGCACCTGTGAGACAATATTTCCTCTAGAGAATAGTGATTAATCTTGTGTAGGCTTAAACAAATTTGCACTGCTACTTGGAACTACTAAAATTACACATCTGTATTTGCTGGTGCCAAGTTACAAACTAATTTCTTTCACTATGACAGATAATTTCACAGAAACACAAAAAATTCCAGCCTTCATAGAGTTATTGTAAAGCAAAACCAGACTGAAGGAAGTTTCTTTTTTATTTTTTTTTCTTTTCTTTATGTAATACTCATTAGTCTAGTGGAATTCAAAATTTCTAGAGGCATAAAGACATGGAAGCCTTTAAGTAGGAAGACCAAGAACTCCACCCCTGGAAATTTTGCTAAATTTTTATTATGCCTGTGGTTTTCATAGTTCCTCTGTGACCTGTTAAAGGTATGAATCTAATCTGAGAGATTAAGTAAGTACTTTCAGAAGATGATTTCAGAGATGGAAATGAAATGCTGCTCTGATGCAGCAGAACAAAAGTTCTGTTGTAAAGACCTCAGAAAAAATAAACCACATTAAATTTAAAGAAATCTCTATATATCTCTGCCATTCAAAGATCTGAGCAAAATTTATTTCTACTGTTCACTTCATTAAAGTGCATCTATTCTGTGATTCAAGCATAATTTAGATTTAATCAAGTCCCCTCGCAGTTAATCAATGTTAAGATATTGGAGCGTAGAAACCAGGTCTCTGTCTTCTCGAAGTGACCAAGTGGCATTGGTGGTGACACAGGTTCAGTCTGGAACTTGCTCTCCAAACCAGTATGTCTTGAATTCTTTTCTAATTGGGCACGACACGAATAAGGGAAGTGCCAATGCAGGCAGACAGGTACTGTTGGGGTTTGAGAAATAGATTTGCATTTACTTTAGCAGGGTAGAGCATGCAGTGAAGTGGCTTCTGTCTAAATGTGTGTATAAAAAATATTATTATACAAGCAGAAAATCTCCGCCTTTGACTTTATCAGAAAACAATGGATTCTTCTCTTCTTGAAAGCCTGCCTTGTTTGCAGATCCCAAGTAGATGGATATGCCCTGTAGCCTGAAGTAGATATAATTGCTTTTAACCTCATTCTTGTGAAATCTGGTGTGCCAATTTTTAGGTACTGACTCTTCAGAATTCCTGTATCTCAAATGGGACTTTGAAGTCCTTGTAACTTATGATAATGTTTTGATTCCAATCAGTGGTCATCGTCTAAATCTTAGGATCATCTAGTATAACTATTAAATACTTTATTGACCTTTATGAAATCATCACTTCCAGAAGAACACAAATACACATATTAAATATGATATTTAAAGACCTTTTCATGGCTAACCTTCTGACTTGTTCATTTTCATAGAACAGTTACCTCAAAAGAAAAATTAATCAAGGTCAGAAACTGACGATTCGTCTCATTATATTTAAGCAGTCAGAAAACGAAAAGAAAACTCAGAAAATCTATTCAAATTAAGTAGGGTTTATTCAAGGTCTTGACATGGAAGGATGGTCTCACAGCTCCACTGTTATCACACGGCACTACTGCACAGAGTACAGAGAAAATTTGGTTATTCCCGACTCTCATAAATCCTCCTGAAGTAGCTGTTTTGAATAATGATTAATAGGGTATGGGAAAGGGGATTCTACAAAGTGCCTAGTTTGTACTAATAACACTGCAACTATATTAACAATACAGTTTGTAGCAATAGCACAAGATTTTAGGAAGTCCCTTAACTGCGTCCAGTGGTAACACAGCATTTCAGTTCAGTAGAAGTTTTAGTGTGCTCTAGCTGAAGTTCTGCAAGAAGAAATTAAATAAGAAGTTTCTCTCTACCAAATGCTTTTCAGCACTCTACTAATTTTGGCTGGAGTAGAGTTAATTTTCCTCATAGTGTGGGGTAGTTGGTGCGGGGCAGCTGGTGCGGGGCTGTGTTTTGGATTTGTGCTGGCAAGTGTTGATAACAGAGATGTTTTCTTAACTGCTGAGCGGGGCTTACACAGAGTCAAGGCCTTTTCTGCTTCTTACCCTGCCCCACCAGTGAGGAGACTGGGGGTGCAGAAGGAGTTGGGAAGGGACACAACTAGGACAGCTGACCCCTACTGACCCAAGGGATATTCCAGAGCATGTGGCATCACACTCAGCCTATAAAGACGGGGCAAGAAGAAGGAAAGAGCCAGTGTTTGGAGTGGAGATGTTTGTCCTTCCAAGTAAGCATGATATATAACCAAGCCCTGCTTTCCTGAGGACAGATGAACACCTGCCTGCCCGTGGAAAATGATGAATTAATTCCTAGTTTTGCTCTGCTTGTGGCCAAAGCTTTTGCTTTCCCTATTAAACTGTTATTATCTCAACAGAAAAGTTTTTTCACTATTACCCTTCTAATTTGCTCCCCCATTGCACCAGGAGTGGATGTGGGGGGCTTGTTGGCATGAAACCAATCAACCTTTCTTTTAACTTTATCAGCCACTATAGGAAGACTGTAGCAGACAGCACTAGACTGTGGACTGGCACTTTTAGGAGCACATTGACAGTAGGCATTGACTGTTTTACTTGCCACTGAACAGGCACTTGTGGAAGATAATGAAGGTGTGAGCTTCACTGTGCATGTGCATGAATATAGCAATAAAGAAGGGTATTTAAAAGTTTGTCTTAAAAATATAATCACAGGCTTATATGTACATTCCTATGACCTAAATGTAATAATTCAATCTATTACATTTGGAAGTCATAAAGATAAATTTAAACTAACACTAGATAATTTTTCACCTTCAAAACACATTCTAAATGATAGAAACAGTTTATTTCAAAGAAATCATGAGCTAAGAATACCTACCTCTTTTAAATCAATGCAACATCTAATATTCAATTATTTTGATTAGAATCACAGCCAGCAGCATTCAGGAACTTCTCAACCTTATGGTGAAAGGTTAAAGTTATTAAAAAGAAAAAGAACTGCAAGGATAAGCTAATTTTCTTAGACAAAGGGAACAATGTCTTCCTGTAATAAAGGGGCACTAGTTTGCTTTGACTAACTTTTCTACCTGCTTTGTAGATGGAAAAAAGCTCTTTAAAATATTGTTTTCATTTCTTGCCAACATATCATTTAGGACTGTTACATGTAACTGCATTACAAGTGGGAGTTTTTTTTGTTTGTTGGGAAAGTTGTTAACAGAATCAGTGGTAACAGAATGTCATAAGAATTAATACAAACTTGTGAACAATTTAAGGGAGTCATTAAATCTGTTTGTTAATCCATTGGGAAATTTCCTGGTTCAAATTGTAGGAAAGGATAATATGGATTATAATAGAGAAAATATTCTCTTTACAGTCTGATTGTTTGCTGTCACATGCAAATAATCATGAATACATCAATCTACTAATTGCTAATCAGCCCCCATGCTGTTTTAATAAATTCATCTACTAAGGTTGTTCTGTCAATATTTAATTAATGCAGCTTAATATAATGACTGTTCCTGTTAACATCTGTTTATAGCAAATATGGGATTCAGACATTTAGCAACACAGCATTGCTTTTCTTCACAGGCAATTGGTGTTTAAACAGTGTTTTCCTTTACATAGCAAATATTACCTAAGACATCCAACAGTTTATGATACCATCCATTTTTAATGTAGCAGCAGCTTGTATAGCAGCCTTGAAGCTGCACCATTTTGGGTACTATAAGCATGCTTTTGAACCATTGACTTTGATGTAAAGTTTACCACAAAAATTGTGCTACAAGTTACATAACAAAATTATATAACAAAGAACAAGCTATGCTATGGCATAATGCGACTGCCTGAAAATGTGTGCCCATTTTTCGAAGTGCTTGTTATTTTGTCATGTGGTGACCCTCCATTTAAACAGTCAAGTAGAGCCAAATAAAAGTAAACCTTTTGTGATATGGCATACCCCAACTGACAGTTGATTTCCTAGAATTTTAATTTATTTAATTAGTATAATTATGCAATGTCTCAGACCATACATATATTTGTATATTGATCACATTAATTCTCCACTATATGTAAGATCCTTGGGATTTTATCCATTATAATGTAAATTGGCTGGCAAATCATCAGTTAAAAGTATCAGATGAACTTCATTTAAAGCATATAAATGCATTTAATAGCACTTTATTCACTCAAAAGATAAGTGAATACAGGAAATCTTAAGGAACGATCATGGTTTAGTTTCATTAAAAGTTTAAAAATTGGAGAGCTCACAACATTTAGCACATTCAGTGGTTATTTTTACTCTGCTTAATAGAAATAGGAGTGTCTTTTGAAAAGTAAGCCTATATTTATTCATATACTCATAAGTATAGGTGGTGTTTTCATTTAAGTACATCACCAGATTTTAATGAAGTCATAGACACTATCATTGTTATATATATTCATATTTATAAACTGATGAGACTTTATCAACCCTATATACATGGGACTTAACCCCTCTATTTCTACATCCAGTTTCTATAAACTTTATCTCCTTTTTTATTTCTAATTTTAAAAATCATCTTTTTATTTCAACATATTTCATATTGATAATGGGTTTTTATTTTGTTTTTACTAGAGTTGTTTGTTTTTGCAAAACTGAATCACAGTGCACAAATCACAAAAGAAATTCCAACTTGCTTGATTTGGAGATGGGGTAGAAAAAAATGCACAGGAAAACTTCTTTAAATTGTTGTTCAGAAAAAGGTAGACAGCAGTCTGTGGAAAATTTAGACAGGCAGAAAAATAATTTTGTTACAGTTTGATAGGGGGCATGGTTGTTTGTGTTTTGTTCTGTTTTGGTTTCTACCCTAAAGCAAACACAATATAAAAAGTCATTACTGACAACTGACAAGGTTGGTAGTGAGGGAAAGGGTAAATGGGAAGATGGTCCTGCTACCAAAAGTGTCATGTCACATAACAACTTGTTAGCCTTATCATAGGTATGCAAAATAAACACTCTCTCCATGTTATACTATGTATAAAAGGCTGTGTCACTCTTGAAAAGGTGAATGGCAAGCCCAGTTAGGCTCTGTCTTGGTTTTTGAGACAAAACCTAAGGAGGAAACACTCCGGAATGAGTGTTCCTCTCCTTTTCCTCCGTCAATGAGACAAACGGATCACAAGGAGTGAAAGCGGGAAAAACAAACCAAACTGTTTATTAACACACAAACAAAACAGGGTAGAATAGGATAAAACCCCCCTCAAAATACAACAAATTCCCGGAGAGGGAACAGGCACCTGGGCTTGGACCAGGGAACAGACACCGTGGGGCCGCCGGGGCCACCCGCAGGCTCCCCGGACCAGCAAGGAGGGAAGGGAGGCAGTGAGGCAAGGGGGAGGGAAGGGAAAAAAAAGAACAAGAAAAAATCCAACAGAACCTTTTCCCAGCTAGCTGGAACACAAAGGAAACCCAGAAAAACAGCACAGCGCTCCCAGAACACTCCCTCCCGAGCCCTGCCGAGCCCAGAGCCCCTGAGCCTTTGGGCTGAACCGTTCAGCCGCCCCCTCGGGTCCCTGGCTCCGGCCCCACCCCCGGGTCCGTCTTAAAGGCACAGAGTCCTTGGGCATTGAGCGGATGGTTAAGGAATAAAGCGGCTTCATAGCATCACCCAGGACAGGCTCTGAAGAATGTACTAAATGAAACACATAAATAAAAGGGTCATGTGTCCAAAAAGCCTCCTGGGAGACAAAATGCCCTATCTTCTACTTTTAACTGAATCAACTGGGTTAGAAATAAAAGCAGGTAAGTTAGAGAAGTTCTCTGAAACAGAGAAGGGGGGACAATTTGTCCTTGGAAATCTGAGCCCCCTGGGACTCAAGTAGCAATTCCACTCAAAGCTAGTTAAGTCACTGGACCAAGTAAAGAAGCACTGTAGGTCTTTACTACTGCTTGTGGTAAGAGTAATTCTAATTTTGTGAAAAAAATTTAATTATATACTTGGAATAGACTTCTGTAAATTTAACTGGTCCTATGTGTGATAAAAGAGGTTAATTTGGGGAGAATAGAATACAGCATCTGTTCAGAACAAAGCACGAATTGAAATCAAGTGTTGTTGCAGGTTGACCTGAGATGTTTGCAATCAAGCCCTTATTTGGGTGTCTCAGGAAGCAGTAATTTCACACCATTTTGCAAGTGGGGATCAAGCTGTATCAACTATTAGGCATAAATACACAGCTCTCGTAATAAACATTATTCAGTGGGCCAGATGAAAGCAATTCAAGCAGGATGCAAATGTCCAAAGAGAGAATGTATTTATATACATACAAGTATAGGAAGCTCACCTAAAAGAAATCCTACCCATACTCATTGCAGACCTACATGATGAGACGCAGACAGTTCTGCAGTTGTTCAGTTCTCTGGTCTGAGAAGTACTTGGTTTAAGGCAGTATAACTTAGAATGCTAACTATATTCTCTTGGCTAATTTTGAACTTGTTAGGATTTAGTGATTTAGATTTGAAGTGAATTTCCCAGCCACCCTTACGAGGCTCTCTGCAAGAAACAACTTCAAAAGATATAAGGAGGATTTCTTTCAGAGGAAACAGAATTAGAAGATGGGCTACTGGAGTACAACCAGTGCATACCAGATACTGTGGACTGGCATATTAGGCTGGCATGAAGAGCTTGGCTTCTAGGCTATGTTCTGACAGTTTAGGATTAATGTATGCTGAGTGTGAATGGACAGGATGTATAAGAGCCAGAAACACACAGGGTTTTGACTTCTAATGTAGGGAAATAGTATTTTCTAATCATATGCCTGGACATATATGTGTGTCCAGTTACAATATTTAATCCTACAGTGTCTCAAGAGCCAGGAAATTTGCAGCAATTCTAAAAGCCTTTTCCTCTGTTATACTGTCATTGCTTTTCTCTCTTCTTCCATCCACCATTCATAGCCATGAGAAAACATGTGAACCATATTCTTTTAAGAGAAACAAAAGAGAGAAATTTCATTAACAAAGGAGAGACTACTGTACACAGGCCACCAGGTATGGGATCAACATTATAACAACCAGCTTCTGCCAATATGAATGACAGTTGGCTACTCATTCAAACCAGAAATCTAGCAGCCCAAACTTCTTTCCCTTCATCCTTAAAATTATTCTGTTTTTTCTGTTTGCTTCCCTGCCACAGCCTCTTTCATCTTGACGTCCTTTTTCCTTTCAGAGTAGTCAACAGTAATGTGGGAAAATAAAAAGGCTTTATTCAATGATTTTTCTATAGTTTCTTCCTTGAGTCACCACTGAAGTAACAAAACCAGTAATTTCTCAAAGTACTTTCATGTCCCCTTTCTGATAGAGTTCTGAAGGTCTTTCTTGTTTGGTTTTGTTTATTTCTTAAATCAGAGAAGCTCTAGAAGAAAGTGATAATAAAATCTAGCACTCTTCCTCTTGATGAAGCCTATCACAAGGAAAATCTTGTAGGTGCAATAGTAGCCATTGGCAAGCTCTAGAGTCACTTTAATTATTAATCCTCAAGGACTGTATATAGATGAAAAGGACTACTTGTACCCATCTGCTCTTCCTGAGATCCAGTAAAATGACATCTGACTGTGTGAAACCAGTACACAACCTCAATACTCTGCTCATTTACATACTACTATCAGGAAAAAAGCTCTTGGTCCCTTTGAAGTGAATCTTCTGAGATAGTGGCAGTCGATAATGCAAATTGAGGTTTCCACATGCTTTTCTTCTGTGACCTGTTCATGTTTTTTTAGCAGCAGGACTTATCAAGGCTGATTTTTCAAAATATGTTTTCCTATGGTTTTTGACAATAATGAAAGCCCGTAAGTTAAAGGGCAGAGGGTAAGGATGAACAGAGGGCATGATTCTTAGACAACCTAGGATGTTAACGATAGATTTAAACAGTCTTTAGAGCTGGAGATCTTTGAGTTGATTATACAACTTTGCAAAAGAGCAGTTCGTTACAGTTCTTACAATGGCAGCTTCAAAAAAGTCATCAATAACTACTTGGCAGTTAACACAAAAGAGTTAGCAGAAAGGGCAAATAGTATGGTCTTACAGTCAAGCAAACACTTGAAAATATGCAAGTTTCTCTCAGGAATGCATATTGAGTTCTGAACCAACTATTAAAAGATAATTAAATAAGATAATAAAGCTATTGTATTAATCTAGAAAAGTAAACAGTTCCTTTGACATTATTTCTGTATTGCATCTGTTACTCTTATACTCTATGAAGAATGAAGTACTTCCATCTCCATTTAAATGCTCCAGTTCATTGGAGTATTTGTATCTCCCAGAGAAACAATTTGGCTGAAAGGTAGTGTTCTACTTAATTCTTGATATGACTGCAACTAAAAACGTCCATCTCCCACTGAAGTGAATGAAAAATTTCAGTGATTTCACTTCTTGAAGAAATGTTTATAAAGTTGATGGGGAGTGAAATAAGTATGAAGATTCTTACCAAAACAAAATGCAGGTTACTATTCTGTCAACGTACTCTTGTTTCCACTGTTGTTAGCCCACTAAATTTGATGGTTTTCTCCCTGCTGAGTGAAATGATTTTGAAAAAACAGAGAAGGGGGATATCTCTATTGTGATAAGCGTATAAGCTGGTGGTTAATTTTTCAATATGGTTATGGTTTGTATTATGACAGTGCTATGATAAACATTTATAGAAGCTTATTCTCTAGGTGTCTTTAAGAATAAAAACCCCTTTTTTCATGTAATAATTTTTCTTTATCTAAGCCTTGTTTCTTAGGGAAGAATGATACTTCAATTAGACAAGGAATAACTAAAATTATTTCATTTACTTTAAAATAATTAATGTGAATACCTGCTGGAGTAATTAAAATAAGTTTCTGTCTCTCAGGAAAAACATTTATTTAGGATAATATGTTGTAAACAAGTATGATTCTAAAATACTCAAATATTACAATGAGGCACCTATACAGAGACTAAATCCCAGTTTTCAGCACTCTTTTGTGCAATAATGAAACAATAATCATACTTTTTCCCTCCCTGTCTCAGCTGTCATACTTTTTGAGCTAGCTGAACATTTTTACTTCACAAATATGTTACTTTCTTATTGGGAGATAAAGTTCTTGACAGGAAGACAGTGTTATTTTATTCTAAATTTATTTTAGTCTAAATTTATTTCAAATATGTGTGCTTTTGAAGAGAGAGATTGGATAGCAATGCCAAGGCAGAGTTCATAGTTGATACAGACAGAACTCATTAAAGCAAACCTGAAACGGTCTTCTCCCAGACTGTTTTACAGGCGAGATTCTTCTTTAGCTTTCACCAGGTTTATATGTTATAGCCATACAGTGTTGAAGTGTTGAAGGCAACTACATACTATTAGAATCTGTCCCTATCTTTTTATTGTGTAGAACTTTCTGATCATTTAATATCTAACATAATTTTGTTGACCCAGATAAGCCAGGAATCTGCTCTTTATTACTTACTATGCTTTTATTGAAAGACAGGTACCAAAATGGAAAATAGTTGAAATTCATCTTATGTCCTTTTTACTTCTGCTTCCACTTTTACCCATGTTTCTATGCTGGAAGAAGGATGATGCATGCAAAGGTCGTGACACAATACATACTTATTGTGAAGCAGAGAAGCAGTTAAGGTTTCTTTAGTTTAGACACAGCACAGTAGCCTCAGACACATAGTCATTATAGCAGCATGGCCCAACAGCTCCCTCAGCTGCTCCTCAACAGGTCTTGTGTTCCAGATTCTTCACCAGCTTTGTTGTTTTCTCTGCACATTCTCCAGTATCTCAACATCTTTCCTGTAGTGAAGGATTCAAAAGTGAACACAGGATTCGAGGTGAAGCCTCCTTCCCTGGGTGGGAGTCAGGACAGTACAAGAGAGGGTACCCAGTGTCACACATAGCACTAGAAAGGCCAGGTTCAGATACAGGGTCAGGAGCAGCAGTGCAGAAGTCCAGGCCCAGGCACGGCTGTAGTGCAGATGGACCTGAAACCTGGTAAGTCCATAGCCTATCTCCTGCATGCACTCACAGACCTAGATGAAATTGGGCTTCTGGGCCTTTGGGTGTGGGGTTCCCAGGAGAGGCCGCTCAGTACCACTGAAGCCCATTAGTGCCTTTGGGACCTAAATATAAGTTCCTTTGCTGAGGCAATGAAGGAAAAGCATTCACAGAGCTTGTCTTGCTCTGTCAACTGGATTTATCCATTATGTTCAGCTTTTCTTACCAGCAAGCTAAAACATCTCCTCATTCAGCACTTTTGCCTCTGCTTTTGGAAGAGTCTTATTCTCCTAAAGCTTTCAACAAAAGGCTTAAGAGCAGGAGAATGACCCCTGAAAGTAAAGCATTTTGTTACTGTGCAGGACTGTAGGTATCCCCATTTTCATGTAGTTTAGAGAATTCTTATCAAGGCCACAGCAGACTGTTCCTGAAGGACAGTACCATATAGAAAGGACCCATGCTGGAGCAGTTCTTTAAGAACTGCAGCCCATGGGAAGGGCCCATTTTGGAGACGTTTACTCCTAATCTTACACTTTACTCCTTTTCTCATTCATAATATCTCAGTGAAAAACTACTACCCAGTGCCAGAAAGGACCTTGAATCAAATGTCCCAGCCTATGCTACCTAAACTGTCCTTTCTAATAAACTTCAAGCATATCTCCATTTTACCAAGCTGTTTGCCAATTTGTCAGTTTTCCAGTTTGCCAATTGGTTTATTTGTCAGGTTTTGTTTCTCAATTTGTTCGTTTGTCAATTTGTTAATTGCTTGCCATTTTCACAGTACTTACCCATTTGAATTCATGTCTTCATTCTAGTGATTGCAGGGGAAAAAAGCACAGATACTCAGTTCAACCCAACACCTTAATGTTCTGTTTAGAAGGGCATGATATTGACATGTATTTTTAAAACCTCATGCTGTATGAATTTGTAAATATTTTAAACAATATATTTTAGTTTTTACTCTATATGATGTTACCCAAATACACCACACAAGCAATTATTAAATCTATGTCTTCCATAATTTGCATTTCATAATACAATATGCTTTGGCCAGTCCATTGCATGCCTCCACAGAAACTGAACTGAATCTATGTTTAAAAAAAAAAAATTCTAAAAATCTAGAAACAAAACAACACATTTATGACACAGTTATGACTGTAGTTATAAGACAGAATACCATGTTGCCAGGAAATTTTAGTTTTCAATGAAAGACCCACTTTGACATTTGGGAGTTGTAACAACAGCATAAATATTCAAAACAGAACAATAAAGCATAGTAGAGAAGCAGAATCATTCCCTGAACATACCTGTCTAGTACTACAGATTCCAAAGTACTGTTTTCTTCTTTTTAGGAATCAACATTCACATCTCCCAACTCTTAAAAGTGTGCTCTTGAGTTGCTCTGTTATTGTGGCATTATCAAGTTAGTCTGCTGAAGGCAGTTTCTTTGCAGAAAACAATTTAAGATTTATTGGACTTGAAAAAGTGAGTTTTACTCTATAGTGCACTAGTTATAGCCCTTGCTCTGGAAAAAGAGATCACGGGCAGTGATCTGTGCTCCCAGTCCTTGTTGTTCTTAAAAAAAAGTAAAATCCAATAATGTTTAAGTACTGTTGTGACATGTGCTTTTAGTTTTTTCTTGTTATTACTCTTTTCTTCATGTAGTGTCAGTTTATCTGAACACAGCTGTTATTCAAACTGTCTTGGCAGAAAAACTTTTTCATCTTATCTCAACATGACGGTCGATTTGATGACTTAAGACATTAAAACTGAAAATCAAGATGGTTAAATTTGTCGTACTTTAATTTGCGCCTTCTGACGTCACGGCATGTAGCATAGACATGACTGGGATTGTTAATCTTTGAGGAAACAATCATAGCTTGAAATTCCCCTAGATGCCTAAGATCAAAGCACCAATAAAAAGAGGGAAATAAGTAACTGTATGAGAGAGAGCTGGATCTAATTTACTAATTATTTATGAATGATTCAAGGTTTATTAGTTACATGAAGATTAATCACCAAGTAGAAATTTCTGAAAAAATTAATTTTGTACACTGTAAGTAGAATGACTGTGACATTCTTTGAATGCTCAGTCTGAGAGAAACTGCAGAACATGGCTAACCAACTTATATTTTGTCCCCATGAATATATACTATATATAATTATATACACTATATTGTGTGGGAATAAGAAATTGATTCTTTGTTGTGAATACACCATGCTATACCTTAATTTATTGGTTTTTGTTTCCTGTCCAATAATACATATCCTTCTTTCATTTGTACAAAGGAGATTTTCTTAATTCTGGGCCAATTTTTCCATAAAAAAATGGTCTAGTACCCTTCTCATAATTGTAGAAACTTGGTACTGTATTACTTTTGTAGATGATTGATTTTCCATTCCAGAAAGTATTTGACATATTTAGAGTACATTCATACATATTGAGCCATCAGACTACTTGTATCACTGTTTATATTTAATTTGTTGCCTCTGCTCCATTCCCTGATGTTTATTGTATGTGCAATTTACTATTTCTCTTTTTAACCTCATATTTTCAATTTAATTTCCAGTATTTATAAATGAGAAAAACACAGCAATGTTAGGAAGAAGTGAAATAAAACCTGGCAAAAGAGACAATTCATTCAGACATTTAATTATCGTATTTTATGAAGGTGTGGATAAACGGTGCAACCTGTCAGTCAGCGGTCAAATGGAAATAATGCAGTTCCTCAGAAAAGACATCACAAAGTGGGCCAGTGAGGTGAGAAAAACGGTTCTCATAATCTCCTTTAGTTCTAAGTTCTCTAGGTGTATTGTTCAAAAAGTAACACATTTATATGAGTGTCTGTCCTGTGGTCATACCTATCAGAGTCTTGGTGGTGGTTGCTGGAGGGTGACCCATGTGGAATGAAACAGGAACTGCTCTGAAATGGACCTAAACAACTCATCATCTGCCAAATATGATGCTAGCCCAAGGAGAATCTAATGCTACTACTCAAACATATTTAAGAGTGCCATGCATTGCCTCCCCAAAGGAACTGTGCAGGATTGAGTGTAACCTGTGGCAAAAACAAAGCAAGCTGAGTTTAGGAAATTAGCAACTTAATGCTTTTTTTCATTAGACTAAAAACAAAACAATAAATGAATGAACATTTAATATCAGTATGAATTAAGGAAACAAAATTTATTTAATAGGATATAGGTTAACAGTTTAGTCATATAGTTTTTCTTATAGTATCTTTGTAGCGAGTTCAGTTCGAAAACTGGGCGGAAACACCAATTTAGTGTAGTGGTTCTGTTCAAATTATCACTTAAGTATTTTCTTTCTGTGAGATAAGAATTAGCAGAAAGCAAAGCAGGCATGAACCTTAAACAGTTGCAGTGAAAAGGAAAAGTTTTATTACTAATAGAATTAAAAGTAAAGAGAAATAACAAGAAATTAAAGCAAACCCCCTCTCCCTGTCCAGCCACTCTCCCCCTTTTACTCAGCTCACACAAAGGGCAACAGAACATGGGATTTTATTCAGTGTTACAGTTCTTGATAAGTCTCTTTCATATGCTTAAGGGAAAAAGGGTTTTTTCTTCAGCTACACATGGTTCCCAAACTGCAACCAACAGCAGACCCGCCCAGAAAGAAGCAATCTGCTGTGGTGTTAAGCATCTCTTCCATGAAAAATCTCACAGTTCCTTCACACTGCCAACATAGGGTATTACATGGGGTTATTAATCTTTTTAAGGATGAGTTATTTTGGCCTGAACACAAAGGCTTTTATTTTCCTGACAGGAAGTCTCTAAAAGCCTCTCAATACTTCTATATAGCCTGGCATAGGCACTCTTCACAATTTTCATGGGCCACTTGTGAACTTTTCATCCCCCCATGTACTTCAAATGCATTAAAGAGACAAACAGTTTGTGATATTACAGTTTCTTACCATGGCATGCAAGAAGTTTTTTAAGCTACTCACGAGAATCGTGGCACGGCCCTCTTTTTTCCCCTGTCGCCATGTTCAGCTCCGTCTCACGTGACTCGCTTTCTCTTTCTCTCTGACTCTGTAGCTGCCATGTTGAAGAGTGTCCTTGTTCAGGCTTTATGGTGGAGAAAGCCTCGCTCCCTTTGTGCTGCTGGCTGCATGGTGTCTTCTTCAGTTTGGCATGAAGTGTGCTGGCTGCAGACAGGAGGCTACGCTGGCTCCTGTTGGCTCCGCAAGCTCTGCACGGAGAGGAGAGGAGAGGAGAGGAGAGGAGAGGAGAGGAGAGGAGAGGAGAGGAGAGGAGAGGAGAGGAGAGGAGAGGAGAGGAGAGGAGAGGAGAGGAGAGGAGAGGAGAGGAGAGGAGAGGAGAGGAGAGGAGAGGAGAGGAGAGGAGAGGAGAGGAGAGGAGAGGAGAGGAGAGGAGAGGAGAGGAGAGGAGAGGAGAGGAGAGCCGCCTGTCCCAAGAAGCCGCGCAGGATGGGGTCAGCTGTGTGGCAGTCCATGGCTGGTTTTAGCTGCCTGCGGCTCTGGGGCAGTCCCGCCCCCCCAGCGACCCAGGGTCCATGCCACAGCATTGGGAAAGGGGGGACAGGGACCCCGGCCTGGCCCGGTGGGGCCTGGAGGCTCGGAGCCCCCCCACCTTCCAGCAGGCGAGCTCGGACCAAAGGCAAATCCCGCCTTTCTGTGAGGTTTAAATATGGAAATTGTGAGAAGTGTCATTAGTCTAAAAGACTGTCCATCAGCTCAGGTTCAACCCACCACAATTTTACAAAGAAAGTCATAATTTTATCCAACTATCAGAAAGGAAGGTTGAGGCTAACTGATGATCAGTGATTTACTAAACATCAGTTACTCAGCAGCTGGCAACAGAATATAAATCCATTTTGTTACCACTTATCGGCTCATGAATGTAACCACTGGTTTCAGGTATCATTATATTAGTAAATATGATCAAAATCCATGTGTCCACAACTCCCTGCATATCCGATATAGTCTTGGAAAATAGACTACACAGAAAGGAGACAAATCGGGATTTTTTTTTTTAACTGAGAAATTGGATCTAAATTTATAACATTGAAAAAGTTCAAATACAGTTGAAACTGGCAAGTGTTGTGTCAGAAAAGAAGAGGTTTTATAAAGTACGCTAAAAAGAAGAGGGAGTCTAAGGAAAATATTGGACTGATACCAAGTGGTATCAGATGCTAGTGGTTGTAGCACCAAACCTGTGTTTGGATGATGGTCTTAGTCATATGGTTTGTGTTTAGGTAGTTCTGCAAGGAGCAGGGAGTTGGTCTCAATGATCCTTGTGGGTCCATTCTAACACGAGATATTCTATGATTCTACAAGTCTATGATAATGGAAACAGTGGCTTTCCATTTGTGAGCACTAAAAGTCTAAGGGACCAGTTGTATGTTCATAAGTATGTAGGGCCTGGTGGTGATTCATACCAAAGTACTTGAAGAGTTAGCAATGTTACAGCAGGAACACTCTTTATCTATCAAAAGTCTTGGGATCTGGGAAAGTCCCTGTTGACTGGAAGCTTGCCAACATTCTTCCAATTTAAAAGAAGGGCATAAGGGAAGACCTAGGAAACTACAGACCTGTTTGTTTAACTTCAGTACCTGGAAAAATTATGGAGAGGATAGTACTGGGTGCTACTGAGAGAACTTTAAAGGAGAATTCAATCATCAGGCATAGTCAACACGGGTTCACAAAGGGAAAATCCTGTTTATCTAATCTGATATCCTTCAATATAAGGTCACCTCTCTAGTGATGAAGGGAAGAAAGCAGATGTAACTTTACTGGATTTATTAAGGGTTTTGATACTGACCCTAACAGTATCCTTCTGGACAAGTTGCCCAGTTGTGAGGTGAATGGGTACACAATGCATTGCATGAAGAGCTTGCTGAAGGGCAGGGCTGAAAGGGTTGTGTTGATTTGCATGAAGGAGGTGAATGCACCACTACCAAGTTTGTTGACAATATTAAATGGGAGGTACTGTTGACTCTTTTGAGGGACAAGATGCCTTGCAGAGGGACCTAGATATATTGGAGCACTGAGCAATTGTCAATGGTCTGAAATTTAACAGGAACAAATGCTAAATGCTGCACCTGGGATGGAGTATGGTCAGACAAAAGTATAGATTGGGAGAGTAGTGCCTGGAGAACAGCCACAGGTGCTCACAGTTCTGGGGGTGTTGGTTGGCAGCAGCTCAGTAGGACCCAGCAGTGTACCCTGGAAGCCAGGAGGACAAATCTCATCATGGGCTGCATGAAACACAGCATTACCAGCTGGTCAAAAGAGTTGATTACCCCACTGCATTCAGTGTTGGTGCAGCATCACCTTGAGCAGTATGCAGTTCGGGGCCTCACAATTTAAGAAGGATGTGAAGGTACTTGAATATATCCAGAGGAGGGCAACAAAGCTGGGAACAGGGCTGGAAGGCATGTCCTGTGAGGAGCAGCTGAGGGCTCTGGATTAAACTAGTTTGGAGAAAAGGAATCTGAAGGGCAACATTGTTGCTCACCACAGCTCCTGAGAAGCAGAAGCAGAGAGAGAAGTACTAATTTCTCATCTCTGGTAACCAGTGATAGGATGCTTGGAAAGAGTTCAAAGATGCACCAGGGGGATTTTAAGCTGGACATTAGGATGTATTTCTTTACCGAGAGAGTGATCAAACAGCCAAATAGCCTGCCTAGAATATGGTAAATATCCCATTCCTGTCAGTGTTTAAGAGACATTTGGACAATGCCCTTAATAATATACTCTTAACTTTTGGTCAGGTGGTTGGACCAGATGATTGTTGTAAGCCCTTTTAACTAGAACTATTCTGTTCTATTCTATTCTATTCTATTCTATTCTATTCTATTCTATTCTATTCCATTCCATTCCATTCCATTTAATTCCATTCTTAATTGAAAAATCAAGCCATGGAAAAATTTTTACTATCACTTTAAAGTTAATACAGTGCTGTTGTAGATATGTCTTGTGATGTATCACCTAATTACCTCTGTTCTCCTTAGGACTCCTGTCTTCACAATATCACAGTGTGTTTCCCAGATCTGTTCAATAATTCACATTCTCTTCAGTGTCCACTGCCTGGTCTCCTCCCACTGGCCCTCTTCCCTATTTTCTCCATAAAACAGAAAGCCTGATCTGGAGAAGGAATTCTTAATTTCCCCAGAAGTGTTTTTACAGCATTATCAGAGAATGTGTTACTGTTTCATAAATATTAATAAATTCAATTTCACATATAGGCACTGTCACCATTTTAGAGAGAGAACTGAGACACCAAAGGGCTAAAATTAAAAAATCCCTGGTCTGAATACCTATGACCTTATTTTTCACATTATTTGCATTAATGGATCTTCATATATTCACAGCATAACAAATCAACTTCAATTACATCTCTGAACAGTCAATATTGCTGTTACTGAGGTGCAATATGTTCTGACTATTATGAACATTCACCTTTAGAAAGTATTGTAGAAGAGATTTATCAAAGACAGTGAAAATCAGTAACAGAGGTATAGACAGAATCTAGTTTCTATACAAACATTCAGCTTCTGCAAATGTAATATCAATCTTCATGTACTTCAGCTTTTGCAATAAACAAAGCATGACACTGTATAGGCAACAGTCTCCCCTGTCCTGTTGCAAATCTCCTCCTCTATTGTGCAACTGCTTTCAGGTCTTGCCCCCCTTCACCCTTTGTCTCCGTGCTTGTCCATTCCCTGTGGACTATTTGACCTCAGCCTCTCAAAAGTCTTTGCTTTTAACCACATCTCCTGTCTTCTGTTTTTTCCTTCTCTTCTTCATGTCTTGCCCACAGCAATACTCCTAGGAATTTTTATTCATTTTCTAATTTACTGACCGATACTCAGACCAAATTTACTGTGGCTTGAGCCAGTGAGATGTACAAAAATTTGGATTTAGAGGGGATTTAAGTGCCTGATTCAAATTCTGAAAGCTTCAGTCTAAAACCTGGAGAAAGCTGAAATGCAAAGGGACTTTATTATTTTACTTTCCTGTTTTACTGGGATATATCTTGTGCTATAGGTGGTCATTAAAGTGTTATATGGCAACAAGCAGGGAAGTTGTTGGGATTTTTCTTGTACTGAGGAGTGTTAAATAATGTTACGTTATGCTGGCACTAACATATTCGTGAAAACAAAATTTCAAAGGAATTATCTGTACTTGATGAAAGCCATATGTACATATATGAGTACACAAATGTGCACAAACAATTTCAGTTCAAAATATCCTTTCAAGTCAAGATGTTACCAAACATTGCAGGTATGCCCATTACCAAAGCACAGCAAGACTACTGATTAATGTATATATGCATGTCAGGCAAATTATGTAGGCAATTAGCAAATTGAGCAATGTGTAACACTGTAATTATATAAGAAGGAAATTAGTCAAATTCAGATTTTGGAACCTGGACACTTATTACATCTCTTGGCTGAAGTTTGACTGGTAATATGAAATTTTACTCCATTCTGCTAATTGCCATACTGTTTGAAGTCAGGAAAACCGAGTGACAATTCTTGCAAAATATGAGGTTGTAGCTGATATGAAGGATTTATATTGATGGGAGGAGTAGACCTTGTTAGAAAAATAACCTAAAAACCTTTCACTCTAAAATCAATAAAAATATAACTGTCGATGTTTTGACAGTATAGTGGAGCTTGAGCTTAGGACTAATTGGAAGCCAGAAGACAAACTCTCCTCTACCAATATCCCCAAGGACTTAATGTAACATCTATTACCACAGTGTAGGCTCCAGCTCTTGAGATTCTGTGGGAATAGGCTTCAGGCTGTTTCAGAGATCTGTTTCCTTTACTGTCCTTCATCTATTAAGTTACATTTTCAGGATATTAACTAAATTAAAACAAATGTACAGGCATTTGTATATTCTCCATCAGTGATGAAAAAACTTTTTCATGTCATTCTGGTTTATTCTTCCAAGATCAGTTAGGAAATTAAATTAAGACGGTGTTTTAACCTACTCTACTTCTGAATCTGTCTGACCATCCCTCAAGGTTTTAGGGTCATGATTACTTAAGGACTAGTACTGAAATATCCTTTATGATCTGTGTGTTTATCATTTAGAAAATGTGTCTGGTTTCAAAGTGGTAATTGATGACATATGAAACTGCCCTTAGCATCTGTGACTTTTACACTTCTAGTTAATACCTAAATAGCAAATTAGAAAAGGACTTCTGTGTTCATAGGGCCAGGTGCAATACTTGGCTATTCGTCTTTCAGCTTTAGGCTTTTATTGAAGAAGGTAGCACATATTTCTTGTTCATTTGGTTCTTCTACAACATCAAGATATTTTTTAGGCCTTCATAAAATTATGAGTCAGAAAATGTTTGTCAGAAATTATTCTATAAGAATAACCATTTTCAATAATAAAAAGTAAATAATGTTGAGCTTTTGATGAGATACCCTTCCTTTTCAGACAAGGGTGAAAGAGCAGAGGAGGCTGCTCCTGCTAAAATTCTTTATTTCATAGTCTCATAGTTTTCTGAAGGCAGAGTTCGAAGGGGTTATGTGATAAGGCCAAGCAGTAACAGCAGCAGCAGCAGGCAAACAGCAAGTAGTAAACAGCTTCTTCTTCTATTATCTAAACTTACAGAAGTGCCGATTATAGTTGTTAATTGACCGGTGAAATTAACACACGATTCTAGTTTTTCTTAACCTATCCTGGGATAATTCTAATAGTCATAAATCTTACACAAGTATTGCATAGGTTTTACACAGATTTGTGTGTATAGTTTCTATCAGCTCTTACTGTTTATGTGAACACTCTATCTAAAAATGTGAACAGTATAGTTCCATCTATGTTTTGTCTAAAGTAAAGAAATTCTGTGAAAGGTAACACTCCAGCAGTAAGAACTGTGTTTAAGATTTCTTTGCTGCAGCTTTTCAATGTTTAAAACACTTAGTATATATTTTGATTAAAAGTTAAAAATCTATATTTCTATTTCACTTTGGTGTGACTTCATGTATCTCAGCTTATCTGAAGGTTTTAATTAAACCCCTGTACTTTGGCTTTCCTCTGGGCCTGGGACCAGAGGAGCTTTCACTCCAACAAAATAATACAACTTCAAAAAAAGCTAAAAGAGAAAAAAAATACAATCAATCAATTTAGCAAAGATTCCAAGGTGGGCTTGAAGTCTGATGCTTCACACATGATCACAGTAGAATTTATGGTAACAAATTAGCACTGGACAAGTCTTGTTAGGAGAACAGTGGATTATTAATGAATTGTCAGGAAAGAACTGTCATGGTTTAACCCCAGCCAGCAAGTGTGTACCGTGCAGCTGCTCATCACTCACTCCTCCAACCTACCCAGTGTGGGGGAGAATCAGAAAGAAAAGGTAAACCTCATGGGCTGAGATAAGAACAATTTAATAAACTAAAGAAAATATTATCATAATAAAAATAGCAGTAATAATAAAAAGATGCTGATAATACTACTGGTACTACTACTACTACCACTAATAATAACAGTAAGGAGAAAGAGATGGTAACAGAACCCAAAAGAAATAAATGATGCACAATAAAGTTTCTCACCACCTCCTGATGGATAATCAGCCTATCTCCAAATAGCACTGGTCCCTTCTGTACAGCTCCTCAGTTTATATACTGGACATGACATTCTATGATATGGAATATACTTTTATTCAGTTTGGGGCAGGTCTCCAGCACACATCCCTCACAGTTTTTTGTGCACCTGCTTGCTGACAGATCATGAAACACTGAATAAATCCTTGACTTAGGATCAGCACTGCTTAGCAAACACCAAAACATTGGTGCATTATCAACATTATTCTCATGCTAAATCCAAACTACAGCACTATACCAGATATTAAGAAGAAAATGAGCTCTGTCCCAGTCCAACCATGACAAAAATGATAGTACTCACTGAGATGGAAAAAAACCCTGCATTTCATCCTTCTTTTTGTGTCAGGTTTCATGGAATGTTTTCCTTGAAATATGGCATTAACAAGGCAGTCAAGATCAGTTAAACCTATAACGAAGAAAATGTATACCTACAAATGCAATTGCAGGACACCCATATTGATAATGCTATGTGTAAACTCATTTTTGCAAGCAGTGTCAAATACTTGGCTGAAATTGGGCCCATAAAATGCATTTAAAGGAAAAGTGATGGGGAAAATCCCCAGCCCTGAAATACTATAGTTATTTTCCATGTAGAAATCACAGTGCTATAGGGAAAGTAAAGTAAGACACCAAACACTTCTTGATTAGAAATAAAATGGATAGTGCCATGTAATGAAAGCTAAGACTTATTTTACTTAGGCTAGTGCCAGCTGGTTAAATGCAGGGTGTCTTTTTAATAGATTACACACTGCCTTTAGCTAATTTGAATTATGTTAAGACAATCAGCTCTTTACTGGGACATATGAGCAATAAAGTCAACAAGAGTTCCACGTGGCAGCTATTTCCACTGACTTGAGAAGCTTGCTCTAGAAATATGCAACTTCTTGAAAGCTTTGGTGTTTTTGTGTATCCACAGTCTGGTTTTAATAAAAAATATTGTTTGTCTGACATACTACATCTGAAATATAGCTTATATCAACTCCAAATTTGCATATTAAAATGAATGTTGTCGCTGTAAATTCTAGCATTGTATACAATTTTTTACAAAAACTTTTTAAAAATTCCTTTCAGATGAAATATTTGTTTCGTGGAAGCTGTATTTTATGAAGTATCTCTCAGCACTCCTGCATAAGCAGGAGACTGGAGTTGCCTTTTTCCCCCCTACAAAAAGCAGTTTATCACCAGATTACTGCAGTGCTTCAGTAATGAGTTAAAGCCAGAAGTGGCATTCCCCTCTCTGCTCTTCCCTCATGAGACCATATCTGCATCCACCTGCTGCATCCAGGTCTGGGGTTCTTAGCACAAGAAAGGCATGGACATGTTTGATTGAGTCCAGAGGAGTCCTCAAAGATGATCAGAGGATTGGAGCAACTCTTCTATGAAGACAAACTTGAGAGAGTTAAAGTTGTCCAGCTTGGAGAAAAGAAGACAGAGGGGAGATCTCATTGTGGCCTTCCAGCACTTAAAGATGACTTATAAAAAAGAGGGATAGAGAATTTTTGCCCAGGTAGATATGGATAGGATAAGCAGGAACAGTTTTAAATTAGAAGAGGAGAGATTTAGGTTAGATATTAGAAAAAAGACTGCTGTCTTTTGGTGGTGGTGGTGGTGGTGTCTAAGGGTTATGAGGCACTGGAAAAGGTTGCTCAGAGAAGGTGTGGATGCCCCGTCCAGTTGAAGTGTTCAAGGTCAGGCTGGGTGGGGCCCTGAGCAACCTGGTTTAGTGGAGGATGTTTCTGCACATGGCAACAGGGTTTAGAAGAACATGACATTTAAGATCCCTTCCAACTCAAGTCTTTCTGTGATTCTATGACCCGCACCACACAGTACAACAGAATTCCATGGGAAGTCTACTATATTAAATCCTGTTTTGCTTGCAAATTCTGACCAAAAAAAAAAAAAAAAAAACAACAAAAACCCACAAGATGAGACAAAAGATGTTATCAAAAAGAGATTTTCATTTTAACATAAGCAATCTCTAAACAGCATGTGACTATAGATCCTATCACTGTCACTGTACTGTCATGGCTTTCAAGTAAAAGTAAAATAATAATATTTAGAGGCCAAACCCTTAAAACAGATGTTTCTCTGGCTTTATAATGTGATAGCAGATTTTTCTTGACTTGCTTTAGTCACTGAAACCTTTGTGAAATCTGTTCGGTAGTTCAGAAAATAATTTTGTCAACATGTGTTATGGCAACCAAATTTTGTTACTTAAGGTCTTTTCAGCACTGTTAAACTGTATCTAAAATCCAAATTAAATACAAATTCTATTTTGAATTAGAATGCAGAGTAATTAATTTTAATTCTTTTAAGAATGTAGTCAGAAGCTAAATGAAAACAATGGAACAAAAGAAATTATCCATGAGGATAACAGTAGTAAAAAAAAACCAAAACAAAATCTTGTTTAGTCATGCATGAAGAATGGAGATGGATTGTGGGCAAAGGCACTGCTTGAGTGGACTTGAAAGCAAGAAGAAAAGAAGTTGAAAAATGGTAGAATAGGCAAATGTCATTAACAGATACAGTTACTTGTAATCCATAGATATCAAAGCAGGAGTAAAAGCAAATATTTATTTAATGAAGACTCCTGTGAAATGCAAAATTACTTGCATTGCAACTAAAATAAAACTTAAAGTAATTTAAACCAAACCTATAAGCGAAAAATCAAACACTGGAACCTTTAAACAAAATTTGATTGCACCTCAGGAGTTTAGAGCAGTTCCTTCAACCACAGCAATAGTTGCTGCTACTGTGTTACTTCTATAAGAAAAGCAGGTTTTCATGAGCAGTGGGATGTTTTGAGTGCCCCAAGTCTCTTTGAGAAAGGCAACTAAAATCATAACCTTCATTCAGAAATTATGAAGTAATTTCTCATTGGATTAAAGATATAACAACTGCAATATCCTCAAAAGGGACACATTATGGAACACATACTTGGCACAATACAGTGCTCTGAAGACATGCCTTTCTATAGTTTCTGTGCATGACACTGCAGCACACTATGTGTACATGTGAATTTACCCCAGAAATTTTAAATATCACTCAAATCACAGTACTGTGGGATAATTAAGGCTAGAAGAGACTTAGGAGGTCTTTAGATCAATGTTCTGCTCAAAGCAGGGTCAGCTGTAAGATCAGACCAGGTTGCTCAGGGCTTTATCCAGTTACGTCTTGAAAACTGCCAGCAATGGAGACTGATGGCACAATCTCACCGGGCAGCCTGTTCTACTGCTTGGAGTTACAGAAGCATGGCAGATGCGAAAGCCAGCCCATAGGCTGACCTCTAATATTAGTTACAATGAACCACTGCATGTACACAACTGTGAAAAAATGTTTGGTATATTATTGACCTACTTCTCACTGTATTTCCATAAAAGAAAGGTGAGAAAAGGAGGAGCTGAGTGGAGAAAAAAACCGCTGAAATTATTCTATATAACACAGATCTTATCTTACAGAGCAGAAAAGCATAATTCATCAAAATTCTGCTCCATGTTTTGTGTTTGGATTTTTTTAATGGGCTTGACTTGGGGCAAGGCAGGGAAAAGAATGATAATTGGACAGCTTGAATTCAGAGGACATTTTGCATCAATTATATCACATGAAAAGCAAAAGAAACATATTGAAAATTTGCTATGTAAGTGGTATATTCCTCTTTCAGGGTGTTTAAAAACAACTTTGTTTAGATCCATATTTTTTGCTTTACTGTTTATAAGCTTACAAATTATAGTTTGCACAATACAAATGGTCAAGCTGGGGATTCAATTTCTGAATTTTATTTTGACCCTCAAAACCGAAGTGATATTAAAATAATGATAATCTTATGGTTTGCATTTCATTTATTATAATCTCAGAATAATATAAGTTATATTGGTCATACCACATCAGATGATTTAGAGTGAAAGACTCAGTTTTGAATATATTGAATGAGAGAAGCTGTATACCTTCTCATAAAAGGACTGTGAAAAAGGAGAACTTATTTTTACTGTATTGCTTTTCTGTCTAGAGGGAGTTCTATACGTGCAACATATATTTTTGGAAACTCTGCTTTTTACTAAATTTATGGGCAAGAGGGAGCAGTACTAGCTGTATATCCAGATTTATTGTCTTCAGAGCTTACACCACCATGAGCAAGGAAAATATATGGTTTCTATGCATTAGCAATGCAATGTATGTAGTAAAAATATTTCAGTATAAATTAGTAAATGAAGTTTGCTGACTTATAAACAATATGCTGTTGCACTTTCTTTTTTTTCCTTCTTTTCAAGACACGTGATTAACTCTCTCTTCGTATCAGTAAATGGTCACCTATCATGCACTAGTATTAGTTGCTATTATAAATTGTATAAGGTTACCAGGATTTCGTCATCTTTTTTACCTTCAAAATAATACAAGTAAAATGCGCGTGTTAGGCCACTTAGTATGTAGTATTATATGCAGAAATATATAGCATTATATGCATAAATATATAGCATTATATGCACTTACAGAAATATGCAGTAATAGAAACAAAAAAATCTCATTCAAATACCATCTAAGCATAAACCCAGTTCAGCCTTTTTGAAGAGGTCAGGAATACCACGTGTTTTGCACAGATGATCATGCAGGTTATGACTGTGATGTCCTCAGTAGCAGTGTTTAGGTCCTGTCTAGACTCTGAGTGAACAAATTAGCTGATTCCTCTCTTAGGCTTCAGGGCTACTGTGATGAACACCAGTTGTATGTAGACTGTGCAAGTTATAGAGGACTCCCATTTATATTCTCACATTATAGGTCAGTTCCAAAGGCAATAAACTCAAATTTGACCCTGCACCAAATTATATTATAAAATTTCCATCTGTATTCTTAAATTGCTGGATTCTGGAAGAAATGTTAATTATATGCAAATAGGTATTGATTTTTTATATAATTATTAGTCTATTAGCTGGATCTTTGAACTGTGTTCTCTATGCTATCCTGACACTAGTCCTTGAGTCAATAACATCTTCAGATCTAAGCATATTTTGAGATTTAGTCTTTGGCTTTTTATCACTTCAAGGATTAGTTGTTCTTTATTTTTCTTACCTAGACGGAAATACATTTTACATAGTGATTGATGAGAGATAAAGTTTATACTTGGAGATTACATAGTAAACAAGAAGGATTTTTGTGTTTTCCTAATATGCACTTGCAAGTAAAAATTGCATTATTTTCAACAAGAGTGTGAAACATCTGTTCCCAAGTAATGAGAATTTGAAAGATGATTCTGTTTTTAATTTCTATTTAAGTGATTCACATTCAGAAGAGCTTAGAATAAGCACCAGCTCTCAGACAAACTAATTTATTAACAAAGTGGGCTGAAAAACTAGCACTATTGTCCTCTTGAAGATTACACTGAATTATATTAATTTAATTAAAACAGAAAATCATGTTTATTGATTAATTTATTCTGTCGTCAGTCAGGAAGATTGAGTAGCTTCTTTAGTTCACAGGCTGAAAGCAATGTGAGATTATGTGCTGAATTAAGAGTAAACAAGGTAAATTGCTAATACATTACTTATACCTGCTTCTTGATATAGGTAGAGCTAAGTATAAGCCAGATTCTGCACTCTCCCTAGAGGTTTCATTCGAAAGGCAGATAAATAAATACAGAAAATGCATTTCTTTATATTAATCACCAACACTGTTATTCTTCAAGTTATCCTCATGAGTTGCAGAACTTCATTCCTTCTCAAAAACCTTTGATGCGATTTCTATTTGATCACATATTTTAGTAGGTTTTGAACATTAATAAATATAACAGAGATCCTTAAAGTTATCAAAAGAGGTCAGAATAATAATGGCCAAAAGTTGACAAAAAGTGCACAAAAAGCATATAGAAATATACATTTCTTTAGACATTGTCATAATAACTAAAAAATATTAAAAACAAAACAAAACAAAACAAAACAAAACAAATAAAAGAAAAAGGAAAGACCAGGACACTGGGATTTGCAAGAAGAGTAGAAGAGGATGAGCTCTGATGATATGAAACACAGAAAACTGAAATATAATTTGCAATCATAGATCAGGGTACTTTAACTGCTTTTACTAGGGCCTTGTTAAATTGTTTTTTAACACTGAATAAAGACAGATATCCTTAAGTAAACCAGTCTGTGCCTAATGGAATATTCTTCATCGGTGGGGTTAGTGGACTGAGCATCTAATTTCCACTTCCCCTATATGTGTCCTGGGGTTGCCTAATTTTATGGACCAGACTTTATGGTGCAGAATTTGAAAATTATTTTTCCTGATTCAGTAAACATTATGAAAAGCTTTGAGAAGGCAAACAATGCTCAAAGGCAAAGTCTCCAGAAAAGAGGCTGAAAATGAAGATTATGGATCTACTTCCTCTTCTCAGATTCTGACAGAAGTAATAACAATCCTTTCTTTCTTTAAAAGTCTCTTCCCTAAGGAGAAGGGCTACAGCCTTTGTATTTCAAGGTATAAGGGCACAAACTAAAGTGACTCCTGAGGTCACATTACCCAGTGTATTAAAATATCACCTCACAAACGATTCAGAGTTTATCCCTGCCATACAGTCAGATGGCCGTCCTGCACATGAGTACTGGTATGAGATATCTAACCGAGAAAGTAATATATATGTTCTAGAAAAGTTTATCACACTTCCAGAAAAGAGTGAGACTTGCCAATGTACAAATTATTTCTGATTCACAGTTCTGAAAATTGAATTAGATCCTACGGTTTTGTATGGTTAACAAAAGAAACATACAAAATTTTTAGTATTTTGTCATCTTGCTGCAATATTTTAAATAGTGTAGAATAGGACAGAATGTTCTCTCAGTAGAGTTTGGTTTTCCGTTTTTTGCCCACTTTTGCCTCATTTACTTGACCTTATCAGTCTAAGAATAATGACACTATGTTAACTCAATTGAAATTGTTTGAAGTGAAAAACTGCTCATCATTAATCTTATAGTGACAGTCCTTATTGTAATTAAACTCCAAAGATATGTAATTCCTTGTTAAGAAAGATTTTTTACCATTCAACTTTCAATTCAAATTCATCTATTTTCATACACTTTGCCATTTCATGGTAATAAGTTGCCCCTTATTTTACCTGAGAGCTTTAAGTGTGTTGATTTTTGATGTCGTTTATGCAACTGTGAAATTAAATCAGAAATGAAAAAGCCTTGTAGATCAGTAAACGAAAAATACTGATTGATTATATTTGTTACCAACTAATTCCATGAATAAGTAATAAGGTTTTCATTACTGAGATTTTAAAGATATGCTCTTAGAGCAGTCATGTCATGCACATATATGTCACTTTTGACACTTTGATATTCTATTGCTGAAAAGGAGAGGGTGTTTCTGTACAGCAGAGAACTTCTGAAAAAAAAGGTAAGAAATAGATAATGATGGCTCATTTCTTTAAGCCATCTGCAACGCAACCCATGAGCAACAGATCTCCATGTTAAACAAAACAAGAGGTTATGGTGTTCCTGAACACCAAGAGAAAAATAAGATGTGCAAAATTCTGGCTTTTAAATTTATTAGAATCCATATTGTTTTAATTTGAAATTAGTTTGTTTATTTTAAAAAAATGATTAGTGTATTGCCATCCTTTTTTTTTCTCCCTAGTGTAGGTAGGAAATGTCAAAAAATGGCTCTTCACATTAATGTTTCTTTATTTTTCCTTGCCAGATTCTTTTATCTTTGTGGAAACAATGTGAACAGAAAGGTCATCAACCCAGAAGATCAAGATGCATGTAAACATTCTTTCTGACAAAGACAAACTGACCTTTTATGTTTCACATACGGGTCATTAAATGTCAGGGCACTGAGGGCAACGATGGCCCTCAACAGCCCTATCCAGCTTCCCTAGGGCTCCCCACCCGTGTTGCATAGCCCAGGGCCCTGTTTCAGCACAGCCCAGAGCTGTGAGTCTGTCCTTGTGGTGCTTTAGGGGTCTGGTTCTCGAGCCCCACCACAGCAGGGCCAACCCACAGCCTGTTGCCGTCATTCCCACAGGGGTGCCTGGATGCCCCAGCTGCCTTCCTGGCCTGCCCTGCTCCCTGTCTAAGGGTCCTGGAATGAGGCCTGGCTGGTAAGGCTCATAGGGATACTCTCATGTGTCGTGGTACCTGGCTGCCAGTTCTTGTGGCACTGCCCAATCCATGTGTATTGTCACTAACCTTGGGAGGGGTTGTATTCCTCCTTTCTCCACAGGGGGAAAGTTCTCAAAGCAAAGATTTCAAACAATTCATCTACAGCAGTGTGCTTACCCCCAATTATTTTCATTTCATGGAATAACAGAATAAAATCAGTATATGAGGAGGAACTGTGTATAGTGGTTTGTCACTTCAAAACAGACCTCAATAAAGCAATTTTGTCAAATCTTCAGGAGATATGGGTACCACACAAGAGCTAACATCACATACACTTCAAGGTGCTTTGCAAGACGGGTCAGGTTCAACATCCCATTTTTTACAGACTAGAGCGTGGATGCATTATCGAGGCTCCACTGCACTTAACTCAAATCTCATGTCCTGTTGGCCTGTATGTTACAAGCACTCAGACTCTTGTACACATCAGCAGAGTAGGCAGAAGCGTGATAAGTGTGTTTGTAAATGGGTAAACCTTCTTAAGTGTCACTTCAATCAACTTTGTAGGGAAACAGGATAACAGCCCTGCAAAACTCACACTAGAACAGGGAGATGCCTGTAATGACTTTATTGGACTTCCAGCAGATCAGACTTGTTCTCTTTCCAGATTTATTCTAGTTCATGCGTGCCTTTCTCAAGTAGATAATTTCTCTTATACTCCAAACTAGTGCACCTCAGTTCTGAACTTTGTTTCCAACATTTTTACTTCTTGCTAATAACAAAATTACAGATTTAAAGTACACAACAGTCAACATTTTCATTGGCAAATGATTCATTGCCCTATCATTTTGCTCTGAACATACCACAAGCCTAAAATAAATAGATCAGTATTAATGGAAGCAAAAACTTTTAAAATATTTCACACCACTCTGATCTCAATGCGTGAAACATCCTAGCTGGAGAGAGTCAAAATGTCATTATATATAAGCATGGTTCACTTAAGGGTGAGATGAGATAATCCCACCCTTTGTAAATATGAACTGGTCGCAAGCAATGAGGAAAACCAATCTCTTTTAAACTGCTCAGGTATAAACAGATTAATATAGGTATATACACATCGTATACCTATATATAGATTGGCTAGTAAAATATGGAGATTGCAAATTCTATTCAGATGAGATTCTGAAACAGTTTTCCAGTGAAAAAAAATGTGATAAACATGTTCAAAGAACTATTTTTTAAATCAACTCAAGAAAAGAGTACAACATGGTAGAAGCTTTGTCATTTTCTTTCCATGGTTAGTAATTCCAAGTGGGACTAACGTTGGTACTTCATCAGGAACTTCATCGATTTTGGATGGTCCCCAGAAGATACAAGGCATGAACAAAGTTTTTGAGGACAATAGTTTCTGGTAGATTCTGCTGATACATGAATAATCACTCCATTTTTACTTCCAATAAATTTAAATTAATTAAAATCCTTGAATTACATAAAAAGTTCAAGTAATTGTTTAACTGCTGGTATGGACCAAGCCTGAGTTCTTCAAACTGGATCAGAAAAATAGTAAGTCTCTGAGAATTTAGGGAGAGACACACTGAAATTCTCAAACAGATCTGCAGAACATGGTTATCATGTCCTCACAAATACCACTTCCCCGGTGCAATTATTATTTTGGTTCTTCTTCGACCTGGATTATTGTGCTTATGTGCTAAATGATGACAAGAATGGGTGTGTTTTGTGGGACCACACAGCAATCAAAGCCTTTGCAAAGGAGAAATTAAAGCTTCTCAGAGGGGAATAGCTGCAGACAGGTCAAAGCTGTACCTTCTCTGAGCCATGTAGTCTGGCCTGGGTATATTAATGTGGAATCCCCGGCTGCAAAGTCCAGTGCTAATGTATTGACTATTAATTGTCTGAGCTGAGGAAAGAGATAGGCTTAGAAGTCCACCTCATCCAAGTTTAAATGTCTATAATGTCTGCTCTAGTCACAGGTTGGCTAGCTTTGCAATCAATAGAAAGAATATTTAGTTCCCAGCTGAACTCACCACTGTTATAAGCATGATAAAACCTGTGTGCTAATCTCCACTGATTATAGTGACTAGTTGAATACCAATTCAATAAATTTTAAGCATTCTGAACTGACCCCAAGCAGTGTTTGGTGCTCTCTGTCGACTACATAACAAACTTCTGCTCCTAACGTAGCTGCTCTGATTTGTGTCAAAGTAGCTGAAGTAGCCACACAGTGATTAGAAAATAGCAACATGTAAAAAAATGAGTAAATGACAGTTTCTTGGGCATGAATCTCAATGGAATAATGGACTGTGGAGTGCCAAGAAAGCAAATTGCCTTGGAGGGACTCCTACAAAACTAACTTTAACTTTACTGGTCTTTAGAATCAATAGAGGGCATCATGTTCTTCTGAAGAACATTTGAGAAAGGACGCAAATGAATATGCTCTTGGTCATTTCTCTTGATTGTCTAGTTTCATTCTCAGGAAGTTATTTGTACTTAGGTCTGAGAATATAAACCAATCTTAAGTAAATAAAACCAAAGAAAAATACTGCCTTGCACTGAATTGTTCAGTCTATGTGCTCTGAGAATATTCATGCATCCTGGTGATTTTCTTTGCTATGGAGTTATAACTACTCAACTATTGTAAGCGATAATATACATATATATATATATATATACACATACATATATACACATTTATTTATTTATTTATTTACTTATATGTTATACCCATAGGCTTTTAATTGTAATCTGATTTTTTTTTCTCAGAGCTCTTGCTGTTGATGGAAGCAACATTTTACCCAGGATAGTTTCCCTTTCAGGGAAACAAAACTTAATGGAGTTTAAGCAAATTTATTCCTTATGTGAAGAGCTATGCCCCTGCTTTCCATTTCTTTCATTCTCTTTATCATACATTTGACCTTCCCAGGTTAACCCAGTGTATTGGCTTGGGCTGGAATAGATGCTGAGCTGGAATAGTTGCGTAAGAACTTTTCCTCATACTAGGTAGTATGGTGATATGTTTAGGGGTTTGTCCTGAAAACAGTATTGATAACACAAGGATATTTTTATTATTGTTGAGTGGTGCTTACACAGAGTCAAAGCCTTCTCTGCTCCTCTCACCACCCCACCAGCAAAGAGGCTGGGGGTGCACAAGGAGTTGGGAGGGGACACAGGTGGTACAGATGACTCCAGCTGACCCAAGGGATATTCCAGACCATAAGGCATCATGTTCAGCCAATAGAGCTGGGGCAAAAGTAAGGAAGAGAGGGATGTTCAAAGTGATGGTGTTTGTCTTCTCCAGTGACCACCGGGAGTGATGAAGCTCTGCTTTCCCGGGGCTGGCTGAACATCTGCCTACCCATGGGGAGAGGTGAATAAATTCCTTGTTTTCCTTTGCTTGTGCATAGATTTTGCCTTCCCTATTAAACCCATAAGTTTTTTTTTTTACTTTTATTCTTCCAGTTCTCTGCCCCATCCCACTATGGGGAAGTGACTGAGTGGCTGCATGTGTCTTAGCTGCCAGATGGGGTTAAATCATGATACTAAGTCTATCCAATTATGTGATAATTTTATTTCCATTTTCTTTCTTTCTTGCCTATTCCCTCATGATCTGATTATTAATTGGAAAATTAAGGTTCTTGAGCCTTGTCATAGCAACTTCAGTACTGGGTTTAAGCAAACAAAATATAATCAAAAAGTTATATGTAAAACTATGCCATAGATGATTATATTCATCCACACTCCCTTTCTGCAATGAAGAGCCTGGACACTAGTTAAAGGTGTTTGGCATGACAAAGGAGTAGCCAGAAGCCAATGGCATATAATAATCACTTTGCATATCCCTAAGGTGTGCTGTTTGACAGCTAGTGCACCAACTATTCTTTTACTTGGGCTCTGGCAGAAAGCCAGCCAGTTTTTATGCCTGTGTGTTCATTAACAAGTATATATACACGTGAACAACGTGCAGAACATACTTATTTTGGACCTTCAGCCTGAAGAAAGGTTGATCTCTAGAATGGAATACCTCAGAACAAGAATATCAGCGCAGGTTTTCACAGTGTCTCAAAATATGTTGTACAAGAGAATAAGTGTCACACAATACAACCTGTACTGTAAGATCCTAATTACAAAGTAAATATTATATTGTCTTCTGGGTCATTTATTTCTCATTTGTACATTTTCTAAGACAGTCACTGTGTATATTGTTCCGTTGCCAGCATTGCCATAAGCTGTGGTATCCAACACCCTGCAGCTACCCATTCAACTGTTTGTATAATAACAGTGGGCCATTTCTGCCACTCTTGGTATCATAGAAAAAGTCAAACACTCACTTTCTAACTTTTGAGTCAGAAGTGTGAAGTAAGCATTATAACAGCAAAAACTACTGAAAAGTGAAATCCCTACAGAGATGGATTTATGTGGCTCCCTAGAAAATCAAAGCAACCTTTTTAAAAGCAAACATCACTTTCTTTCAGAAGATGTTCTAGTTCCACTTACTGAATGCACGTCTGTTTTGACTGGAGCCAACAATGTACTTCCACTCGCTTTAATGTCTCTTGATCTGAAAATTAACTTCCCAATGTTCTGAATTCTGAACTCTGAAGGTGCATGAACCTTGTGTCTGACCTAGTGAGTTGTTCACTCATACCAATTCTTCCGAGTTCCTCAGAGATATTCCTAGTTTCTGTCTGCCATGAGACACTGGGCTACAGTAAGCTTTAGCTCTTTGGTGAGGTTTATCAACAGTTTTTCTTATCAATGAGCTCTTTACACTTATGCACTGCAAACAAGTTACAAAATAAACTATAATGGGATCCTAAAAGCAGAAATGCTATTCTGCTCTTCACCGTGTGAGTCTTGAAAAGGGTCTCAGCCAAGCCCTTTGAATTTTATTTGAGTGACATGTTTTTAGAAGAATGTCCTCCTTTCCTTAAGGAAACTCCTCTTTCAATTTTTTTTGTCACCTACTACTCTGCACCTGGATATACTAAGGGTTCAAAAAACTACAGTTGAATTCATAACTTCATATAAATTCGCCTTAGTGTCTCGGCAGAACCTGACACGCTGCTGCCAAAGTCTTAGAATAAAATGTTTCCAATTTGTTCGTTCTTCTTTCCTGTTTTTTCTCCTTCCTTCTTGCCTCCTTCCTTCCCATGCAGTCATGAATGAAGTGAGTAGACGGAGACGCAGTGTGTAGCCCACTGTCATGGTTTAAGTCCAGTTGACAACTAAACCCCACACAGCCACTCATTCACCTCCCTGCAGTCGGATGGAGGAGAATTGGAAGACTAAAGTGAGAAAATTAATGGGTTGAGACAGTGAGAGTTTAATAATATCAAGGAAAAAAAAGGTAAGGAAAAAAAACACAACAAAGAGGGAAGAAAATAAAAATTCAGAAAAACAAGTGATGCAAAAGAAAACAATTATTCCACACCTGATCAATTCTCTGTCAGTCCCAGAAAAACAGCAGCCCTGGCTTACATCCAGCCATCCCAGGTTTATTGCTGAGGAGAATGTCACAGGGTATGGAATATCCCTTGGACAACTTGGGTCAGCTGTCCCCTCCCAACCTCTTGTGCACCCCCAGCCTCCTTGCTGGTGGGATCGAGTGAGAAGCAGAACATTCCCTGACACTGTGTGAGGAGTTCTCAGCAAAAATGAAAACAGGAGTGTGTGGATACAAAAATGCTGTTAGCTGTTGGGGCCCTCCCCCTGCCACATGGTCCTGGGAGAGGGGCCCTGGGGGGGAGGCACGGGGTTTCCCTGCCCCTGGTCAGCCCCGTTCCCCATTGGTTGTTTTTTGTTCCCCTGTGGGGGCAAGGACCCTCGGGTCTTGTGATTGCCTCAGTTACTCGGCAGAGCCTCAGCCATGCGGCTGGAGAAATAAACACCTCTCTGAAACATCTATCAAGAATCGGTCCATGTATATTTCTTTTCCACAGGCCTTGTTGTCTGATGTTGCAGTGGGGATACTGCAACATGCATATATCAAACCAGGAGTCCCGTGGAAAGGAAATATATACGGACAGACAGATTCTTGATGGCTGTTTCAGAGATGTTTATTTCTCCAGCCGCATGGCCGGAGCTCTGCCGAGGAACTGTTCCAGTCACAGGACCGAGGGTCCTTCTGCCCGCGCAGGGAACACAAACCAACCCATGGGAACGAGGCTGAGCAGGGGCAGGGAAACCCCGTGTCTGTGCCCTCAGGGCCCCTCTCCCAGGGCTACATGGCAGGGGAGGGACCCCAACAGTCTGATACGCGTGTTGCAGTATCCCCGCTGTAACAAATGGTGGATAATGAGAGTAGAACAATTCCCGATTCCTAAGGACAGCGACTGATTTGTGAGTAAACTCGGGATTTCTCTTCTTTTTTTTCATTTTGCTGTTCCATCTCTAAATTATGGAGGAACCATGGAAAGACTCTTGGCTCTCAGAGCTGCATATGGATATTTATCATAAACTTGAAAAGATTCTTGAACAACGATTTGTAAATTTTAGCTTAATTCAAGCTCAAAAGGAACTCAAACACTTCCTGGCATGCTTGTTTAAGAACTTTTTCTATGTTTCTTGGGATTTGATCCTTACCAAAGACTTTTGGAAGACCGTTTGGACACAGTTAATTTCTGAGTCAAAATATATGCCAATGGAAGAATATTTTTGTGAATATTATTTAATTACTGAGACTGTTGAGAAATGCCAGCTGTGCCCTGGCAAAGGGAAGCGTGCCTCAGGGACCGTGCGGCCTTTCCCACTTGGACCGAGCACTCTGCGAACATCAGCAAGGCAATTCCCACGCGCGGGCAGGGTGGCACAAGCTGCAGTGTTGGCAGCGGAGCGAGGTGTGGGAGGAGCCTGCCTGGCCCTGCACAGCGCATGGTGGAGTGAGCCCTGTGAGAGGAGCAGCGCGTGGGCGGCAGCTGGCAGCAGAGCAGAGCTGCACCGAGCTGAAATGCGTGCTGGAGCAGGGCACGGGGGGGCCGCTGCTCGGGGGCCTGGCTGAGACGTGGGCATGGCTCCAGGCAGCGGCAGCGCAGCTGAGAGCAGAGGAGGTGGTGGCGCGCAGGGAGCTGAGCTGCGCGGCCCGGCCCGGTTCGCGTGGCCCCGAATGCGACCCCGGGAAGAGCACGCAGGCATGAGCAGCCCCGGCGGCCCCGGCAGCCCTGGTAGCTCCAACGCGGGAGTGACCAAAAGCAAAAGAGAAAGCAAAACCGCAGCGAGACAAAAAACAGCAGCCACTCGGAAAAAGGAAAAAATCACCATAGCTAAGGTTTTAGGAATAGTAAAATGGTATAATGTTAAACAAAATTATGGTTTTATAACAAGATGTGACAACCAAGAAGAATATTCGTTCATAGAACTGCTATTAAAAAGAATAATCCTAAAAATTACCTGCAAAGTGTAGGAGATGGGGAAGTTGTACAATTTGATATAGTGCAAGGAAAGAAGAGTTTACAAGCAGCAAATGTTACTGGGCCTGGGGTATTCCAGTCAAAGGCAGCCATTATGCACAAAATTATAAACAATATCCATCCCAGCAACTTCCCTACCCACAACCTACTTTCCCCTTTTACCCTATACCCAATATGAACCCTTTTCTAAGTTTACCCCATCCCCAGTTTATTCCTAATCCATTTTTCAACCCATGGCTTCCCTATACAATTCCCTTTCCCTACAACTCCTCTCCGATGCTGAGGAGGGGATGAAAAGAGGGAGGGAAGAAATTAACTATTGTTGTTTAGAGTTCCAACAGGTACAAATGGAGGAAACCCTCTCTTGCCTCAGTTTCCCCACAAAGCATGCTCAGAGAGTCCTGTCTCCCTTCTGTCAGGCTTAAGATGTTCCAGAGAATCTGTTTGGACATTTCAAGACTCAGGAGGGTGGCTTGTTTTGTTTTGAAACTGTCCTTGTTATCTCATGTTTATCCAGTTGTTTTCAATGTTAAGTTTTAAATCTCTTTTTGTTAAAAATAAACAGGTGAAATGTTGGGGCCCTCCCCCTGCCACGTGGTCCTGGGAGAGGGGCCCTGGGGGGAGACAGGGGGTTTCCCTGCCCCTGGTCAGCCTCGTTCCCCATTGGTTGTTTTGTGCTCCCCTGTGTGGGCAAGGACCCTCAGGTCCCGTGATTGCCACAGTTCCTCGGCAGAGCCTCGGCCATGCGGCTGGGGAAATAAACATCTCTCTGAAACATCTATCAAGAATCGGTCCATATATATTTCTTTTCCACCAGTCTCGTTGTCTGATGCATGTGTTGCAGTTTCCCCACTGTAACAGCAAGGAATTTTCCTGCTTCTTCTAAACCGTGGGATACTTTTCTCTCTCATGGAAGATAATAACAGAAGTTCTGTAAACTAAGAACACCTGTGACCTTGTAAAAGTTTTGTTTATAGTACAGTAGAAAAATATTTTGACAATGGATGTTTTAGGATTTTAGCCAACCGCCCCAAGGGGTGGCTGATCTTTTGTCCAATTAGATTATGAAGAAAAAGGTCTATTAAAGAGTTTGTAAAATAATTAAATAGATCAATCTTGCTGCACAATTCCTGCCTGCTGGATCTTCTCTCCTCCTCCCTACTGCTGCGGGACACAGTAATGTTTTACGGCATTAATAGGAGTGGGTTATCAACACTATCACTGGATTTTCAGCACAAATCCAAAACATAGCCCCACACAAGTTAGCACAAAAAAAATTAACTATCTGAGCCAAAACCAGTATATCCAGCAAGAATCAAGCAGTGTATCACCTTTTGCCTGCCTATTGGAGAAAAGTGAAAAAATTAATCTTTCATATGGCAATATGGTCAACACTTACAAAAAATTATCATAATCAAATAATTTCAGAAAGAAATGCCACCAAGTACTATGATACTTGGACACTTTTGATGTATGCATTTTTAAATTGTGTCTTTCATTGACAATAATCAAAATGTTTGGGTAGGAGTGTAATTATTTGATCTATTTTATAATTGAGAAATTAAAAGGTGGAGTCACTAAATGAATTAAGTGAAGCAGTACTTGCATCTTGGGCTGCATATAAATTTTCTAGAAAGAAAGAAAGAAAGAAAGAGAAGAAAGAAAAGAGAAAAATGCCCTATTTGGTCACAGAAAGAGTTACTCTTCAGTTTAAAATGTTTTCTGTGAAGTAAGACTTGCTTGTGTTTGATGGAATCAAGAAAGGTGAATTTGAAGATGTTCTTCTGGAGAAAGGTTTAGAATACAAGTTATCTCAGGTTTCATGAGTGAATGGTCATAATTCTTTGTTTAATATTCAAAGGTGAGAGCTAACAGCTTACCTTTCTATATCTTGGTAACAGGTTTTAGAAAGAATGCAGACATGATTATACTTTATCATAGCTCTTTTGATAATGTGCATTTGATATGCTGTGAGAGTACTTAGCCGATCTGAACCCTGCCATGGCTGTGTCACAGATTCAGCAGGTTGCAGGCAGAAGATAGGTACTTGACCAAAGGCAATTCAGGTCATGTGCAGATGCAGAACTCTAAAGCCTCAGTGAAAACTGAGGGTAGGCTAAACAAGGATGTGCCTACTGTAACTGAGTGATACTGGGATGGATGGCTTCTGAGCAGTAATTAACAAGGCTGCAGTTTTACAGTAAATCATCTTTTCCTTATTTCGGTAACCCAGACTTCAGAATGTACAGACCTCAATTACTGCTAGACAATTCCCATTCAATCAAAATGCATTAAAAAACTGATGGTCAGAAAGCTCTACTTATTTTGGTACATGAAAAATAGCATTTTGCTCGTGGTCTACATAATGTCTAGTCCAGTTTAAAAGGCATCTTACACTTTTTAAAACCTTGTAAATAAAGACTCCCTTTATTTAAATATGTCAATGTAAGTCTGTTCAGTAGCACTATTCATTATTATCATATAACAGCTTATTTTCATTGTAAAACTGTACATAAATTGGCTTTCACACAGTTCTTTTCATTTTAAATAGATAAATTTTAGTAATTTATTTCCAACAGCCAAAGTGTTTCACAAATCTTATGCTGAAGTCAAAAAGGCATCTTCTGATATTTTTATATGTACATTTGCCCACTTGAAATTTCTAGTCATCTCACACAATTTTCAGTGCCTCAGATTAATAATGAAGATATTATATTTTGCAACTTGTGTTCTTGGTCCTGACTGTTCTAATAGCAGTAGTGTTAATACTTTTGATTATTTAGAACCTACATCCTCAACTGTTTGGTTAATTCCTTGACTGATCTAAATTCTTTTATATTATTGTGAAATGGAATATTAGAAACTAGAATCTACCCCATGAAAGACTAGCATGGTATTGTAAGCAGAGAATTTTATTGCTATATAAAAAGTGCATAAAACTGTTTACTCAAATGACACATACAATTTTATTTTTTTGGTATTAGAATTACAGGGTTTTTTTCTTTGTGAAAGTCTATAAACAGAAATTCTCAAGCTGTCTACCTGCACCTGTAGAGATAATTTCACTTAAAATCAGGGAGAATTATGTGTTATGAATCAACACAGAGCTGTGACTTGAAACTCTAACTGGAACTTAAAATATACCCTATACCTAAAAATATGAGCCTTCCTAACCAAATACATCCAAACAGCATTTTCTTTTGCACTCTGACAAATAGCCTGAGAACAAAATAATTTTATTTTATTCATCATAGTTGATATTTTCTCTTCTGTTTTACCTCCATGTAGGAGAAAAGCTAAGATATATAAAAAGCTCTGAAGAGATCTTAAAGGAGACTGAGATAGACTTACCTCAAAAACCAGCATTCAAGCACTGAGGACAGTCACTTTTAGAGTGTTAGGCCCAGGCTCAGTTACCTTCTGCAGCTCAAAGAAAATAGTTTAAACCCAGATTTCCTAATTTTCCCTGACCACAGAGTGAATCTCAATTTGTCAGAATTCGGTTAGAAATTCTACCCTGGACCTGAAAAAAATTTGTTCATTATGAAATTTTTATTAAAAAGATATAGATTTCTGTGAAAAGCTTTGGTTTCATCAAGACAATGTTTTCTTATAAAAAATGTTTTGTCAAAATTATTTTCACCAGATTTTCCTTAAAGAGACAAGATGACAACTTTCTGATATTATTTAAAAGATAACTACTATTTTGCTTCTCATTTGGCATCAGAATAAACTTAGAAAAATGTGCATGATTCTGCAGCATTTGGAAACTATCACAGTTTCCGAGAATGACATTTTAGTTTATGGGAAATCTCATAAAGAATGTTATCTATGTTTAAAAGTAGCTCAGAAAGAAGCTAAGCTGGAGAGACTACAATTAAACTAAAAGAAATGGGTGCATTGACAGGCTCAGTTCTTGCCATATTTCACCTGTAATGGCTTTGCAATCAGGTGAAAAGTCTAATGATTTAAAAGCCATCTCTTAAAATTATATTGGAACTAAAAGTGACAAGAGAAAAAGAAAAGAATACTGTATAGAAAAGCTTTATCCAGCACCATAGTTAATCACAAGGCAGGAAAAATAAACTCTGAGGACAAAATTCAAATGCCATGTGAAAAAAAATCCCTTATTTTCAATTTTTATCATTTCTGAATTTAAGAACATGCAAATCAGTCAAAATCTGCACAGTTTTCATCCTCTGAATTTCTCAAAATAGTATTTTAAAATTTATAAGGATTTCACTCAATCTTTTCTTGAAGCCAATTCTCCCTATGACTTAACTGTTTAAACTATTATCCATATCTGACATAAAGCACAGAGATCTTCCTGTGAGACAGGGCATTTTGATTACAGTAGGTAATTTTGGGGGTGCACAGGGGAGCAGTAGAGTACACTTTTAAGCAACACAGATAACTGAAAATGTCTGTCATACCAGATATCAACACTTAGCACGTTTGAAAGAGAGCCTTAGACATAGAGATATTCACATCAGACTTGAAGTGTCATGTTAGTTTCATGTGAGGTCCAGTTAATAAACAACGACATTGTTAAGGTCCTTCCTGCCTGACAAAGATGGTTCACACAGCTGATGAGATTTAAAAATTTACTGTGGAATGAACATCAGAGAAGTCCCTAATGATGAAGGCTGGCAACTTGTCAAGAAATTTTTCTGATTGCCTTAATTCATGATGACACAGAAATGTGTTTGGGTTCTGTTTTTATTGTCCTGCTACCCTCAGCGAAAGAATAGAAGTGAATTAAAATATTCATTAGAGGTCTTGTAAATAAGTATGTTGTTTCCTCATTTTCAGCTAAATTATTTTTAAAAATTTGTATACCTTCTGTTCACTCCAGGACCTAAAATTGTATTAACAGATTCTGTGGTTCACCTTATTCCGAACACAAAGCAGTTCTATTCAACTGGAGATAATATTGAATGATATTGTCATGATGGAGGAAATGAAGCTCCATAAGGGAGCAGCAAAGCAATGTCTCAAAGAGACACACAAAATCAATATTCCCAGACATTCATTAGTGTGCCCAACAGGAGAAAGAACCAAGATGCCTTTCTAGGGTGCCAATGAACCAGTTCTAATAAGCTGAACATGTGGCAAATTACCACTTATCACTCTTGTGAATCAAATGAGTACAGCATCCAGTTTTGGGGTCTTCAGCACAGGAAAGACATGAACCAAACAGAGAGGGTCCAGAGGAGGGCCACATTTAAAATGACCAGAGGGCTGGAGCATCTCTCCCATGAGAAAAGTCTAAGGGATTTGGGGCTGTTCAGCCTGGAGAAGAGAAGGCTCTGGGGAGACCTTAATGTAACCTTTCAGTACTTGAAGGGGGCTTGTAAGAAACATTTCAGGAAGACCTGTTGCAATAGGACAAGGTCTAAAGGTTTTAAACTTAAGGAGGGTAGATTTAGACTAGATTTAAGGCAGAATTTTTTTTACAATGAGGGAGTTGAAACACTGGAACAGATTTCCCAGAGTGGCAGATGACCCAGCCTTGAAAGCATTCAAGGTCAGGTGTGGCAGGGCTTTGAGCAACAAGATCTAGTTGAAGATGGCCCTCCTTATTGCAGGAGGGTTGGACTAGATGACCTTTAAATGTCCCTTGCAGACCAAACTATTGTATGATTCTATGAAATGTGTTTATGGCAAGTTAACATGCACAGCTGAGCCATTCTGTCTTCCTACTTATACTGCTGGATATTCCACAGGTTTGAATATTATATACTTTTCTATAATGAAGAAAGACAGTTCTGTTATCTTTCCCTCTGGGCAAGTTGCACAAACGGTAGTGTTCCCCAGCTTTCTGCATCTATCCAGCCAGCTGCAACCAGAACTTGCACGGGATCCACAGGTAATTACTCTGAAACCCCCTTTTGCTGCCATGCCAGGTGTCCACCCCTCAGCTGCATCAAATCCTGCTCTGAAAACCCAGGACCTTACAAAAGTGAGGGCAGAGATGGGGTAACCCCATCAGAGCTGACACCAGGGGTTCAGTGCCACAGGTGCGGCAGAGGAAAGCATGTCCATGTATCCCTGCACACCACAGAGGCTCCAGTGTTAGGTATAGGTTCTGTGCAAACACCAAGTGTAGTTTATGTGCAGAAATATATAATACTGCTTAAATTGGATTGCAATAATCCCAACCACAGTGAAGAAGCATCTGACTTCTCATTTTGCAACTTGTAGATTTTAAAGGGTAAAAAATAAAGCTGTAGAGGAGAAGGCAAACAAGTTTTGGACAACTTAAAAATATTTTTTTAGGGAATGTATTATTTCCAGTAGTCTAATGAAGTGTCTGCATTAATAAAAGAGGAAAAAAAAATAGTCCGGGTGGGATGAAGAAGAATGTGAGCAAAGAAGAAAGAAAGTGTTCAGTGAAGTGAATAACAGTGTATTAATTATAATATTTGTTTGATCTTGTCAGAAAACATTGTTATGAATACTAATGTAAAAATTTCATTTGTTTGCTTGTTTAATGAAACCTGTCCTAGATGTAACTATTCAGAAATTTGCCATGAAAAGCTACATACTTACACTGGATATTATTCAATTTGCAGACAAAGCATGGAAGTTAAGACCTAGTAAATAAAGTTTTCAGATATCTTTTCAATGGCCTGTCTTTTCCATAATTAAGCACATTACACAGTCATTACTAAAATTATATGAACTGTCCTGGGATCTGGCAAGAAAAGATTGGTCTCCTCTCAAGGTGAGTACCCACATAAATAGTTAGCTACAGAATCAGTTTCACTTTTATACTTTCTCCTTCTGCCCTGTAAATCTTGATTTATTACATGTACAGCGACATTGTTTCAACAAGGGGATTGTAAGTGGCCCATTATAGAACCATTGATTGATGCAGATTTGCCCACAGCAGAGACGAGAACTGAACTGAGCTCCCATACATCCTGAACAAATGTTGTAATGACTAGGAGGCCTTGAGGACGTGGTGTGACACCTGTCCTATTGCCACCACTTCATTCCCTCTAAACATGGTACTTGGTTAAAAGGAAGGATTATAGGTAACAGCCTTCAGGAGTAGGTTATCCAGGTGGATAGAAAAGCATTCAGTCCTAATAAGAGGACAGGACTTACCCTTGTCCTCAACTTTTTAAAGTGGATGTCTCCAGGTTATTTCTTAAGCTTCACCATTTGCTGACTTTATGGTCAGATCATGTGCTGAGGTACCCAGCCCTCATCATGCTGTCTGAAAGCACAAATGTTAGATAAGAGACAAATACCTTGAAAAGAGGCAAGAATAAGTAACTATAATTTAAAAAATATAAATTTATTTATTTATTTTTATTTAGTATTATTCAATTACTTTTTAAAGAGCAGCTGAAGGTGGTAAAGACCTTTGGAATTAGTGTAGTCATACCTCCTTGCTCAAAGCAGTCTCAGTTACACCAGACGGTCCAGGACATTATCTAGACAGGTTTTGCATATTCCCAAGGATGGAGACCGCACAAAGTCACTGCACAACCTGTTCCAGGGTATGATCACCCTCAAAGTAAAATATTTTTTCTTATAATTAAGTGGAATTTCCTCTGTTTCAATTTGTACCTATTGTCTCTTTTCCTGTCATTGAATAAGAAGAGTCTGTCTTGCCCCATCAGGACCCATTACTAAGACATGCACATACATACACAGAAAAAAACACACACACAGCCTTCTCTTTTTGATGATAAACAATTTCAGCTCTCTCAGCCTGCCCTTGTACAACACGACTCTGATTCCTTAACCACTCTCTCAGCTGCTTTACTAGAGAGAGAGATGGACATACCTTTCCTGTGCTCTCCTATACTACTTCTTCTGAGAGTTCCGTACGGGACAAAGCACTCCAGATGTATCTCACCAGTGCTAGCTAGAGGAGGAGGACCACCTTCTTCAACCTGCTGACAACACTCTGCCTAATGAAGCCCAGGAGGCTGCTGGCTTTCTTTGCTGCAGGAGCATGTTGCTGACTTCTGGTCGTCTTCATGTCCTCCAGGACTCTCAGGTCATTTTCTGCAAAGCTACTTTCCACATGATGGGCCCCAGTCCACAGTTCCTTAACCCCATAGGAGTTAATCCTCTGCAGGTGTAGGACTTTGCATTTCCCAGTTTTGAACTTCAGGAGCTCTGTGAATGCCAAACATTTTATCTGAAGCCATGCTTCAGCACTGACAAACTTTTGCAAGATGCACATGGAAGTGACAGTTTTAGAATCAAATACGTCCACTGCCTTATGAAAAAATACCTTTCTCTAATTCAGCATTTACTGCCATCTCACCACCTCTTGTTCTCCCTTCCACTGCCCCCCATAAAAATCCCACCCAAAGTCAAAAATCCCAAACTAAAAATTATTTTACCAGCAAGATCCTTAGTAAATTGCTGCTATTTGTAATTTACTGTTGTCCGTTCCAACTTCTAGTACCCTTTATTTTCCTACCCTAGATCTAAAGTCTTATTTTAGATGATAGAAACAGATTGTGTTTGATGATGAACTGAGCATTTCAGCTGACCAGAAAAAACATTGGCAATTTCAACCCTTGTCTGCTCCTCAGCAATAAATACCATTCAAGAGACAGCTTGTCTGCTTCTCAAAATTAAGTCCATCAGGTTCACAGGTTGCAGTTTGTACACTAGAGTTTTGAGCAAACCAATAGTTTCTAGTTTCCACTCAGGAAGGCCATGAGTTTTTGAGGGATTTCTTGGTTACAGAAAGTTAGCTGATTTCTGAAAGACAGGATACTGATACCAGAAACACAATTTCATCCTGCTCTAAAGAACAAATAGTTGAATTGAGAGAATGCAAAGGAACTACATTCTCTGTAAGTCTTATCAGCATCAGATGAAAATTTCAGCTTTTAAATCTGCAGCTTTGCTTGGTTTGTCACGATTTATTTTCCTGAGAAAATTTCCTACTATTCACTGATAAAACATTGCTGGATGGTGAATTTAACAATTAATGTACCAGCTTACCCATGTGAACTCACTGCCTTATCATAGAGATGAGTTCTTAAAAACACATTTTTTAAATGTTTGTGTGTTACCTCACCTTCAAACAGAAGAATCTTTTATCAAAATTCTCTAGGTCTTTACAGAAAAAAGACATTAACAATTCATGATTCCAGCAGCAACTAAGGTAACAAGAGACATTTAAACCATTGTCAAAGAGCTGCTCAGAAATGTATTGGCTTCATTATCAACAGAATTCAGCTCTCAAACATATCCCTGTACTCCACCTCCAGACAATACCACCTCTGTCTTCTCCTATAGCAAGGTTTGTGAAGAAAAGGCAAGATTTCCAGGAAAAAAAAGCAGGGAGACATAGCCTCATATGCCCTTACCTCTCTGGTGTGTGTGTTAAAATGTCCAAGGAAATAAGGGTTTACATAGCAAACCCATCGGTGGCTTCAGAGCACACTCCCTGAAAAATGGGATCACGCAGTTGCCAGATCTGCGGTGATGCTTTTTTCTCTTGAATGGGTGCTTGCTGATTGTATATACAGAAAAGTATAGGATACTTTGATTTCTCTCTCCCACAGAATACGGTGCAGGGAAGCTAACAGATACAGGACAGAAAAAAAATACAGGACTGACATAAAGAAAATTAGATCTTTGTGACTGTACACTTCTTAACACGTGTAAATGTCAAGGGTGTAAGTTATCAAATTGTGGTGTGTCACTGAAGGAAAAAAGTAGAGGGAAATCAGAGAAAAAAAAAAAAAAAAGACAAAATGGTATAAATTCCCAGGCAAGTAATGTACACTTTCCTCACTTTAAATACATTGTAAAAGAATTGCATGTGTTATTTGTCATGTAATCAAAAGCAGATTTTTCTGGACACTTTGGAACAGGCTCTGAATTCAGTGGACCTTTTGCTTGATTGCACAAAATTAAACTAGACCTAATTCACAACAGATCTGATTAATAATTTATGTAGTTTCCAAGACAGAAATTTGCTCATAGTCATGATTTCACATCTGTCTCATTTTCTATCTATTTGCTGTAATGAAAGCAATTTAACATATTTGGATTTATCTCAGGTTTGTTTGCTGTTTCATGTTTGGATTTCTATCCTAATGTTTTTTAAATAACTCACCTTCCTAAATTATCCATGTATGCAAGTTAGTTATTTTTGTTCTTGCTGTCAAATCCAGTATATTACATCACTGTAGCTCACGTAATGACTCACTTCTGAATGATTTGGTAATTTGCTAAATTCCAGACACTTTTATAATATCATTTAAGATACTCCCTAATTTTTTTTTTCTGAACTAGTGAAGGTTGCTAAGTGACAGGAATGTACTTATCTGCCACACCAGTTCTAGGCATTTCAATGCAAAGAAACAATTTTACACACCCACACCATAAAAAATAAACATTTTATTAGTGCATGCTATAAAGAGATGCAGTTTATTTTAACCCAACTTTAGATGTGATGTGTGGACTTCTTGCATTACAACAGTAAAGTGGGTTTTTTTCAATCTCTATATTTTTAGGATCTAAGTGAGAAGGCAGTAATTTTACAAGAAGTTCATTTAATCTCACTGGTCATCTACAACTAGTATTTCTTTTAAAAAATGGCAGACACATTTTGAAAGGATATAATATTGGTGTCAGTTTTTAATAAAAACTGCAGACTTGTCTTTGACACAAAGTGGAATTAAAATGCACTTTTAAGTATTTCTCCTTCATTGCTTTTCTGCATTTTAGTGTAAAGACTAAAAATAAAATTCAGTCAGGATGATAATGTGGATGTTGTGACAACACATCAGTTATACAGATAGGTATAAAAATGTTTTGTTTTGGTGACATATTCTCACTGTCACTTTCTTGCTTTTTTAAAATGCTTGGCTTTGCACGTAATTGGACAGGTTAACAGCTGTCAGTGAACAACTTCATAGATTTTGTTTTACAGGGTGAGGATCTCCCATAACTTATGAAAGCTTTCATGTTAAATCAAAACCACATACAGCTTTTCAAACCATATCTATATCACACGATATCTATAATATCACTGGCAGATAATTAAAGTTAGGGAAAAACCCCCAAACGCAGCTAAACTAATAATGGCTAGAAAAAACATAAAGAACACTACTAACTGGTACTCTGATTCTGTTAAAGAAAGAAGATCAGTGAAAAGGCACAGTTTACAAATAACAGGGTTGTAGTTTTGCATTTGTAAAAATCAACAAAAGCACTCATCACTGAGAACACCTAACACATAGACCACACTATGCAATAAAGTAACATGACTTATATTTGGTCAACAGCTTCCCTCTAAATATAATTTGACTATGCATTAACAGAATTGTTCTTAGGAACCTTACTGTTACTGACCATAAAAAAGCCTATTTCATGTACATGTATCAAAACATCTCTCTACAAATTTTAAAATACTCTGAAAACAAAGACTTTTACTGAACTAGTGGGTAAGAATAAAGTTTCTTATCCCACCATTTCAGATGTATGAAGCTCGCTGCCATTTAGACTCAAATATGATTTCTGTTATTGAAGGACTGAACTTTCTAAATTATAATTTCACAATAAAATAAGCATGCAACTACACACTGTCTCTCTTTCTTCCTTACTCTTTCTTTGTTCACAAATACAATAATTTTCTGCTTCATGTAAATCAATAGCAAAAGCTTCCCTACTAAATAGATGGTCAATATTCTGGGCACTAAACAGGTTTTTAAAAAAAAGTCATTGAGGCATGTGTCTAGTTAAAATATTTTTTCCAAAGATAGCCTAAGATCAGTAAATACAAAGACAGTAAAGCTCCTCATAAAATCTAACTAAAACTATTATTTTTCCTCAACCATGAATTTGTATCCCCTGACTCAAGAAAGATGAAGAAAATTTAAGTTCTCCTGCACTTTTTTTTATATTTGCTATGGTTGTTAAAGAGGTGCTACGGATTTTTATAAAGAGACATACAGAGAGGTGCTATGGATTTTTATAAAGAGACATACAGAGTTGTTTAACTAATTTGTTGATAATATAAATGGTTAAATAAAGTTGAGGAGCTTACTTTCTTAGTATTAAGCTCTACTGCTCTTCCTTTGAAAATTCTTTAGAGCTAAAACAACAAGCTTATATTACACAGCCCTTGTATGTAGTTCATGTTTTTAGCATTGTAAAAAAAAAGAAGTTTTAAATGCTGCTATTGTTTTACATCTATTTTGCTATATTTATCTCAAAATTAACAAATCTAATCAATAATGTCCAGCCAGATATTCTGTTTTTTCCTTGAAACAAACATTTAGAATCAACAGAATAATTTTATTTTATCCCAAGCTAAAGCTCGGTTGTTGGCTTGAATATTATTGATTGGTAATTCTCTCTGAAGTATACTGAATCAGTGCAATGCCATGTAATTTACTCACTATTTACTTAAACCTTCTATTTTCAAAGTAAATAAGCAAATTCAAAAAGAACAGAAGATCTCTCTGTAAAGACCTGAAGAACATTATCTACCTTCTACCATGTACATGCTTGATGCTAAATGAATGCTAAGATTTATCCTCTGTATAGATATATCCTCTGTAGATTATCCTCTCACCTGTAATAGAGGTCAACATCACTACACAGGCTTCACAGGTCTGATGTGTTAGCAGAAAGCAGTGATGCATATACACATTATGGACAAACTCTGACACACAGATACAGCCTACGACAGGCTTCAAACTATGCCTTTTCTAGTCAATAGATACATTTTACTTATCATTTCAGCTGGAGCAATGGCATAACCTATATTAGTAAAGAGCTTAAACATTATTTCAATTTCCTTGTAAATATTAACTCTTCCAACAGCAATGGCAGAATGAGAGATCTCTGTCTTTGACTGTATGGGAACAAATCTGATTTCTGAAAAGGGTATTTCACTTTGACATACAGCCTTTAACTTGGGTTTTTATTTTCTTTTCAGCTTTCAGACATCTGTCCATGACTTTAATCACTCTTTCTTATATTTCTGTACACACAAGTCCGAATACTGGGATTTCTTGGGAGATGAGGGAGGTGATAAAAACAGGCCTCACACATTTTCCTTGAAAATCAATGTGAGAGGAACATATCAAGAATGGGGTAAGCAAATTAATTTGAGATCACATTCTGCCACTTTTTCCTTCAGTAAGACTTTACATTGTGAATAGTGTCACTGTAGGAGGAAATACTTTTCAATACAAGACCATGCAGAACAGCCAGGCCGTTACTGGAGATCAACGTGCACCCACAAAACAAATCAGCAGTGATCTAAAATTACATTTTAAGAGTGATTTTAAGTCTTGTCTTTGACAATCAAATTAGAATGTAATGTTTGGAAATCTTTCTTAATTTAAAATTTCTTTCTAAAACTATTACAGGTAGTTGTATAGAAACACCAAGGCCCCAGCTCTGTGGTTCCTGTATTCAGTGAGTAGTGCCTTACTTTCTGAATAACTGAGTAGTTCTCCAGCACGGGAATTAACCTGGTCTCAAGCGAAGAATGTCAGTTCTCGGAATTATCAAAGCAAGCCTTTAGCTTCTGCATCAACCTTCAAGCTGTATTTAGGTGAACAGTAATCATGATTCCCACTCCTCAGACTGGAAGCTGGATGTATTTCCAAGGGAAATCCTCTTGTCTAACCACAACTTCTTGGGTAAAGATCTACTATATAAATTCTGTGGACCCTACTGAAAGGTATAGTGGCCTATATACTGCTGCAGCTGTCCCTTACAGCTTTAGAGTCTTCTAATCTATACATCATACTATATATCTCATTTCAAGACACTCATGCTTTTTCTTTATAGTAATTTTTAAAATATGCAATTTTACTGGACATTCATTACTCACAGATGTAACGGAAATAATTTTTTTTCATAAATACAGAAAACTGCTTAATTTACATGTTAGTCCCGGAATTACAATAAACAGCACCACAACATGCAGAGCCGTTTTTATTGCTTAACACTTTTTTACATCTAGTCTGAGAATAGGAGCTTTGAGAGTCCTAGTTTTTAGAAAAGACTCATGAAGCTGTACAACTTCACAACATAAAATTGAAGTAATACTTCAGGATTCCAAGGGGGATGACGAATTTATATTGACTTAGAAGGAAAATATAGTGTCTAAGTCAGGGATGGAAGGTGATGCAAAGATTTAGTCTCTACATACAAATAGTGTTTTAAATTATATGGGGAAGGAGAATACAGCTTAGCATGTTGTCTTAATGCTTGAGTTGTGCTCTATTCTAGTTTTCAAATATACTAGAAAAGAAATTCCCATGAAAATAAGGGAAAAGAAAGTCACATCTTGGAAAGAGATGTTCTGGTACCCAAATGTAGTTGTACTCAAATAATAGTTAAAATTTCATCTCTGAAGCATGTTTGAACACATTAATCTATTGCCCTACCAGTTCAGGATGAAACCTTTCTGGTAGAAAATCTTCTCGAAGACATTACATCAGCAACATCCTCATGGTGCAAAACTGAACTTAGTTACAAGTATCTAGTCAAGTGCAGCTGTACTAAAAAAGTCGTTACAGTCCTGTCTTGTGAATATTGCATCATTCACATGCAGTTTTAAGTCCAGATGTTTATAATGGCAAACAGCAAGACAAACCTGGGGCTTCTGAAGGAATATGGATGAGCTTTTTCATGGCATTTTCATTATGCAAGTAAAACACAGGAGGAGATAATGGGGACATTTTGTGACCAAGCTCCTCTTCTAGTCTGCCGATCCTGCATGTACTTGGAACGTGACTACCTTCTGCAGAACTTAAAATATTAATTTGAAGACATTGCTATGGAGACTCCGAATGGAAAAGCTCAACTACCTGGTCCC